>NC_085048.1:85618086-85963086 GCF_963662255.1 Cinclus cinclus
TCTGATCCAATAAACCTGCCTCCCAGAAATAAGCTCATTTGCCTGTGCACAAGGACATTCTGGGAGCACACAAATTCTGGCAGGAAGCTTCACTGCAACATAAAGATAAATTTATCAGGGAGAACACAGTGACTGAGTAGGACAGCCTGTGAAGGAGGTGGCAAGCTCTCTCCCTCTTAAGAAGCCTGGATACTGCCCCAGGGGTCAAAACAGAAATGTGACAGAACGTGACCTTGCCAACAATAAGCATCAGTTTGGTGTGGCAACACACCAGTCATGAAGTCAGGCAAGGGCAGAATCTTTGTGGTGGTTGTGTCCTTGAACTGGGACAGCTGGTTTCACCTTTTCTGTATGGAAAAACCTGTGAAGAAGGGTTTGCTGCCTGCTGCCTATCCTGTCCTTGGACATTAGTTAGCCACGATAATAACTTGCTTTACTTTCTTCCTCTTCTGCTCCTCTTCCTCAAACTCATTAACAAGCATATTGATTGACTGATTTACCCAAATATTTTCTACAATATGAAATCTATGTCTTACACCCACTTCTATAAATTATAGCAAGTACTAGAAACCTGGAAACAAGAGGTTTGACTTTTAGTTCACACACTGAAATGCCAGCCTAGTTCTAGTCAGTTGAAAGGATAGGACTGGCTTCTAGCTAATGACTAGACAATAACCTGCAAGTTGTGCTCTGACTGTACTGGAGGCAGAAAGAACCACCCCCCACCCCCCATCTAAGGTAGATTTCCATGAAAGATTTCCTTGTTTGAGCTACAGAAGGATATTGATTATGTTACATTTTAAAGAAGTGTGATACACTGTTCTTATTTCCTAGTGGCCTCTAGCCAACTCCACAGGGAGTACTGTACAAAGGATTGCTGAAAAATTCTCTCTTCAAAAGCCTACAAGTGAGATTTTTGGAAGATTGACCTATAGGACACTATTCAGCATCAATTTTTAAATTCATATCTAGGCAAGGAACGTGATAACCATAATGAAAGTTAAGTTTCTAGCTACTTTTCTACAGGCTCCAGTATGCCTTGTAAGTATGTGCCTACATTATCCTCAGTCACTCCTTCCCTTAACCTACATCTTTGTCAGCACATAGATACTCCCATTCTGTTCCAGAACATCCTTGAAGATCCTTTAGCATTATTACAAAAAATAAGAAAAAACGTTCTTGTAAAAGGCTGCTTATTATACTCTCTTTGCCCTTCTTTTTCTGCTTTTTAATTGTTTTATCCTCACTACGCCAGTCATACAAAAAGGATTTCAGTCATTATACACACATTAGCCTAATTATGGAAAATGAACTGATTTCCTCAAGAAAACTGTGTCTGAGTGACATCATACCACCAAGACATTTGGCATCATGCAAGGGCATTCATCTATCCAAATAAAGTTATGGACAATGAGAAATAATTTTTCAATGTGTTCTATTTTATCTCCATATCCATATATATCTCTATATATCCATATCTCCTTATATCCATATTTTATCTCCATCTCCATTTATCTCCAGTCTCTCACACAGTGACTTGGGCTCACCTTTAAAAAAATTGTCACTGAGAGATTTCAGAGCTGAGTTTATTAGCCCGAAAGGAGGTACTCTGAAGAATTTAATTTTCTGCTACATGTTCAACCCCTTGCGCTGGGCAGGCACCTTGCATTGCCTCAGGGCTGTCTGTGACCCTGGGACAGCAGCACTGTCCTCTGTGCTGTGCCACCCTCTGCAGTTACATGAAGTGTGTTATCCATAGACCAGCAGCTACTGGGGACGCATATGTTCTTTGTAGCTGAAGTATTGTGACTTCTGAAGTTTCCATACCGATAAGGAAAGATATCAAATACAGCCCAAATAAAACATATTTTGTCTAGTGGGGATACAACTGGACCCTTTTCATACAACTTTAGTGATTCAGTAAAGGATATTTCCAGCAGAGAAAAGGTAAAGACTCATCTACCATATGGCGTGTCAGGTGAAAGTAAGTACAATCTTGTAACCTTTCAGTGTTGTTAGGATCTGAGCATAATTCATCCATATAGCCTCATATACATCCCTTACTCTTTTTTATTTAAATAAGCCTTATCTCAGTCTGCATTCTCTTCGTGTTGTGTTTCAAACAGGAAAATCACTTCAGGCTCCCTTACTGCTTTAGCATTTCTGTGGGATGCAGTGATTCAACTTTCTTTTTAGAAATTTCTTAAGAGTGAGACCTGTAAACAAGCTACTTTCAAATCTGTGTTCTTCTCTCACTGAAATCATAAGAATGTCACCCAGACAACTGGGTGGCAAAACTGGTCCTTTGTTTTCTGCTGAATCTGACATTTCCTGTACATAACATGTATAGAAATATGATTTATAATACTGTGAACAGCTTTGAGTACTTCTTTTCATTGTTGGTAACCTCCTGGGTTTTCATCAGCAGGAAGGATAATATCCATTTGCATCTAATATTAATTCAAATTCACATTCATGGATGTAAAAAAAGTTTCAGAATAGAAAGTTTGCACAAAAGCATTATTTTTAACACTCATTCAATGCTAACTTTTGGGGAGGGGAAGAATGAATCTCTTGCATTTTAGTTACTGTACACAGGTGGTAACACTTAATAGTCTTAAACATATCCCCAAATCATAAAACCAAGGAGCAAAATAGGTTAGTCTTTCCTTGATAGGTTCTTTCTGAGCCATTGTGGGTGCCCATGTTATACTTCCAAAGTTATTCCACTAATGATTAGAGCAAGATTTTTTTTTTTTTTCAAGTGGCAATTTCTGAGTAGCTGCCTAGCTTCTGGGACCTGCAGCTCAGAAAGCTGTTGAAAATAATTGTTGATAAAGCCATGAGAAGTAGCAATACAGCAAAGGACAGAAAAATCCAAGATCCTCCCTAACTGTTTCAGACCCTTCTGATCTGTGATTAGTTCTTGCCCTTCTCTGGACAGACAAAACGCCCCTTTTGAGTTGCCTGAACATGCCCTGTGCCCTTATTTTACAACAGTAGGCACACTCATCACCAAGTGTATGGTTTCATGTGAAACCACAGGAAATGGTAGTTTCAGCTATTTTAAGCCTAAAAGTGGACAGTATTTTACAGCTGGTTTGATTTCAAGAGAACCACAGCAGGTAAAAAAAAAAAAACTTTTTAACCTTCAGGTCCATACCTTAAGCTAAAATATTTTAAGCCACATGATTGATAATAATAATTCCTACTTTTTTGGCAGCTAATTTGTGATTTATTAATACCCAAGTTGGGAATTACTGACCTTGGCAAAACAAAAAGTTTGTTAATTCAGTCGAGGCTACATTTCACGTATTTTATTTGGCATTCTCCCATAGGCTGCAGCAAACCAAAGGGCAAATCTGGAAGTAGAAGGAAGACACTGACTTGACTCACTAGTTAACTGAAACTTGTTTCGAATTTAGCAGCTTCGTTCTGAAGCCCTCTAGCCAGAAATTTCTCTAAACTCAAAGCTGGAGTGGGCTTTAGAAGTCTGTGGGGTTTGCTGCCAAAAGTTTGCACAGACGACTCTTAGCGAATTGGTGACTTCAGAGCTCGGATGGACGCTTGGAGCCCAAGGTGAGCTCCTACCTCTGAGAAACAGGCTTGACAAACCTGATGAAAACCTTCCAGTTTTCCTGCAGTTGGAAGGCTAAGGAAAGGGGCGAGGACAAGGGCAGTGCAGCACAAAGGAAGCTCGTTCCAGCAGATCGCGCACGGTGCTCGGTCCCAGCGCGGCCGGGGCTCCAGCCGCAGCTCTGGCTCCCGCAAAGCGCAGCCGGCCCTGCTGGCGTTCCTGCTCGGAGCGGGACAGCGGAGCGGGACAGCGGAGCGATCCAGCCCACCCTGCAGCTCCCGAGCCCCGACACTGCCCCAGGACGGGCGCGGCAGGGCAGGAGCCCCGCCCCGGCGGAGCGGAGCGGAGCGGAGCAGGGCAGGGCAGGGCAGGGCAGGCTGGGCAGGGCAGGGCAGGCTGGGCTTCCCAGGGGCGGGCTGAGAGCATCGGGAGGCGCCGTCGGGTGGAAAGCATCGGCCGGCCCTGGGAGAGAGGCACAAAGAAACTTTGGAGACCTTCAGTGCCATGCGAGGGTGAGTGTTTGCAACTCTTCTCTAACAGGACGGAGGATGCTGCGGGTGCGTTTTCATGTGGTGAAGAGTGTAATGTTAATTTTGCTTACTTTCACCAATGCAATCCCTAAAGTGTTGCTCGGCTAGAAAACCTGTACTAATTTGCTAAGAATGTTTTGCAAGTTACTGTTCTAAGGGGTGAGGTGAGATAGGGAGAGAAACAATTGTTTCTTTTGCCCTAGGTGCTCAGCAGGGCCTGAGTGCTCAGGTGTGCTACTTATCACCCTGAGCATGGTAGGAACAGGTGAGGAAAGAGGGTGTCAGTAAAGACAGGTGGTAGGACTTCTGTCCCACTGGTTTCACGGAGCAATTTGTCTGTGGCAGACTTTGGTGCAGTTCTGCTAGTTGAATATAGAGTTGCTCCTGGTCTCAGTTGGATACTCTTGCTCCAAGTCCATTTGTGACTGGCCTAAAGGCCAGTGTAACACTTGTTAGCAGTCATGAATACCCAGCTTCTAGGTGTAATATATGTGCTCTGGGTTTGGGGGGAATGGGGAGAAGAGGCTTTCAGGTCTTCTGAGACCACTTTAGGTTAACATTGGTGGCTGCTGGAAAAAAAAAAAAAATTTTGGGTCCTGACTGCTGCCTTCAGCGTTACAAACTTCTTTGTAGGTCTTACAGAATAAGGTAGGTTCCCACTTGCATTACAGTAGTGAGGATGGTTCTCCAAAGTACAAAACTAAGGTGTAAAAACTGTGGGTTTGTGTATGCAATTTGTGTCTTCTCAGTGGTGGGAACTGGGGCCTGACTGGATAAGTGCTTGAACCTGGGATACCATCGATCATAGCCAGGTCTGGACTCAGGCTGCTTCAAGGAACCTCACACTTTAAATCCTAGTGCTCTCTGTCATCTTCCATTTTTCTTTTCCAAGATCCATTTAACCTAAATTGCAGTAATGTTTCTGAATTATCTTTTTGTCTGTGCTTGGTTGTATAAGGGCTGGCTTTGACATGTGTTGAACATGTAAAGCAATACTACCTTTCTGCAAAAATGCACCTGTCTGCATAAACACCTGTGTTCTTGGCTTTTCTCTTAAAAATAAGGTGTCTGTAGTGCTATGGTTAGGGTAATTCACTGCACTTCTGGGATTCCCTGCTTGTTTGAAGTTTGGGAACTCAAATTGCTTGGCACTTCATGGACTCAAATCCTTCCAAGTGACTTGAAATACCCAACTTTGGATGTGTAGTTTTGAAATGGGGATTTGACTTCTTAAAAGCCATGATGTCCTGAGATATGTTGTTATTTTATTACTGCACAGAGAATTTTAAAATCCCGTCTTGATTCTTTTGTCCAAGGACCTTACCATGCAGCACTGAGACTATCACTGAAACCAGTGAAAATCATTCTGTTAAACTCAGTGGTAGCTGACTTAGCTCTTCGGGCTTGTAAAAGCACTCAAGAGGATTATCACTACAGAGACCAATGGCATATTGTAGCTGTAAAAGTCTCATTTCAGACACAAAACTTTTTGGGTCTGTATACTGAGAACCACCTTAGATAAAAGTTGTTCGATGTTTCCCATGGTGGTGTTCTCTTCCAGCAAAGGTAGAGTTTGTTGCGGCAAAGGAGTATTTGTTTGGAGAATTTTTAGTTCTTCAGTGAGGGGAGCAAGAAAATAGGTCCTTGTGTGTTTTCTCATGCAACCTTGAAATCACATTAAAGAAGTTCAATTTTTCATTAAGATATCTCCCCCTGCATTAATTTTTTTGCATTCTGGCCCTGAAAGTTTCACTGCAGTCTGAAACTCCTGATATCCACATGGGCCAACCTCACTGGAGAAAAAACATGGGTGTGTGACTTTTTTCACCATCTTAGTGAAATTAATGAAATTGGTCTTCATTGAAACTGGTCACCAACATGAACAAATATATGAATGCTTTAGGGAGAGAGGTAGAGAAAAAGTATGAGATGCATCTCTGAGATGATGGGGTTGATTCTGGTTGAAGGAACAAAATTCACTGGACTCCAGTTTCTCTGACTGGTGAACCTGTCTGTGGGCTTTGCCACCTGCAGGGCAAGAGCAGATGCATCTCACAGGTGTTATGTGACAGCGTGCAGCCAGACTAAAGGCCTTAGCAGGAGGTTCATGGACATGAATCAGGTTACTTTAATAATCTGAAGTAGTGCCGTGCTCATGGCTGTTGCTCCATCCCTAGTTTAGTAAGCACTTCTCCAGTGCTCCTGAGGGACAGCCTAGGTCCATCCCCAGTGCACTGCTCCTCTGCATGGCTCCAACACTGCCTCTGGTACCCAGAGCCCTGGGTGTGTCAGCAGTTGTCTCTACCTTCAACATTGCTGTAAGTAGAGGTAGATGGCTTATACAACATGGGTTATTTCCAGCTAGGAAATAGTATTTTTATCTTCTGAGTGTAATCACCCAACATGTGGTGTCTTCACAGGGCCTGGAGACCACTGTCAGTCAGCTGGTGCTTTGGATGAAGTATCAGTATTAAAAGGATGGGTCTAAAGCTTTGGAGGTGTGTGAAGTGGTGGGAATTAGTGGAAAGGTTTGCATCTTTCTAGAAGCCAGTCCATTCACTGGCTAGAAAGAAGATACTGGACTGTATTTGAGGACTGATGCCATAGCTTTGACAATAAACAGAAAAGACTCTTGTCTGGTGTAGTTTTCTCTCTTGTCTGGTGTCATTTTCTCTCCCCAGTTGTTTAAGTATTCAAGCCTCTGCTCAGAAGGAAAAATGGGGGCTGGCATAGCCTAGCTAGCTCCTAGGGACTTAAAACCAACCAAAGTAAAACCTCTGAGAACCTTTTTCTTTGAGGAGGTATGTTACATAATTTACAAATTTTTAAATAATCGTTTTTGCTATGCTAGTATTTGACCTTGCAGAATCTGGTGATTGTATCTCACCATGACCTTGCTGCTGGTGAACTTGGAAGCAAAGTCACTTGGCTTCTATAAAATTAATGGTGTGTTTAAAGATGAGCAGTATTCGTGAGCCATATTTGTTCGACTAAGTCCATGTGCGGAGCACTGTTCCTTATGTTACAGCATCTGTAAAATGGAAATATCTCCCTTCTCTTGAAACTTGCAGCAGGCAAAGTTGTAAGTTTTGACTTATATCCAAGATTTTTTGATTGATGGTGGTGTTTAAGCATTAAGCTTCTTAGATACATACAGTAAAATGTGGCAGAAAACAGGTGTAAATGTAATGCTTTGCTTTCTGTGACTCATCCCTAGTCCCTAGTGTGAGACTGCCCTCTCTTGGAGGCTATCAGTTTGGGGTTTGGTTTTGTTTTGTTTTGTTTTTTTTCCCCAGAGTGGGGGCTTGGTTCTCCTTCCAGAGAAATCATCAGAAAATTTCAAAATAATTCAAGACTCTGCTTATTCACCCTGGGGTAGACAACTGTCATCTAGGTGTTGGGGTTTTTTTATTTAAGTTTTTCTATTCCTTTAGAAGCAAGGGAAATTGATGGAAGATTAGAAATGAATCAACCTTTCAAAGCATTTGCTTTGACTCTAGCAAGGGTAGAGTTCCAATGAGCCAAAGGGATGTAGATGACCAAACCTTCGTGAACTTTGAGAGGGATTTCAATATCATAGGATGTCGGTGCCCTAGGAAATCTTGTTTTGTGTTAGCATGCAGTGTCCTAAATCTTCTAGCTGATCATGTATGATGATTTCAAATTGCATTCTACTTAAATATTTCAAGTAGCATCTTTTTAGTAATATGACCAGGATAACAAGAAGGTATAAGGACTGACATTTTTCTTTAGCTAAAATAATGCTGAAATACTTGTTTGAATTTATCTAGGTTGACAAATCAGTCTAGACCTGTTGATCCAGCCTCATTCTGGTGCCTAAACTGAAAAATATATATTTTGTCTGTCAAAGTTTTAAAAAAATAATTTTCCCAGGTGATTTAACATGACACAAACTTGGTATGGCTGAGAGCAGTCTGCTGTCCTGCTGTTAAAGCCTGACTTGACAAATTTTGGTGAGAAGCTTATTATTTAAGGAGAAGACAGTTTTGAATGTTTCTTCTGGCCTTGGAGCAAATCCATTTTGCTTTACTACAATACTCCAGTGAAGCCTGCTTTTTTACCTAATTTAACGGGATATCCTGAGGCCAGAGGAGAGACTCTTGATGTTCTGATCCATGTTCCTGAATAAACCAAGTCCTTGACATTGAGAGTAAAGCAACAGGCAGAATATAGTCAGATTTGTAGAAGGGAAGCAATCCAGACAGGGCTGAAGGCAGCTCAGGAGGCCACAGCACATCCATTTGTTTTCACTTCACTTGTTTTCCGGCTCATCTTCTCAGAGTGAGCCTACCTGCTTTCAGGTTGAAGACTTCAAGGGCCCAAATTAGTTTTTGGTTTGTCTGTGGTCACAGTATTGGGCACTTCATAATAAAATACTGGAAATTTGGGATTGCCCCAGATCTTGTGTCTTTGCTGAACAATATTGCTGAACAATATCTTTAGCTGTCACATATTCTCAATAGTGTTCTTCAGCTCACTGGATTGGTGTGTGCTGTTGGTTTTGCTACAGCAGTTCCAATGGAGAAAATGTTTTAGCTGTTCCCAGGAGAAAAAGGAAATAAATTGATTAACACCTGTTGGCTCACCAAGATCACAGCAGCCTTCAAAGATATCCAACTTAAAAAAAAAAAGTATTCTGAATGTCTGTGTCTGTGAAGACTAACTTTTCAAGGGTGAAATAAGTTATCTTCTGTCTTCTTCCTGTGCAATTAGCAATTCATCTGTCTATTAAGACAAGAAAAGGCCCAATTGTTTTTTCTTTTTCCCCCACAAGTGGATGTCTGAGAACATTCTCCCATGGTGATGGGGGTCATGTTCCTTCCAGAGCCTGTAGGGGGTGGAAAATTATTTTGGCCTCAAACCTTAATGCAGAGGTGCTGAATAAGTAGCAACTCTAGTGGCAGGAGTTTTAACAGCATACTTCCCTAAGCTCCTTTAAACTTTCAGCTATGGTGGAACAAATCGTCTAAGTTCAATTGTTCTCCTGAATCCTGGCTAACATCAAAATTGGAACAACTGCTGTTGTGATTGGATGTGATCTAGAATAGCTGCTGGAAAATTTGGTTTGGTCTTCGAATTTATGTGTGCTTCAGTTGCTTTTGGTATTTCAGCATAGGAAATGGAAATAAGTAGTCAGTTTTTGGTAGTATTTAACACATCTCACTGCATTTTGAAGACTAGGACAGCTTGTAATGATTTATATAGAGATATCTTGTGTTCTTCTGATGTTTCCAGATCTGGGGCTTGTGGCTTCTAACCAGTGAACTCTCAGCATGTTTCATGTGAGACAAGTATTTAAACTTTCTCTTGTCTCCCCTTTCTTGCTGGAGAGGAAAATCATCAACAGAGGAAGACTAGGGTGTCTTTTAGCTCCCACTCCACTGTTGTGCTGGGGCTGGTGCAGTTGCATCAAAGTTCTTTTTCCTCCAATACCCTCTTCAACTTGAGGACAAGGAGCAGGATGGAGAGGACAAGAAGGTAACAGCCTAGTAAGGACAGCAGCTGGGAAAGATTGTTCTGGGAGACAGAGCAGATGACAGTACTGTGCCTTATTTCTTTTGGTAGTACAAGGACAACACATAGGTGCTTTTGACCTTCTGAAAGGCAATGTCCTTTCATTCTCCTGAATGGAGAATGGTGATAGAAGAGAGAGTTTTACGGCGTTGGAAGGTAGTTTAGTTGGAGGACAGACTCCTGTGAAATGTACTCCTTGGCCATCACTGCCCCCAAGGGCTGTACAGAAGATTTCTGCTGTGATTTGAGACTGCAGGGCTCCCGGTGTTAGAGAGCAAGTGAGGGAGAGGCAGTATCAGTGCAAAGACTGTTTTTTATAAAAACAGAAAAAGGCAGGTCAGGAGAGGGATTTGAGTGGGGCACAGCTTCAGATTGTGCTGTGAGAGAAAATGTGACACCTGCTGGTATCTAATGGTGTGGTTTAGCTCTGTTTGCAGCCTGTCTCTCTATGAGGTATTCAGGTTCTTTCCTTTTCCTATATATTGTCAGGACTCTTACAAGAGCCTAATATTCCTGAGGTCTCTTTCAAATTGAGATTGAAACTGGACAGATATTTATTTTAAAAGGGAAAATCAAACCCAAAACCTCTTTGTCAAGAGAGGCAAGAAGGGCAGCAGAAATTACTGAATAATATGTTTCTACTTCCAAGATGTAGTAAGATTATTTTTCTTAACAACACCTTTTTTTTTCCTTTTATTTTTTTCAACCCAGTGACCTCTTTTGATGTCAGACTGCAGATAAAACATATCCAAAAATCTTAAGGTGTCTTAAGTGTCTTTAACAATGATATTTCACATATGATGCAAAAAAACCCATAAAAACACATGTGAAGAGGGGAAAGTATTTAGTTTTCTCCCTGTGGGCTCGGTCCCTGTGCATGAACAAGTCAATCACCAAAAGAGCAGCAGAGTCAATGACGTTTTGATCCAATTGATCTGTGGTCTATTTTGCTTCTTGTTTACCTACTGTAATGACCCCTGTGTTTGTGTGTCTGGGGTCAGTGCTGGTTTTAAAGAGTATTTACAGTGGCTATTGGAGAGACATATCCAGTCTGGCTGACTGGCTGCTTCCAACCAAAAAGAGTCCTAGCTAAGTTCTTCCTTTGCTCTCTCCAAATGAAACATGAATCTGAATGTATCTCATTTTCTCAACTGCTAATTCTCAGGAAGCAAGTTGGGATTTTGGGATGTGAGGTATTTCCCCTTCCATGAAATCTGATTGAGGTTTGCTAGCTCAAATGGTATGAATCATTAGTGATTTTGAGATTCGAAAATACTAGCAGCAGAGATGAACAGACTGAACAAAATATACCTTGCTTTTTTAGAAATAAAGGAAAAACCTAGCAGAGCTCCAACATCCTGTTGTAAATTTTCTTTTTTAAGTTTTACTGGAAGTTGAGAAATTAAAACCTTTTGACTCTGACATACACACAAGTGCAGAACCGAGCTTGGAAATTTATGGGAAAGGTGGAGCATCCTCTTTGCTCGGCCTCTGAAGCTGTTCCCCAAAAGGTGGCAGTCTCTCCTAACAGGAATGCGTCTCTCTCTGGCAGATGGATGCTTTTCCTTAAGCTTCGTTCAGTTTAGTATTCTGCATTGGTTGGGGTTTTTTCCCTTCCCCTCCTCCCTCCATAACCTTTATCTTTCAAACGAGACCTGCAGCCTGTATATTTGACAAATATTTGTCTAGCACTGTAAATGCACACAGACTTTAAAATGACCTTTGAGTTAAACCAGAGCAGATTCCCACACGAAAAGGAATTAGTTTTAGTTAGGGTTTTTTTCCCTAAGCTGTGTAAACAAAAATTATTAGAATGCATGCTATGAATGCTTCATCTCTGCATCTGTGGCTGGACTTCCACAGCTTTTAAAAATGTCATTGCAACTAAAACCATTCCCTAAAAAACATGCCAAAGGCCTGGACCTGTACTCTCCAGTTTTAAGAAAAGCTTCCTGGTTTATTCAGTGTTCACATAGCTTGGGGCGAGACCTCAAGGACTTGAAACCGTCCCAGTGTTGTAATTCTGACCCTGTGGAGCTGGGACTCATTGCTTACTGATGTTTTCCAAGTAGAGCTGTATTTACTTGTCAGCCTGGACTCTACTTCTCCACAAGCACAGTTTATCCTGAACCACTGCTGGGTCTGACAGCAGCAACAAGCCTGAGGATCTTCCTGCAAGATCCAGCCAGTGGTCATAATGGGACAAGGAGGAATGTATTTCATACTCTGATGTTTCCACTTCCTTACACACGTGATCGAAGAGCTCAGTGAACCTAGGGAATGGAATGGAAAATGTTTGCATAAGCAGGTAATTCTGTTCTTCCATTGGGGAACAGAAACCCAAGTTTACCTCTTGGAGCACTCAAAGACATGTGCTGGTTATTCCTTAACAACAGATGGAAAAACAGACTTTCCAGAATGGATCCTTTGCACTCAGGAGCCTGAGGAGCATTATATTTCAGGCCTTTTGTAATATAGGGTTAAACTAACAAGTGTATTTTAGAGTCAGTTTCACTGGGACTGAGCTTTCTACTGTGCAGGCACTCTAAAGTAACTTTGTCTTTACAGCATGACAATTTCTAGGCTGGTTTGGTTCAACTAAAAGAATAATAATAATAATAATTCAAACTAACATGGTAGCATTAGAAATTTAACTAATCTATTTATATCCTTGGGCCTGTTCTCGAAATGTCTTCTCTCCTTTAAAAAAGAAATTAATTGCTTAAAAAATCTGACTCAGTCTCACTAAAAAATTATATGACTTGAAACAAAAACCTGTAATTCCTGGAAATTTTGGTGGTTTTTGTTTTTTAGTTTTGTTTGGGTTTTTTTACACAAAGGGGATTTGGGAGTGTGGTATGAGTTTGTTTTTAAGAATGCATTTATTTGTTTGCCAGACCCTGAGTAAGTGACGAGTGTAAAACCCTGCTTGCCTTACTACTGATCTTTGGAGGGGCCTTTGGTTCCACTGTTGCCTGCATCAAGGTTTCACAAAATGGGATAAATAGTCAAAAGCCAACAGCACAGAAAATATCTAAGGGCATCTGATCCACATCAGGCAAGGTAGATCAGAGCTTGAGAAGATTCAGATCACACACAGTGATTGTCAAAGACAACCAAACACCTCTACAGCATATAGGCTTGGGACTTCCTTTCTTGGGAAAGAAGCTACTGAGAAAGGATGGACAAGAGTCTTTTGATGCCACAAGGAAGGAGAAGATGAAAAGGGATTTTTCTTGCTTTTGCTTATAATCAGAGATCCAGGGAATGTGAAAAATTTCAGTGGGTTTGGGATTTAAAGCTAGGGGATGTGGTTTGTAATGTCATCTAAGCAGTTGTGCAGAGACTAGAGGTACGAGAACTTCACATGGATTCAGGAGTTTGGGATTAAGGAGACCTGTGAATTGTGCTGATCCTGGCAGAGTAATGTGGTGAGGTGTTACCACTTGCTTGCACTAGTCTTGTTTTTTCCCCCCATCATCTGGTATTTGCCAGTGTCAGAAACAGATTAACCCAGGCTGCAGAGACTGATGTGGCCAAAAAATGGGCCCATCTACTGTGTGTGTCACTGATTTTTAAATGCTGCAATAACTAAATTTCATGTGGATAAGAATCAGTTTGAAAGTCTTTAAAGGTTCTCTTTGTCTTTAGGCAATCATGACTTCTAAGTAACTTTTCTCTTTTCAAAGAAATATTTCACAGCTGTAGAAGGAAATTGGATGATCTGGATTATTTCACAATCAATGTAAAATTTGGTTCCATTTTTTTTACCCTTTCCCCTCTTGGCTTGGCACACTGCAATTTCTCACTAAGGGCCAGATTCTGGGAGATGAATATTCTAACTTCTACAGAAAGTTTCCTGGAGGCATTTGGCAGACCAAAAAACCCTGATATTTTTCTATTACAGAGGTATTTTCTTTTTCTCTCTTTTTTTTTTTCTTTTTTCTCTTTGTATTTCTTCATTTGTTTGTTTTTTGTTTTTTGGTTTTGGGATTTTTGTTTTGTTTTGGTTTCTTGGGGGGGGGGATTGTTGGGGTTTTTTTACCTTTTTTTTTTTTTTTTTAACTGATTATTCTAGAGCATTTACTTTGTTCATATCTGGATTACACCAGAAACAAGGAAAAAAAGAAACACACACGGAATACCTCCAAAGCAGTAGCTTGTTCTTCCCCTGTGGGCAGAAGTACCATGACCACATTGGCCCTGCACATGTTGCAGAGATACTTAAATGCAGACAAGATGCCACTGTCATTAAAAAAATTCATTAAAGTGTTTCAATTCAAGTTTTTCAAAACTCTTGATTTCCTTCTTTCCTGATTTAAATTTCTCAGGGTTTCTGTCAGCTGACGTTGGGAGACCCATTGAAACACTGGAAACTTACTTGGTTAGATAATATCTAAAACTTTCTGGGAGAGTAGAATGGTCAATAATCTTTGTTCCGAATATTTCTTTTTTTGTGTAAATTGGATGAAAATTACCCTTCTTAGAACAATAAATAGTGAAACAGAAAGCCCAGGCATAAGTTATAAGTCATTAATAAACTTATGTAAGTATAACCTTTTGTTGTTGTTATATTTTTATAATCTACTAGGGAATAATTTCCTAATCAGATAAGGAAATGAATGAATGAATGTTAAATGCACATTGCTTTAAAATAGACCTGGAGTCTTAGTTTCTTTGAATCTCTGTTGCAAAGATGTTTGGATCAAAGCTTATTTCTTTAATGACAAATAAATTGCATTAAACACAATTATATGCCTTTCATGAAGATTCAAAGACAGAGCTTGTCAGCCATGCAAATATTTTGGCATATGCATTACAGGTTTCTTCTGGGCTGGGCAACCTCTAATTTAATTTAAGAAATGAGTGGGGAGAATCATATTTATTATAATAAAATCACAGTTTCAGAAGAAAAGGATAGGAGCCTGTTTACTGCCTTCAGCGGGCTTTAGATCAGAAGCAAAATTATCAGAGTTATCTCTAATGCCCTTAAAATTATTGTAATAAACTTCCTTTTCTTCTCTTCACTATCCACGTGGAAAATCTTGTAATCTCTGCTAATTTTGAGGCAACAGTTTTCCTGACTTTATTAGAGGCTCTCCAGAACTGTGTTAATGAAACAATGATACATGACAGGTTGGGTGTTATGGTCTAATAATGATCTGCCTTGGAGGTTAATGGCATTTGGCTCGCAGCCTCCGAGTAATAGGCTGCGTGTGCACTCAGTGCCCAGGTGTAGTGTTATTAATTCGCTTTGGTACCCTGCAGGACCTACGTGCAGCATCGAAACGTTCGGCCCTTCTTTCTTCAGCCCCACAGTAGCCTGGTGTTCGAGGAGAATAGCAAGATCCTGCCAAATGAGAGTAACGCATCTCAAAGCAGAAGTGGGATGAGAGGAGCCTTTGCCCTGCTCCTCCCCAGGCTACAGCCTGCCCAGCATGCCCGGTGCCCTTCTCCCTGCCTGCTGCAAGGCTGCAGCTGGGCACAGAGCTCTGCTTTGCTCTCCTCTCCCCCTGCCCCACTCTGCTGGGGAGGTGATAGCCTAGGCTATGCCAATTCTGCTACATGCCTAGGAGAGCTTAGCTTTGGCAATTAAACCTCGAGGACAAAGGAGCTGAAAGGCCATGGCAAGCAGGTGAGAGCAGCAGGCTCCCAGGGCTTGGAGGCTTTACAAGTGAATTTGCTTCAGCCACAAGGTGGGAATGGACAGGGTAGAAAGCAGAATAGCATGAGATGGTAAGAGGTGTTCCCGGTAATACTGGTGTGGTTGTGGTGGTGCATGGCTGCATGCACTGAGGCAGGGTGCATTCACAGATGTTATATTTTTGGTTCTTGTATGACTGTTGTTACTGCAAAGAGAGGTAGCAGCCTGTGAATACTGAATAACATATAATTAGTTCCAACCTGGAAAAGAGGAAGCGGCATTTTATTCAGCTGAGGTATACTCCCTCTGGAAGAGAAAGCAGCCCAGAGGCTCACGAACAAATTTTATACACAATTTCCATATACACAATTAGGTTACAATTCAAACCTCCCCCCCCCCCCCCAATCCTGCTATAGTAGAAACAAGGAAACTGAAATCAAAACACCTACTTATTGCATTAACACAGCCAGACAGTCCTGGGGGTATGAAATAGAGCAGCGAGTGCATACGCTGCTGGGTGGGAATGCCGCAGACGCTGCTCTTGAATGAGACATCACTGCTTGCACTCTGATTTTCTGAGTTACTTAAAGAACCCAAGCACTGCCCTGCATCTGGTAGAAAAGGGCCAAGAAGAACAGATTTTATTCTCCCCTGATGAATTTTGCTTGTGGGTAAACAGGCCTGGGACCTCACCACTCATTTTAGACAATGCAGTTGTTACCACATGGAATATGAGGAGGATGAGTATTTCTGTATTTCAGTTGCTTAACTAAGAACGACTTCCAGGGTGAAATATCTCCAGTGTTCACAGGGAAGAGCAAACAGTAATGCTGTGTATCGTGTTTGATGTTTGTCCAGCAGAGTGATTTTTACTTGTGCTGTGATTTTTTGGTTTATTAGTGCCTAAAATGGGAGCTTTTTTTAGCAGACGTATAACTAGACTTTGTGGTGAAGTTGTCCAGTGATTAAAAATAGCCTCTTATGTGGGAGGAGAAACTATGAGGTTACAGTGAAGAACAAATCCTTTAAATGCTATCCCAGAAAGGATAGACAACCGATTTGGAGTGAAGAATATTAAAATACCATCATTGTTGCGTTGCATAAAATGTCCTGTCCCAATACTTTCTTCTAAAACTTCAGTTCCTGTAAAGAGTAAAGATGCTGCTCCTGTGAGTCTGCTGCTGCTCTGTTCTCCAGAGGCACTGATGTCTGACAGGGTGTCTCTGGCTGAGACTGATGTCTGCAGGCTAACTGCGTGGGAGACCAGGTGTGCTGTGGGATGGAGGGGGCTCAGGAAGCCAGAGCGCTATTTCTGGCTCTGTCAAGGTTCTGGCGCATGACCTGGGGAAAGGCACTCAGCCTCTCCCTGCCTGTGTTTCCTTTCCTTGTTTATGTAGCCTGCACACCCTTCAGGCAGAGTCTTCTATGACTGCTTTCAGTACTGAAAATCTACTTCTCATCTCTGAAGGAGGGCTCTGGCCCTTAATGTGTGATAATGGATAACTTAGGAGATATGGAGGTTCTTCATGATCCCAGTCAGGGATTTGCCTGTGAACAGCAAACATATTTACTCTTTCCTGTGAATAATAGATGGTTCACTCTCTCATGACTCTTCCCCAGTTGAATTGCCTCGGTCTATGTTCCATAGAATTATTAATACAGTAGCCATTTCATATTTTTTTTTAAAGTCAGAGTGAACTCGAGAAGGCAAGATGCTGAAACAATCATTTGTTGCTTATAGGTCCCTCTTGATTATTAGAGTATTTTATGAAACATACCTGTGGTATGGAGTAGTGACAGCAATTTATGTGCAAGTCATAAAAATCCAGAAAAGAGTACTATGTTCGGGGAAGACACATCACCAGCAGGCTGAGATAGGTGAGGCAGCTGCATTCCCAAACCCAAGATGCAGTGAGGCTAACAATGTATTCCCAGGCATTAGTAAAGGCTGCACACCGCGCTCCCTTTTCCTGCTGAGCAGGTCCTCTGCTGAGGAGTGGGGGGAAAAGTGTATGCATTTTTGCTCCTGGTCTCCAGTAGCTGACTCCCTTGTATTCTTGCCCCTAGAGACAACCCTGGCTTTTGGGCTGGTTTACCTCCTCACCAGCTAGTTCAGCTCAGGCCTTTCTTGCACTCACATGCTCCCCTGCACACCTGCGCTCATTCCATGGATACATGGACACTCCAACCCAGGGTCTGACTGCAGTAGGTGCAATCAGATCCCTGTACACACACATGTGCATAATGAATAGAATCCCCCACCCAGCAAAAAAGTTTGAAATTAATTTGATAAGAAGTCAGGGTGGGTGTAGCCAGACAAGTGTACCAAAGAGCAAACTGGTTACACGTGACCAATCTTTTATATTCCTTTGTCTATTTTCCCCACATCTGTTCATCCGAAATCACCTAAATCCATTCTTTCCTCCACATTTGGTGCCTTCTCTAACATCCTGTAGAAAGTCTTGTGCAATCCCAAATCGCCCTACCCCCATATTCCACAATGTGTCCCATACCCCTAGGCAGCAACTCCCCTCCAACCAAAAGGCATTCTAGTGTTGATTCATCTTGATGGGTTTCATGCCTGGACACTGGGCCTGAAGCCCTGCTGGAACAGCCCCAGGAAGGGTCTAGGTAGAGTCTCTTCTTAATCTGAGTTCCTGCCCTAGTGCCAACGTATTCCTCTAGGATTGTGAAGATCTGGCTGTGGTGAGCTTGTGGCTCCTGTACTGGCTAGGACTGGGTATTATTTGAGCTTCCCCTCCTGCCACCCTCTCTCTGTGCTAATTTGGGTGTGTGCAAAAGAATTTGTTTCGCATAACGTAACACTCCTGAGGTTTTCTTTTTGACTTCTTAAATAGCTACAGGAAAAAAATGTGAGTAAGCAGGAAAACCCAAATCCATAGCTGTTTAATTCATGGCTGCCCAATGTGCCTAGCGCCTGAGAAATACATGTAACACCCTTGTCAAAACTATATAGTGCAACCCATGGCAAACCAGCATGACTACTTTTCCATTTTAGCAATTCTGCTCTTGCTTGCTTTTTTTTAGCATCATTCTTCAAACCATAAGTACAAAACCATAATTAGTATTCGGACCAGATACAGCAACTTCAAAAACAGAAATCAAGCAATAAACCTCGGGGCAACATAACCACATCTTGGTTGTCACTAGCATGTTATAGAGGCAGTAATGATATACGGAAGTGTATGGCTTCATGCCAAGATGATAGGAGGCATTTATGAAGGTTAACACAATTTCTGCACAAAAATTGAAGGGTGTTATCTGATGATGATGGCAACAAACTCCCAGGTTTGTCCTTGTGGTCAGTTTGTTGCTTATCCCACCAGTTATTTGTCAGGCTGTGTTCTGTAGCAAGGTGAAAGCTGCAGATTTCCTCTTTCACTTCTGTATCATCTAGTTACCAAATTCTTCTACAAGCTACCAACCTCCTTGTTGGCCTGGGCAAAAGTCAGACCTGATAACAAGTTTGTTTTCACCCTCAGCTTTTGCAGAGATGGTTTCTTTTCCAAATAAAAAAATGAGCTGGAAGAAAGACTCACAATTTGTTTCTTTCTCTTCCATGTGGTGTTGGGCAGTGGTTGCGTGTTTAGCACAGAGCAGCCTTTTATGAAGAAGTGCTTGCTTCAATTTGAGCAGCCTGAGCTGTGGGCTGTGCCCAGTCAGAGCTCGTGTGAAACCTCGGCGAGGACATACAAAAGGATCAGTTGATGGCAAGCCCGAATCTGATCATGACAGTCGGTGCCTTGGGTCTTGTCCATATTAAAAAAAAAAAAAAATAAAAAAGAATAAATGCAGCCTTAAGTGTTCCAAAGGATTGTATTTTACACAACCTACAAATACAGTTGAACTGGTAGTGCCAGTGTCATGGTATTTGGTATTAGGTTGTTTTTCCCATTCATTCCTGTATATGAAACCATGAATGAATAGTTAGAAGGTGTCTTAGTGGAAGACACCTAAACGAAGCTTGGCACAAGTCCTTGTAGTAATGGTCTCAAACAAATGCAGTCAGGCAGTTGCAGTGACTGCCTGGTAAACAGGGGGACCCTGTGTGGTGACACTACGTACAAAGTACCTACAAAGCCTTTGAGTGAAACCTGCCCAGACACAGTCATTCCCCTACCCCTTTGGTGGGAAAGGAGCTGGGTGTGCTGCTTGGGCAGGGAGTGGAAATTGAGCTCTGCCCCGTCAAGGAGGTCTGAGAAAGGAATGAGTGGAGATGAGGATGAGAACAAAATATATTACTTGGGGAGTAATGTAAACTATGATTGCAAAATTTGATCCTGAAACATAACCTGGAAGATAAAAAACATTTTAATAACAATACTTCGAGACACAAGGGAAAGGAGGAATAGAGTAAATTACTCTGTTGTTTTGTAAAAAAACCCAACAGACCAAAAACCCCCAACTAGTATTTTTTTTGGTGATATTATTTTCCAAGTGCAAACACTTAAGAGAGTTGTTAAAGCAACTCTGTGAGGGGCCCTGTGCCAGAAGCCTTCTGTTCTCTTCCTGAATGGGAATTAGTTATATTGTTCTGAGTGGTTGTAGAGGAATACTACAATGTTTGCCCTCAGAGAACTTGTTATCTATGATTATTAGGGTAAAGCAACAGCACTTACATAGATAAAGATATTTTTCCACCTGTGACCCTATTATCCCACTCTATATTTCTTATTCTCTATTATGACCAGGTTTCTTCTAATTGCTTATTCTTCTGATAAAATAATTGGTGGGTTTAGTTGAGGTTTTCTGAGCTGAAAACTGATGTCTAGCACTTTTTTCTTTTTTTCTCTTTTTTTCCCACGAGAACATCTTGCTTTGTGGTTGCTTGAGGAAGTTGACTTAAGCGATTTAAAATGTAGTGGTGGCTTATTTAGAAAGAGACACTGGCTCTTAACTCAAAAATATATGCCTTAATACACCAACAGGTGCAAGAGCTGCTAATCACATGATGGCTACAGGAAACCTATTAACCATAGTGTTTGGGTAAAAGACAGGTCATGCTGATAATTAAATACAGAAGGTAATTTTTTTTGCCATATTTTTTTTTCCTCCCCTCCCTGTTCTGTGTTTCTGTGTTCTAGAGCTAATATGAAAGGTTGTGATACTGATTAAAATCAGAGACAGTCATAGCTGTAGTAGGAACAGAAATAGAGGTGTGAGGTTAAGCAGATGTCAGCGTCACTGTGAACTCCTGTTCTCAGGTCACAGCTTTTCAAATACTTTCTATGTATTGCAAAAATAAAGCTATTGAACATATATTGTGAAAAATATGAAGCTAGAGGTCTTATGTAAGGCACCATTTGGGTTTTGTTTCTGGGGCTAGGACTTTTCTTTCTCACTGTAAGGAAAAAGCACACACAAAAAATCTTTGGGGTAGATTCCAGTATTAGTATGGAGGGGCCCTCTTCTATACTACCTGGTCTTAAAGGTCTGCAGTCTGGACATGTAAATACATGTAGCCCACGTCAAAGCTCTGTATCAACTGAGTAAAATTTGTTAGCTTTCTGCATCACAGATTTCTGTAGGTAGAGGAAACCTGGAGATTCGTCCTTATCTGTGTTCCAAAGCGTTTCACAAGTTTGATATTGTTGTGCTTGCTCCTTGAATGTTCAGAGTGCATGTTACCATTCTACTCTATTTTCCTCCCCCAGTCACTACTTTAGGATGATATAAATTGCCCTAAAGTTGGTTGGTGCCGTCCTGCCACTCTACCTAATCTGGAATCATTAAAACATGTTTGTGCAGCACGTAGCTACATCTGGTACGTAGCATAGCAACATTTCTGTTTGAAGTCTACTTCCTAAGGATGTTTAGGGAAAAATCCCAGCAGCATTCTCCAGTATGTATTCTTTCCAGGACAGGAAGAACATCTGCCTGCCTATAGCTAAGGCAGTGTTCTCAGAGGACTGATCCACCAAGACTGTGTAGCAGGGATAGTCTTCCAGCAACAAACAAGGTGATATAAGGGGATTCTGTCCAACAAAAGGAAAAAAGTAAGCAATCATGTGGTTAAAAGGCTTCTTAGAGTGCTCATCTTCCCTCATCCCCAGCAGAGCAAGATGATGTGAAGAGTAGGATTTTTAATCTTCAAGATGCCTTCTGACATGGCGAGGTGAATTCGTCCCTGTCTGGGATGAATTGGCCTCTGCCAGTGTACCCTTGATCTTGGGACTGAAATCTGCAGTTGCAGTTCAAATGCTTTGCTTCACTTTGAAGCTGTACAGGAGATAGAAGTTGCTGGGCATTTCCCTTAGGATTGTAACTGTCCCATTTCTTTCAGTATTATGGTGGGAAATTGATGATGAGGTGAAATTAGTAAGAAAATATGTCACCTAGACTTAAGTGACAAATTTGTAGATTTTTGTGCTTCTGCTTGAGGCTTCTTACTTGCAAGGTGTGAGTATGTGAACCCCACTTTCGTAATGTAACAAAGTTTCGGGATTTTTCATTATACACCATTTCCCTTGGTGTAAAATCCCATGCAAAGTAATGCTGCATGCAGCATGCAACAAACCTCTGTTCATTCACTAGCTGGTCTTCCTCTTTAAACTGCCACATAAAGTTCTTTATATTGTAGGTGTTGGTAAGCAGTGATGACCCAATGATTAAGGGATTGAGTTCAGCTTGTTCTGCTACAAATTTCTTCTCAGGCTTCAACACATTAGACTCTGGCTTTAGAGCACATCCTCCTTGACGGGCAACATACTTAAAAGATAAGGATGGTATGAGAAGCTCCTGCCTTGTAGTCAAGTAGTCTCTGGTTCTTCCTGCCTGATTTGTCATCCACTGACATCTCAGGAACTCATCTGTGTGTTGGATAACCCAACCCTTTATTATACAACTGCTTCTGCAGGAATACAATTTTTATTACTTTTTTAGAAATAAATCACTCTTATTCTCTTAATTATTCCTTCCTTATGTTGCCTAAATGTTCACATTTGCATGAACATGATTTGCTTACCTGGATATTTTGAAGATTTCGTGTTTTTCCAATGTGATACTTGTGTTATTTACCTAAAGTGAAAAACATGTCTAGGTGTGTCAAAGAATATTCTGGGTTGGAAGGGACCTACAAGGATCATCGAGTCCAAGCCTAAGTGAATGGCCTGTAAAGGGATCAAATGCACTAATAACTGGTGTTATTAGCACCATGCTGTAACCATCTGTGTCTTCTGAATGTTCCTTGGAGCTTAGGGCAGCATGTTTGCTTCTCTGGGTTCTCCATACTTGGTGTGTCCGCTTGAAGCTGCAAAGCACCACACCTCCTGGTTACATATGTTCTAATTGTGGAGCTTTAGAAAAAACTCTAAAGAGAGAAGTGGGCAGAAGGGTCACTTAATACTATTGCAGCTTATTCAGCTGTTGTCTTGTGTCCATTACTGTACACGACTGGAGAAAGTATTCTGAAAGGCTCTGCATTGTAGAAAAGACAAAAATAAACAGCATTTTAAGCTAAATATTGCATCAATGATGGCAGGGTTGGTTTTTTTGTTTGTTTGATTGGGTTTTTTTTTTGTTAGTGGAAAGCAAGGGTGGAAACAGTTATTGGAATATTATATCATGAGCTGAAAATGGGGCTGATCCAGGCAACTGAGGTGAAGTATTTGCATTGCAAAAAGTTCACAGTTCTCTCCTGCTCAGCACAGTGTTGAATAAAGCCACAATAGATGAAGCAACATGAAATCTATTCCCCAGAAAGGAGGAAGCCACCTTTTTCAGTTAGTGACAAGTCTTGAAGGGAGCAAAAAGACTTAATTTTGTTTGCATTTCAACATTGCTTTTTGCTTCTATATCAGCTTTAAAGCAGCATCCTACTGTTGCTCATTTGCATAGCCTAATCTCTTCTGTTCCTGAGTGAGGAAACCTTACGTCCCAGAGATACAGAGTTCTTGTTGATAGCTTGAGGGAGGCTTTGAGACTGGCACTACTCTTTGGCAATCACACTGCACCTTTCAAGGCAGCTTTACCAAAAGACCTGTTGATATAAGATACAGAAATTACAGAGCATGTGTATATCACTTGCACTGGGCTGAACTAGAGCCTTTTGTTTCTAAATACTTGTCCATGTGTGAGGATTCACAGGAAGCCTGTGAATAGCTGTTATTGTTGAGTCAATATCTGTGCTGTGTTTTCCTGGAAGCACTTGAATAACCTGTCAGTGTCTTTGAGTGTCTATTCCCATCACTCCAGTACAGACCTCAATCAAATGCAGTACTTAGTATGAACTTCTGGAGTATGCCAGCAGGTGTAATAGACGTCCGAGATTCAAATTAGATTAGAAAAAGAGAAAAAGAGATTCCATTTTCAGTGTGGGATTGGAGCACACCTCAGTGATATAGCAGATCTCAGCTCCCCTTTTCATCTGCTGTGTTCTCTTTATCACTCTCTCCTCCCCTGTCCCAGTTTGTCATTCCTGATCTTCTCACCAAGAAACTCAGCACTGAACAGCATTTCGTGAATATACAGCTTTTGTACTTCTCCTTTTCTGCCCAGCTTGGATCTTCCCACTAGTGGTATTAGACTTTTTTTTTCTTTTTCTTTTTTTTTTTTTTTTTTAATGAAGCCCTTGGAGAGTTGGGGAAGCTGTGGTTCAGTCTGCTGCAAGGCAAACACCGTGTGTTTGGAGATTTATACAGCTCTCTGCCTGCCATGACTGCAGCACTGTGGAGGTAGAGCAGAGGTTAAAAACCAGAAGCCCTGTTGTGCTCTTGCCTGCCTGAACACGGTGCAGGAGGTCGGGATTGCCTGGAGCTGAGGTCCATGTTGTTCCTTGCTAGCAAAGGCACTGTGCTGATACAGAAAAGTTAAGGCAAACAGTGAAGGGTAGATAATGTATTTGGCCTCCTGGAAAAGGGAAGATAATTTGTTACACGGTGCACAATACAGCTTGGTTAAGCAACATGTGTGAGCCAAGAGACAGGGGACAGGTGATCTTTTAGGTGTGTGAGATGTGCCAGTGAGCCTGAATGTGGCCATCTGCATAGGCATGAATCAAGTTCACTGGTTCACTGAAGGTAAATCAGGATTGAGACATGAATACTAAAAGCAACAGATATATCATAAGATACTAAACCAAAGCACAAGAGAGTGTTTGAGCATTGCTATGGTCCTGTTGACACAAGAAAATGCCTTTGTGCTCTACTGAATCCATGCTATTCTGTAATTAGAGGCAGAATTGAAAGCCATAGATTTACAAGATCAGTATCTGATGTTGTTGGTCCTGTTGAGCTGCTATTTTATTGGTGTTGCCCAGTAAAATATTTATCTTCTGGGGGAAAAAAAAATAGTTATTTATTGTCTAAAATACTGAACTTCCATGAGATGGGTTCTGTGTTTGGAAATAACTAGTTAGGTAAAGAGACAGAACACACTGAAATACCTGACTTAGAGGTTGCACAAGTCGACTGTAAACTGGAATCTGGGTGTGCTGCTCACATTCACACTTATTTTGTGTTTAAATCAATATGAAGTCACATAGCTATTCACCTGTATCCTGCAGATATGCACAATCAAAACATCTTGAGAAGTATTTTTCTTACTCCACACAGACAGCTGTATGTGGGAGAAGACTTTAACAATGTGCTCTTGAAGTTCATGGCCTTTAAATGCTTTCTGTGAATATCAAAGGTAGGAGGACAGTTGTACACTTTGTAATGAGAATTATTACATAGAGCACTTCTGTCTCTAAATACTTTATCTTATTCAATAACAACCAGTGGCTATTTTCACTTTGCTCCCTGAAAAGCTAAAGCAAAGACAGGCTATTTAATTTCCTCTCTGAGTCTACCTTGGAGCTACATCTTGGTGTAAGGGATAAATTTCATTCTCAGAAGCAGAAGTCTGCATTTATACATTTTATATTTCAGCTTATATTTTAGCTGTGGATTAAATAAAATTAAAAATCACTTGCAAGGCACTTTGGCCAGAAGTGAATAACTCTTTGTTCAATTTTTCCATTTATGACAAAGCAGGTAGGATTACTAATGAAGTCTCCACAATTGTTTGGCAGCACTTAAAATAGACATTGCATAGGAAGACATTCTAGGATCAGTAAATAAAAGAAGAATAACACAACTAATTTAAGTGGTTTATAGTGTTGAAACACTTGTAAGGTATGAGAATCCCCAATGGGCAAAGGAGTGGAGGAGCTTACTCTTGGGCATGCTCACTTTCCATTCCTAGCAAACCATGGTTAAAGTCTGTGAATTCAAGCTTGAAAAAATCTTGGACATAACCAAAAAAAACCTAAACTCAAGAGAGGAAATTAATGGTCGTACTTAACAAGAAAGAATGCAGTTTTAAAATTTGGCTAGTAGGTTTCAACTCCACATTTTTCACCAGATGCAGAGGAGAGAGTTGATTTGGAATGAGAAAGAGGCAAAATAATCTATCAGGCAATAATTTTACATCCTTTTGTCCCCCAGTAACAAGTTATGTAGATGACCTAATGCATAAAACCAAAGATCGTTTATGGAGACAAGGTACCTGTGAATTCAAGACAGACTTTGGCCATGAATTGTGGGTGATGTTTGAGCCTGGTGAAGGATCACTTTTGATAAAGAAGAGTTCATGCTCGCAAAAGATGGGAAGAACTTGGACAGAAACCTGCCTACTGGACAGAAAGCCATGTGAAAGGGGGAAATAATTTCTTCCTTCTTTATTTGCCAATAAACGTTAAATAATGTAACCTGAAGTTAATTGCCTGTCCGGCAGCTTCTTAGCAGTATTAGAAGGTCATTTTTTTCTTTCCCTGCTCAGCTTATTCCTCTGTCATGAATTTGCTTTCAGATGAGGAAATTATCGTAACTATACCAAATGTTACACTGGGAACAATTCACACTCTCATGTTCCAAACAGGAGAAACCCTGATTCTGATTTCAGGAGGAGCATTGGTACTAGTATACCCTCAAAACCCACAGGACTACCAAAGTCAAACCCATGTGGAGTGCAAAAATTTTGAGATAGCAGAGAGGTTTTGTTCTGATATGCAAAGGATGACAGTGTGAAGCCAAATAGGAAAAAATTAGCAATGAATTAGCTAGTCCAAGGATCTTTCATCTTTTTTTTCATTATGACTGTGTGTTTTATCATGCCCTTGTACATACTACCAGTTAACGACAGGCCCTTTCCCAGGACATTTCAGAGGTGGCTCTGAGTAGCCATGTGTAATAATCTGTCTTTTGTCACTGACAGTAGAATGAACCAGGAGAAGGACTGGTATTCAAAGAATAATATTTGGTGGCTTGGTTGTTTTTAAATACTGTGCCCAAAATGCATATTAAGTCATACCTTGAGATGACAGCTTTTGCCACCTAGGTCTAGAAGGGAGGAATTTTTCAACTCTCTTTTCATGTCTGATAATTACTGTCCATTATATGGGTAAGAAAACATACCAGAAATTGTGATTCTTGCCAGCATCTCAGGAAGTTAAGCATTATAGGTGATAATTATGCTTCTGGCAACAGGTTAAGACAGATGTTCAGAAGCAGCTGCTGTCGACCTATTGGCAAAGTTAGTTTCTTCATGGTATGCATGGTGCAGTGATTCTTGGCATCCTTCTAGGGAACAAGGGCATAAAACTGAGGGGAAATTAGACAATGTAAGTTGCAACAATATGCTATGGTGATAGAAAGGTCTATCAATAGTGGGTAATGAATCTTGAAAATTATTTTAATGGCTCTGCAGAGGGTAGAAAAATACCTCCTGGGCATCATTAGTCAGTGATTTCTGCTCATCAAAATCACTTTCAGGAGTGGCATATGGATCTGTTTTAAATAGTCTAGCTCCGGATTGTGGGAATATGACCTAAAGGCTGTGAGAAATGATGCTCACTTTTAGAATTTCAAAGGTTTATTAAACCTTAACAAAAATACAGCAAAAGACTAAATAAGGAGAAAAAAATCAGTGCTGGGAGCACCGGACTAAACTACCAAGTGCTCACTTACAAAATGGATGCTCTGCCTTTTATACCCCTAGGCCCTCCCAAAGTCTTGTCGGTTAACCCCTTCTTTGCCATCCATT
This sequence comes from Cinclus cinclus, assembly GCF_963662255.1. Lineage (NCBI taxonomy): Eukaryota > Metazoa > Chordata > Aves > Passeriformes > Cinclidae > Cinclus > Cinclus cinclus. The sequence goes on from NC_085048.1 coordinate 85,645,418, forward strand.
GATGGAGATTACTTTCTTACACCTTGATTGGAGGCTAGGTGTAGTAACAAGCTGGCCCTCCCCAAATGCCCCCACTAGCCAAGCAATCTCCTGACAACAATACAGGGAGGGGAAAGAGGACCATGGGAGGATATATTACAATAACGTAATTATACATCCACTAAACTTATCTCAACATAGGCCCAATATTCATCCTTTAATTGTGAGAACCAACCATCACATTGCTCATCCATAGCAAGGCTTTTCTTTCATCACAGGTACTCAAAATTTAGGGATCAGAGATTTCTTTGCTCGCAAGTGTTGTTGAGGAAAGGAATTAAAATATTATAGTGGGAGGTCTTAGGTACTTCACCACAGGCACAGTGAACTGGAAGTTACAATAAGCTTTGGTCTAACATTTCTTGAATGCTCACACACTTCTCTAATTTGTGATTCTCCTTCAAAAACAGCCCAGAGAAGGCATCTTGGCAATTGTGGGAGCAGTTGCAAGTATTATTGCTTGTTATCACAATGAGGATTTTATGATTTTCCTGTCAATAAGATGTGCAGGAAAATGTTTTGAAGGTGCTTTAGTGCTCTGTTCTCCCCAATGGATCCAGAAGTGAGTTTTAAAAACTTGTCTTTATAGATAGCAAAATGTAATGAGGTTTTGTTTTCTTTGCATTTCATACTCTGATTGAAAATATTCTGAATGGGACGGTTTTGTATCTGTAAGTTTGTTCAAAAGGCCATATTGTCTTAATTGTACATTTGCACAGATAATTCAGTCTCCAGAGCAGAGTCCTTTTGTGTTTGGTTTGGTCATCCCTGAGAAGGGTAAACAATTCACTCTTTTAGTGAAATGTATCTTTTCTGTGGGGTCTAGGAAAACCAAGTAGCACAGACAAAAAAAAAAAAGAAAACAAACCCCCCCTCAAAAAAAAACAAACCAAAAAAATAACTCCCCTCCCAAAAAAAGTGTAGAAGTGTTTTTACATATGTAAAAACACCCTTTCAGTCAGTCAGTAAAACTGAAAGTGGACAAGCTTTACTTATTGTGCGATGTATCTGCAATTGAATTCAATATAATTTTGCTTTATGCATGTCTGAGATTTACTTAATTAAATTGTCAACCTTTATATAGGCAAAACACTTGGCACCTTTAGAAGCCAAATATTGACTACAGCTGCACCTTATCCTGACCAAGACCGATTTCTCGACATGGGAGTTTTAAGTTCCAGTCCCCAGAACCTCAGGTGTTAAGACCTTGTTTGCACTAAGTCAGACATTTGCACTCTAAGTACCTTCGGCTGAGATCCCACGTTTCAGCCTTTGGTATTTATGTGCATGTTTGCACATGAATGGGCTTACATAAACCGGCATTTGTGTGCTTCATTGCTTCACTTTTTGTTAGGTAAATGCTTATGAAAAAAATATGCGTGCTTCTGGGAAGAGCCCCTTAAGGACTTTTTATCAGCTCTAAACTATTTCAGGGGTCCCTGGGGGATGATCGAGTTGGTTTGCCTGGGATTTGCTGTCCTTCGAAAGACAATTGCTAAAGGGCAAGCTGTGTAGAAAAATAAGGTCACTTTCCCCAGTGCTTACTGGAGACCCATAGAGTTTGTGATTTTGACTCAGTGTTGCACAGTTGTTTTAGTGAAGAAACATATGGCATAATTGCACTGGTCTAGATGTTCTTTTCTGCTTACTCATCCCAGAGGGCTTAGTCTGTTGAGGTTTTTTTAAACTGAAATTATAAACACTGTCTAACCATTGTGGATACTTTGTCCCTGATCAGATCTGCTGATGTTAATGTTTCCTGGAGGAATGAGTAAGAACGCTTCAGTAGCAAAAAAGTGTTTTTGTACTAAGGAAAGATAGTAGATTAAAATATACACAAGTTGTTGCTGTGTGTTTCCCTGGAGTAAGTAGGAACAGTGAGAACACGTTACAAAAACTCCAAAAATAAATGAGATAACATTGTGATGTTCCTTTATTGTTCTTGGTGTTAAACTGTATTAGTCTGTTTCATAATGTATTTGTGCTGTTCTCTTCCCCCAAAAGTAAGTAATTTTGGGCTGTGTAAACTTTTTCAGGTACAAAAATCTCACCTGAAATACAGGGGAGGAAAAGGGGAACCTGTCTTCCCTCCCCTCCTGCAGTTACAATCACTGAAGAATATTACTCTATGTATTTCTCACTGCACAACTATTCTGCCTTTAAAACATATTATTTTAGATCTAAAGCATTTGAGCAGGGAGATGGTAATTTGTGAGTTTCGGTGATTATTTTTCTGGTGTTTCCAAGTGCATACCCTTCATGATATTCTGTGGTGTTTCTAGAAAATTTCTCTGCAGAAAATATTGAAAAAAAAAGTGAAATAAAACTTAAAGTTTATTGAACAGCTGTAGCTGAAAACCCTGTAGTAGTACAGTATATCTTTCTTGCTTTCCAAAGGCGGATAAAAATTCAGGATGGTTTTAAGGTTGATGTTTTGTGTTTAAATCAGGGAAACAGTCTTTCAGTCTTTCATGTCTTTTGGTTAAATTCTGAAAGTCTGTGTGCTGAGGTCAGACTGCACTGAGGACACAGAAGGGCAAAGCAAATGAGATTGGAAGGACTAAGCATGAAAAGCGTTCATAACAATGTGACCTTTGCTGCTGGTGAGCTGTTGACTATCATTTGTTCTGCAAAAGATTTTGTTTGTCCAAGCTATGTAGCGTTGTTAGTTTTGAAATGGAGTTGAGGCCTTGTTAGTTTTGCTTGTCTTTGCTCACTTTGTGCAGCTGAGCTTCCTTGAGAAAGATATCGTGGTTCTTCCAGAGTATTTAAAAAACTGTGAGAACAGCAGCTGGGCTGGGAGATGGTAAAGAAAACTCTGCAAGACTGGGATTCTAGATGAAATTCAGCATTTTAACTTCACAGGGGCAGGTCTCTGATATCTTGCCTGGGGCGATGGACGGGGTGTCTGCTGTCTGCCTTGGACCTCGTTGTGTCCAGGGTGGTCAGTGGATCAGGCTGTAGCTTGTGTGGTTTAAATTAATATGTATTAACTGATACTCATGCACTCAGCCCTACCACTCTTTATGATAAGGATTTGGGAGCTTTGCTGGTAGTAATTTCTTAGCTACAGTGACACAAGTGCTAGACAGAAAGGCTGTCCATCAAACAGAAGAGTGCTATGCCCTTGGGAATGCAAGGGGAAGAGGGTGAAGCTGTGATGCATTCTCTCCAGTTAGGAAGTTCTCTAGTCAGCAGACTTCTGGATTATTTAGTGTGAAATGCTGGTTTAGTAGATGCAAGGGCTGGGCATGAAGAGGTAACCAAAAATTGCCTGGGGGATTCATATGCAATGCTGATGTAACACATTGCTGAGCCAAAAACAAGTGCACACCAGTTCGTGAAGCATTACTGGTGAGTGCTTAGAGATGGAGGCTGATTTAAATACCTCCTCTACATTGTCATCCTGTGACTAAAGTTCCTCTTTCTTGCTTAGTATAATGTGTATCTATGGAAATCTGTAGAGCCACAAATGCCTTCAAGGTACCATTCTTGGAGGTACTTAGAAAACCAGCATGGAGAGAAAAATCCCTGCACCAGAGATCTTCAAATCTGAAGGGACCAGTGAGGCAAGGAAGACAGCGTCCCCGTCATTCTTTCTCACCTTGGGTGCCTCCCAGTGTGGCTGCAGAGCCTCCTTCCTTCCCACAGTTAGCAGCCAGGAACCTGCTCTTCCCCACGCAGCACACCCACTCCATTTCTGAATGTAGCCTCCAGACTAACCTTCAGGACCTTCCTCAGCACCCTCAGAAGGTCTGCAGACCTGGTGCTAAAATAAAGCTAAAGCTGCTCTTGGGGGTTATTTGGCCTGGTCACCATTTCTCAGTCCTGCTGATACAAATGATGCTCCTGCCACCCAGCCTGGTGACTTTTGATGCATCTAGGAGGCTCTTGTGGCCACGGAGAGGGAAGGTGAGCCCCTGTGTCATTCTGGGGCACAAGCTTTCTAAGAAGAGGTGCGATGTTGTGGTGGGGGTGCTGTTGTTCACTTCTCCACTCTTTCCATGCTGCTTTTTGGCCCTGTCTGTTGTGCCTGCTGTCCCTCCCGTGCCAGCGTGTGCCAGTGCCCCCTGGCCAGAGCAGTGCCCAGCTGGGCTGTGCAGCTGGAGTGCTGGGGGCAGGATGTGGGGGCAGCCCCCGTGCCAGCTGTGCCCTCACACAGGAAGGTCTCGTCTCCACAGGCTGTTCCCACATCTGCTGGAGCGGCGACGTGTCTGCCGCTTCGCCAGTGGCGTGTGGCTTGCTGCCCTTACAGCTGTGCCAGAGTCATGGGGCTCTGTCCTGTCCTCCCCCCGTGCCTCTGTGGGAGGATAAGCGTGCCTGGGGTTGCTCATGAGGTGGTGACTATATCCTGCTCTGCTCAGTGTGGGGAGAGCATTTGGCAGCACAGAAGGGACATTCTTCAGGTTGGTAAAACACAGATGGTGCCAAAAAACAGAGAAGTCAGGAGGTGGAGTAGGATGGTAGAGGCTTCACTCCCTTGCCTTGAGGAGTGCCATCATCCTTTTCCATTGCTCTTCCTGTGTCCCCGATGTCTCTAAATGATTTTCCATCTTCCAGCGTTAAAGCTGCTTGAGCGTGCGTTGTCATATCTCCTGTTCTTCAGCCACATACTCAGTGAGCTTCCCTTGCAGTACTCCCAGCAACATGACTGGTATATTTTCAGCAGAAGGTAGTTTGTCTTAGGGGAGTATTTCTTACATGGTCTTCAATTAACATCTGACATCAGCACTGCTGAAAGAAAATGGATCCCACCTACTGTGCAGCAGGTATAATGGGGCTTCTTAAACAGCACAATTTGGGAATAACCCAACTCTTTAATTAGTGTTCTTTTTCTATGCCAAACCCAAGCTGCTCAGGCAGTTTTAGTCTTTTCCTATGTCTGGGAGGCAGTACAGTGTTTAAAGACTTCAGTAAAGCTACATGATGATTTTTTAATGACACCTGTGTCTTGAGGCTGGTTGTGGGGGATCACTGTCTGTAATGAGTCAGGCATCTTGTTCAAACTTCCTAACCACGTTGTTGACAAAGAAAATACCACTGTTTTGGAAGAAATCTGACACCTTTTTGCTCTATTTCTTTAACATATTTAGTTTTCTTTTCTTCGGCTTCTGTGCAAAGTGAGTCTGCCACCTTAGAACTGAGCTCCTGTTTGAAATAACTAACATATATCTATGAAGCATTTATGAAAGAGTTCAGGCTTTTTGTTGTTCTTTAATTATTCCTAATTAATCATCAGAGGATCATTTGAGATAGTTGAAAGCTAAATTTTTTTTTTGCACACAATACTTCAGATCCATCAGCTGTTAGTTATTTTCCTGCCAAGGTACTGCTGATGAGGGCTCAGGCTTGTTTCCTATGAAGGTGGAAAGCAAAAACACTTTCAAATGTCTGGTAACTCTGGGTAGTTGTAGGATCTGGCTAATGGTCATGCATATGTGCTGTGGTAGTAGCAGCCATCAGACTGGTCCTGTAACCTACGATGGACTCTGTCCCAGTCCTTCCACATTTGTTTCCGCAGCCAGGCCCCAGCTGATATGGAGGATGCCACTATGTGATAGGTGTTTTTGTCCCAGGAGTGGGAAAGAGCAGGAGGTGAAAAGCCCTTTGTGCCTTTTCACCAGTGATGTTCCTCCTTTTCCTAAGGAATTGCTGGAGGTTAACCAGGCAGAGACCATACAGAATAGTGTTGGCTCCTGTTGTGCAATCGTAAATCTGTCTTCTGACATCTTCATCCCTTCTCTATGCAGAAGGGTTAGTAATTGGTACCACTAAATTCCCTGAAGCCACACTGATGTTCTTGGTGATCTGTGAAGGACTTAAAGCTTCTGTTGTAAGCTGGGATGTATTGTAGCAGGTGTTTTTTTCTATGTTTGACTTACAGCTTTAGGTGGAAATGGATTGCCTGCATTTTGTCTGCAGATACTTTGTGCTTTGAATGGAACCATAGTCAGATGTAAACTGTGTCACTGCTTGTGCTCTCATCATGCTACAGACTAAAAAGAGAAACTTGCCACCTCTCCATTTCCATACCCCTTTACAGGCATATCCAGGTTGTTTCAGAGAACTCTGAACCAGATTTGAACCTTACATATTTATTCTGAGCAGGTCTGGTGACACTCACAGTAAACTTGGTTGAATGCTCCATTATCCTTTAAGTCTGCAAGGTACTTGTCACTTGTTCAGCATGTGGTCTGGGCAGCTTCTCAGGTGTTTAGAGGATCAGAAGCAAGCCTTGCTTGTATGTGATGTTAAAAGGAAAAGCCCAACCTCAGAATGAACAAATTCAAGTCAAGATTGTTTAGATTGTGCTTTCAGATTTATCAGAGATGTTGGAGGGTAGACAGTGTTGCCTGTTGTGGTACTGTCCCATAATGAGTGTATTCCCTTCTAAGTCTCTTGGTGCATCTCTCCGAGTTCCTACTGATGCATGACAAAAAGCTCCGAGGAGTGCTGGTGGTTTGTATTGGAGCCTGGGATGGCTCTGTAATGAATTTCCAAGTGGACATTTCCATTCCTCACCTCTAGCTTCTATCTCATGCCATGGGTTATCTGTATATATATGGTTGATGGTTTAGATGGGCCAAGGAACCAGGAAGCTCCTAGTCCCCAGGCAGGTCCTAGAGATCTTGTACACAGGCGTGGGGGAATCTACGACTCCGTGTGGGATTGTGTTCAGCACAGCACAAATTCCCTGCTGCCTGTAGACAGGCATTTGCTCACTGGACTGTCTTAAGCCCCCACTTTGGAACATAGAGTGCGTATTTGTGACCCTACCAAAGCAGTTAATAAGATTTTCTTTCATTTAAGCATGCTCACAAAGTGGAAGGCACTGTGACTCCCTTACAGGAGCATACGGCCTGAGCTGTAAATTGCAGGGGATGTTATACTGAGATGGCTTTCTGCCTTTAGCGTTTAGCAGAAAAATTCTGTAATGCCTTTTTTTTTTTTTGCTATTACTTGGAAACAGGAAATGAATAAGCAAAGAAAGACCATTATAACTGTGGTTTCAGAAGCTGTTCAGTTTGAAACAAAGGGATTTCTTCACATTCAACCTCATTAGTCTGATTAGTGGGCTTGTAAAATGAAGCATGAAAATGAAACATGACATAGACGTGAACTGATTGTACTAAAATCTACACAAACTGCTGCTTGGAAATGAAAGGATGACAGACATCATCTCTGGGCTGTTTAAAAAGTTAAGTTTTCAAAGTAGCTTGGTTTTTTTAGAGCGTGTAAATTACATTTACATAACTCTTAACAGGAGACACTAAGAAGCTGAAAAATCCAAACAAGCATGTTGGGTGATTTTTTGGTTGGTTGTGGTTTTTTTAACAGAGCAGAGAAACATGAAGATGTAATAAGTTATCAGTAGAAACATATGTTGGGCAGGAACATGTTATAACTGCATGGAAATTATTGATGGGCTACTAGTTGTTTCCATTTAAAATCTGAGAGAATACTTGGCATTATTTTCAAAAAGGCCTCTTTGTATCCTGCTGACTTCTGCCTTCAAATACCCTCTGTCCCGTTGCCCTGGTTATTGTAAAAATACCTGTTTGTTTGGATCTTGATGGGAGATCCTGAAGGGGAGTGATTTTACTCTTTCAGCATTAGTTCAGTTACTGGCACTGTGTGATACAGGTACAGCAGTCTCCTGGTTCTAGTGTTGCTGTACAGCTACAACATATTATCTTGAAAACTGGGGTCTGAATGCCTGGTTTCCTAACAGAGATAACTCCCACAAGCCCATACATCTTTGGGAATGAACTGATTTATTTCTGCATGCGTTGTGTGCTGTCAAAACTAGGTCTATCCAACTGCAGTTAGTGCTGCATGTGACTGTCCACGTCCTTTTTCTTCTGTAGCTCACTTAAAAATAAAGAAATAAATCAAGTAATTTGAATGTATGTTTGGTGCCTTTCGAAAAAGTATTTTGAAATACTGCTTTCAAAGATTAGTCACACAAGTACAGTTAAGATCCCAGAACTCCTTTTGTAATTGTGGAGTCTGCATTTCCAGTAAGAGCATCTGGAAAAGAATTTCTAAATGTTGTTGGACATTGTGGAAAAGTGAGCTGTAGGTGTTCTCTCTGGAGAAGAATTTGGCATCTTGATAGTGTGGAAAGGAAGGTTATGACTGCGGGGTTCCTCCAAATTGGAAAAGTATGTGATCACTTTGAAATATTGTGAGTGAGGGGCTGAGCACAAGTGTGTTTGGGGGACCCCATCAGGCCTAGCAGGTTGATGCCATTATGGTTTGGCTCATTGGGAAGAACACGTAGGATATTAGTGACGGAAGTTGTTGCCCTTTGCGCAGTGAAGCTTGGGGGTTTAGTGTAAGTAGAATGCATGGGGTTTGGAAATCTTCCTGAGGCAATTTCCTGTTAGGCAACTTTTGCCATGAATGGTGTTGCTCTGTAAAGCACATCCATGAAGTATTTCCATGAACCATGGAAGTAATGCATTGCCAGGCTTATTTACCCCCTAGCTCCATATATTAGTGAATTGTGCATTACCTACTTTAAGCCTAAGTAGATGGGTGCTGTAGAGGTGACCTGTGTTGGAGACAGCACATGAAATGTGCAGCTGCTTCAGCCACTCTGCTTCTGGCCCATGACTTGAAGAGCAGCAGTGTCTGCTGGGCACAGCCAGTGCCTGTCATGCAGCGTGCTGGGTGCTCCCATGCCAGGATCAGGGGTGCCTATGGAGAGCATGAGCAGACTAATTTTTCAGGGTCTTGTGGATGGTGGCACCTTAGCAACCACTTTGTACGTAGGTTTTGTAGGCACATGGGATTTATTTCCTAGGCATGATTTTGCCTATAAGAAACAGAATATTCTTTGAGATGTTTCCATGAGAAGGGGGGACTATATGGGAAAAAGGGGAGGGGGAAGAAAGAGGATCATTTCTTTGAGCAGGTTTTGGGACGAGTGTTTTGAGTATGGCTGTTGTGGCAGTCTGCCATCCAGAGGCACCTGTTGAGGCTCTTGAGTGCTGGGCATGGGCACTTTTCACTGTGTTTATTATTTTCAGCGTAGGTTTGTGGAATTTGTGTAATTTAGCTAAGTGTGTGTGTTTCTAATACAAACCTCAGTTCAAACAAACCCTGCCCAGCAGGGACTGTTGCAGAAAGAAGAATGAGAGGACTGTTGACTTGAATGTTTCCTCTTCCCTCTCTTTCTGGTGAGTTCCAGATATTTCATGGGTTCCTCTGCTGATTAACTAGACAGGTATTTTAGTGACTTTAAGGTGATTTCTTCTTTTTTTTTTCAGTGAAGGGAGGAGAATGTTTAAGGGGGGAGTTCGAAGAAGTTTCTGTAAAATGGAAAGTAGAAGTCAAAGTGTATATTAGGTATATTAAGATACAATTGATGGTTAAAATAGCCAGGTTTATGTCCACTTTTCACAGTGCTCAGGTAGCTGTTTGCTGTGAATCTGGGGAAGGCAAAATGGGTGCTGGATAAAAGCAAACCCACCATGGAGTTGTTCAAGGTGTTGCCTGTCACTATACAATCTCTTCTGCAGAAGAGGGGTTTTAAGAGAGAAGAGGGAAGTTCACCAAGAATTATTCAGTATTGGTGTCACTTTTTGAGATTTCTCTGGTGATCAGAATGGTCTGAAATAGATCATACTGTGCACACCAAAAACTGACTGAAGATTAAAATGGAACTTGTGAACGACAGCCTGTGTTAGAAGGTGTAAATATGTTAAAAATGAGCATCTCTGTAGTTGAGCAAGGCACAGGAAAACTCATCGTGATGTTTGCAGCTGGTGTTAAAATAAATCAGAGCAACCTGTTTTCCTGGGAAACTTCCACTGGTTTGATTTCTGTGAACTCCAGTGTGTTCTGGGGGCTGCAGTTAAGGACAGCACTATCTGTGTTAACAGTAAAGTGACAGACACAATTAGTATTGCCTGCTCTTCCAGGAAAAAAGCCAATGGATGTCATGCGACAGATCTAAAAATGGATGGTGACGACACCCATTTTATGCTTCGTTTGATCTAGTGTAATACTGTTGTGGTGCTGCTGTGTGGAGGAGGGGCTGAACTAAAATAATATGTATTTGTATTGATCATAAGGCTCATTATATGAGGCAACTTTTGTGGTTTGTCACTTAGAAGTTCGTTTGACTTCTGCTACAAAATAATGCCAGGGAGCTGTGTGCTTTGGTCTGGGGGTTTGACAGTTGTGGGGTTTTTGTATTTGTGCTTTCCCCTTCTATATCAAATTTGGTGTTTACCAGCATCTTGAGAAAAAGAGGAAGACTTTCAGGCTGCTGGGTTTGTTTGATGTTCTTTTCCCACTAGAGAACATAAAATATAATTCAGGTGCATAAACACTTGTAACTGGGAAAATACCTACCTGCCAATGTCTTTAAAAAGAGCTTTGTTCTGGAAAATTCTGCTGAATTGGCGTTGTAGTCACTTTCTTGTCATTCTCTCCAGTGGACGACATACAAGTGGGTTTTATAGACAGAGAGAGATCCCCATGGATCACTCTCCTCTGGGGCACCCCAGGATTCTCCAAATTCTAGGCAGCCAGACTCTGGAGTGAGTGTATAAGGATTGCTCAGGGCTGAAGATACTGATGGATAAGTTGGACTTGGAAATCACGCCCTTTGTGATTTGAGCTTCTTGGTGTCTGTCAAGTGCATAGCAGCATTTGGCAGCAGTCAAACAAGTGTGTGCACCTCTCTCTGTCTCAGGCTTAATTCTTGTCCTGAACAAGCAAGTACTTGTATGGGAAGAAGGTTTGGGGAGCCGCAAATATGGATTCTCTTCCCACTGTTAGTGTTAATTCTGTGGTGCTGATAAGACTAAAAGAGCAAACCCATCCTGCCCTTCTGGGAAATTGTTCTGGCTTTGCAGATCAGAGTTCAGCCATCTGGGGAACTTGCTCAACTCTGCTCTCATTTCCAAAACTGCAGCATCAATTAAGTACACATCTGAAATTTTTTGGGATTTTTCTTGAAGCACTATGTCAAGGGGCTGATAAAAGAGACACTGTATTTTCTGATGCAGTAGAATCTTTTTCCTTCATATTCCACCACTGCTTGCTTGAATAGCAAATGGAAACAGGCTGAGAAAGATGTCTGAAATGACTCAGGGATGGTATTGCAGCTCTTGGGAGGATGCACTAACTTCTTGTGAGTGGGAGCATTAAATTTGCTTTCATGTCAGGGAAAGAATTGTGATCTATTATGGCCAGTGGTTGGAGTGGGAATGGTGTTTGGAAATTTTTAACATGAGCTCAATCCAAGAGGCAGAGAAGCTGAAGTTCAGGTGAAAATGGCTGACTGCCATATCAAACAGGCAGCCAAGGCAAGGGCATGATGAGAAAGAACCCACACTGCAAGATCCAAAATTCTTGCTGAAAATGGGTGCCTGCAATGAGGGCTGTGTAGACATGGGACAGATTAGAGCAGGTTTGTCAAGAGGGGAGGGTGAGCTGGGCAAGGGGAAGGCAGCATGAGGCGGGAATAAGAATGATGGAACCATAGACCTATGTATGGGCTGGGGCTAGTGGAAGGAATGGCACTGGGGCTAGAGGAAAAGACAGGAGTCAAAACTAAGCAATTGTCTGCAGTTGCTTGCTGCAGCTAAGAAATACGTTCACCTGTTGAGAGACTAGAGGATGTTTGATGGACAAACAAGCCATCAAGCTGGTGGTGCTATGCCGTTGTGGTTTATCTAGGACCTTTGGTCCTGGAACTATGCACTGGAGGGGGACAATAAGCCTGGAGGAGGCAATGCTTGAGGTTGTTTTCTTCTGGTTTGCCTTTGCTGGTGCTGTGGGGAGACGGCTTCAGTCCCTAGAGCTAGTGCTAGGCCTTCAAAGATCAACAGCCAGACCCCGAATATTAAAATATGCCTGATGCGACAAAGTCACTCTGGTTTCTGGTGCTGGTGCCTTTGAGGATCTAGGTTGCCTGTTTTGTCTGTGATCCCAAGACCTAAGCACAGATTTTTCAAGTGAGGAGTTTGAGGGATTTTTTTTTTTTCCACATAGTGCCCAAGGTGTGACACAGCTGCAGCTGCCTCCAGCATGTCAGGGGCTGGTGTTGGTTGGCTTGCAGGTAGTCCTTGCTAGCCAGGCTTATGAATGTGCTGCTGTTCCCTAATGAGACATCCTAACCACATTCCTAACTGGGAGGCATGACTGAACAGAATTAAGTAAGTCCTTGATTACAGGAATTTAGGACTTCTTCAAGGAAAATGTTCCATGTGAGACCTGTGGCATTTAACAAGCTTCCAAAACTTCAGAATGGCTTTCAGACAAACAACAAGAACAACAAAACAATAGCTAAGGTGTTTCATCACTTTAAAAAAAATTTTGTTTATGCAAATGCATTTTTAGTGCAAACACTCAAAACTGGGGTATGTCCCAGTTACTGGAGCCTTCTGACAGTGTTTTTCTTGTCTCAGTTAACTGAGGAAACATCAATGAACTGAACCTGGAGCAGCAAGAATCCATGCCTGCCTCCCCTGCAGGCAAGGGTAGGCTTAGATGCAGCCCCGGGAAACCAAAAGGCAGCCTTTGTGCTTTGTGTTGGTTTGTGCTAAGGGAGCAGGACAGAGATGTGTGACAGACCTTGTCCTAATAAAATATTGTTAAGGACTTGCTTTTTTCTTAGAAATTTTTTCTTCCTCCCTTGGGAAGCCTATAATTAGGAGTTGGAGGGGAAAGAAAAAATAAGCTGTTTATTTAGATGTAGAGGAATATTTCCAGTTCTCCACTGTAGCACTTAATTTTTTTTTTAGATATATCTATACACACACACACACACACACGTATGAGGCATGTCTGTGAATAGCTTTATAAAGCTCCTCAGGTAGAAGTAACAGATGAAATCTTTACCACCTAGAACTGGAGCATCTGTGTGTTAGTCTTCTGTGTGCTCTGCCTGCTGCTTAAAGTGAGTGTGATGAATCACATAGTGTCTGCAAATCACAGTATGGCTTAGGAGCCTGTGTCTCCAGTGAAAAGACAGTTGGACTTTGTTATCCAAGTTTTCTGGGCTTTCTTGTATTTTTATTACTAATCACGTGTTGAGAATTCCCTATTGTATTTTGTTATAAGCATTTCTTTGATAAACGTCCTGAGTCTTACCTAAGTGAATCCTGTGTTCTAGGAAAAATGGTTGCTTGATCATTTTAAAAAGATGCTAGAATTGATAATCAGCCAGAGTCTGAGACTAGCCCAAGTCATGAGAGCTTGGCAAACAGGCCAATTTTTCAGCAGAATGTAATGAGTGTTGAACAACATTGTTGGGATCAGTGCTGTGCTGTTAGAGATACAAAGTCTGATGCCAAGAAATGGTGCTTTTAGGCAGTGAAAGATGATGTATGCTGAATTTTAAGCACTTCTGCTGACCTACTGGGGAGAAAAAAAAATTTAAAAGCTGCCATAAATCCCTGTTCAGCAGAATAAAACTCAGCTATGAATTCATAGTTTGCATCGTGTTTCTGACTAGGGTTTAGGTCTTTGGGGCATGTAAATTGTGCTGTCAGTTTAGCTGTCCAGGATGTTCATATGTTAGGGAAAACCACTAAAACTCGTTAACATGAAAGTGTTTAACTATTGGGGGGGGGGGGGGGGGGGGGGGGGGTGCGAAGAAAAAAGGCAGCTCAAGGCACTACCAGTATGTTCCTTCAGCTATTTGAACATGGGAATGGTTAATGCCTCTGAAGTATGAGTGTAAGCAATCAGCTGTTTGCATACCCCAAAAATAATGCCTGACAGCACTAATTTATATTAACAATTAGCTATTACACTCTATAAAAGATAGAAGTTGATCTTAACATGTTAATCTCTATTTCAGAGATTTTTGTTTTCCAATACTCAGTTGGATTAGGAGGTACTATGCTGAGTTAGTCCTGGGGACACTTGGACAAAGACTAAAGGGATATTTTAAAAGGGAGAGTTTTGTATAGGTAATGTTCATTACAACAGATTTAGAAGCCAGGATTTGGTTTCTGCTCCTACTGAGTAGGAGTAGAAAGGAGGTAATGATAGCCCACTTTTGCAGGCTCTTCACAAGGTTTGCTGCTGCTTGAGCAGCTCACTGGTGCCTGTGTGGGCACTGCCTGTTTCAAAGGCATTCATCAGAACGGTCAAGCATTAACAGCTTCCACACTGTGCTGAAGCTCAGGTGCGTGTTTGGAAAGTAATTTTTTAATCTGTATGTCCTCCTACTATGTGATCAGTGTAATTACACAGGCAAAAACCTGTGTAAAGATTTTCTATATGGAAAAGGATTGACCTATTTAACAGCAGCATTGGGATTAATGACTACTATCAGGGTGAAGCAGAGGCTTGGAAGGATTTGATGGGGAAAGCCCATTAGTAATGAGCTTGCCAAGACTGCTGGAATATGATGGCTTCTCTTTCTCCACCAAAGCTCAGGTTGAGACCTGTGGTAATTCAGCCTCTAAACTGTGTTTTGGTGGACTTAATTTTCCCTCTCTCTTTTTTGGTAAAGGTAGCATTACAGAAGGCACCCTCAGCTCCTCAGGCAGAAAGACAGTTTTGAAACGGAAGCAGCAGTCTGAGCCACAGGACAAGTTCCAGAAGGGCGGTGGTCTGCAGGGCATTAATTCTTCATTTGAGGAAAGACAAGTAAACTCTACAAAGCAGTTGATAGTATAGACCTTTGGTAGGCTTCTTCCCAGCTCTCAAACATGGGTAACACTTGATTGTTCTTTCAGTCTTCAAAGATCAATGCAAACCTTTATTTTCTATAAATAATTTAATAAATACTTTTGTTTTACAATGATACAACAAATAACAAATTCATAGCAAATGAGTCACAAAGAATTTAGGATCAGTATACTTTAATAAGGTATCAGTGTCAAAATACATTTCCTTATCAAGTTAAAGTTCCCATACAGTTACAATATTGTCAATAAGAATTCAGCAATATAGATTATGAAATAATTATGATAAAAAGTATGATTAATATTAAGACATGGAATATTTTTTCAGAGTGTTTTAGTAAACTGTTAGGGTATAACATTTTTAATGCTGAAACTACACAAATAAGAAAGAGAAGAGCAGTATTCAAGTGTATTTAATCCTTTAAGCCTTAAGTCTGTGCCACTGCAAATCTGTCAAATCTGGATGGCCAATTTTCATCAGATGTTAATGCTTACAATTAATTTATTCACACAGTAATAATTTCACTTTATGAGTAGATTATTTTTGGTAATAAACTCTTTAAAGATTGCCTACAATAGGGAGTATATTTTTTTTACATCATGTACCCATAACAAAAGGTCTTCAGCTTTTCTACTGTGGTTAAGACTTGCTTTACACAGTGAAGTGCTCTATGAACCCAAGGCTCTCTCAATGCAAGTGTCAGTGCATGATATAAAGCAATTTTATACACCAGGCTTCAGCAGAGTCAGAAGTCTCCAAAAAACATTTTTGTTCCAAGTTCCTGGGCCAGATTTTTACCTTAGTACTTTGCCACTGTTTCATTTTCTTCAGTGAACATACAGTGATTTATACCAGTGGAGGAAACAAGATTGATCCCAACACAGATCTAAGTCCGTACATATTTTAAACTCAGAACTGCTCACCTGCCTTTTATTGTAATACTTTTTGCTGTTCAGAGACATAATTTAAACTTTGAAAGCATTCAAAGCCCTATTTTTCAAATATGTGCATGATAATTAATGATAGTTGGAAAGGAGCTCTGAAAATGTCTGGCTGCCTTTTAATGAATTTTTAGCTACTGATTAATGTAAGGCAAGTAAAAATGAGAGACCTCCCTGCTGGCTATTCATCTCACTATGCAATTCCTAATTCTTTTTGTTTAATTACAACTGAATTATCTTAATACACTGGGAAGTACTATTTTGAGATTTGTGGATTCAATATTGCAATTACATTGCCAGCTAACATATAAAATGAAAAAGGGTAACATTAATTAATCAGAGGTGTTAGTATGAGCCACTGCTCCAATTCCTGAAATATCAGCAACATCATAACAAATACTACAAGTTTCTAGCAGAAACAGCTCTTAAAGTAGTTGTGTCATAGATACAGCAAAAGTACCAAGAGATGATGAACAACTGACCCAGAGACAGATACTATTTAAAAAACAAATCTGTTTTTTTGTAAAAAATAAAGGCAACAACAAAGAACAAAACAAGAAACCTCAATGCAAACAAAAACACAGGTCTAAATCCTCCACTGGGGTAAATCTGTAGGACTCCCTTGGCTGTAGAGTTAAGCCAGGTTAAGGCAGCTGAGAATGTGGCTTGCTTCTGAGGGAAAAAAGCTTAAAACGTGCAACTTTCACAGATACCCACAAACATTGCATTTCACCATTCACATTTCTTTCAATGAAGTGTATAAAAATGAAGGAAAGGGATGGAAGGCAGAAGGCTGGGATTTTTCCTTAGTATGCTTTTCCAAAAGTTGTTAAAGTTACAATAAAATAAATGCTGGAAAATAGAAAGACTCAAAGGATTTTAATTTGGCAGATCAACAAAAAACGGTGGTTGGAGATCAAATTTGTTTCATTCATCTTTGGCAATAAAAATATATCTTTGCAGTACTGCAGCCAAAGTATCACATGATGAGGCATTTTATACCACAGCTTTTTATTAGCATGAAATTTGAAAAAAAAATTCAGAATATAAATTACAGGTAATGAGATAAGGGGAGGGTAATCAAACTCTCTAAACACCACTTTAATTGCAATAGAGAAAATACAGTAGATGTATTTCTTTAATATGAATAATAAAGTGAGTAACTTCAAAAGGCCACTATTTGGTAACGTGGACAGGTTCGATATCTAAGTAAAATCCTGTAAAAGTGTACTGGTATTAGAAATTGTCTACTTGCAAAAATATATTTAAAAACTGAAGCTGTTTTGGACAGTACAGGCCACGGAATCTCGCGGGGTCGCTCAGGTCGCCTGGTCCAGCGCTCGGAGCAGCGCGCTGCCCTGCAGCAGCGTCGAGCTGCCCAGCACAGGCACGTTCACCTCACAGTCATATCTTGTCAGCTCGGGCAGCAGGTAGGGCTCAAAGGAGGGCCCCAGCAGGCGACTGGTCATACCTGGAACACAGCAGTGAAGTGGGTTAAAGGTGCCGAGACCAGAAAGGGCACTTGCTTCCTCCCACCTCTTCTGTTTACGCCAGTTCCATTCTGTTTTTATGTCAATATGCCTTAAACCACCAGCAGTTCCAGGCGTCAGAGCAAGCTAGTGCTCTGTCCCTCAGTGAACTGCTGCAAGGGTGTCATACAAACAAGTGCAGTTTTTAACCTCCCTCCCCAAACTGAGATTGCTCTGAGAAAAACTGCGTTGGTGCAGATGAGGAAAGCGTTAGTAAAAGACATGGTTTCTGAATTGACACCACTCCTCTCATGTATTATAAAGAACAGACACACCCCTTTAACCCACAGACTTCCATATCAATGCTGCAGCAAAGTTGTTTAGTACAATGTAATAATCAGTTCCATTACAAGACAAGAGTATGGATGGAGGGCAACAGGACCTTCAAGATGAAAAAGTGTTAAGTTTAACTGAAATGAAGGGTAAAAATATTATAGTTTCACACTAAACCATAAAACTATTTTTTTTTGTGCTGTATTTTGACTTTTATCATCCTCCTTCCTTTCTTTTTCCATGAAAAAGAAATGTGGGCTTTTTTTCATTGAATCAGTATTGGAACAAAATGCCAACATTTTCCAATCTCTGTGTTGACAACTCTTACCTGATGCTTTATGAGCTGGCTGGGCACTGTAGTCCTGACAATGGGAACTGTAAAACAGAGGGGGAAATGCTCCTGCTTTCAAATTCTCACCCGGACCGTCACAGGTGGGTAGATGCTGCTGCTGCTGCTGCAGTTGATTCATTGGTTGGCTCAGACCTCTCGAGTTACAGAAAAACTCATCTGTTATTCCAATAGTAGGGAAAAAAAAGTTAAATTAAGCCAGTGTAATAATTATAGTAGATAATACTGATCCAAAACAAAGTGAACCTTGGTGTGATGGTGTTACAGCATGGGCAAATCTGCATCCATCACAAAGGAAGTCTAGAAGCAGCCCCAGCTCTAGCAGTAGTACTGCAGTCAAGATATGCTTGTGTAAGGAAAACACAGTGTTGTAGAGAAACAGTAGCTCTTCAGGCTCTGAGATATTCACACCTTGGACCAGCAGGAGGTAAACACAGCTCCATTAAGCTGATTTTTTTTTCCCTCCGAAGTGTGAGAACATACGTGAAACCAACTAAATGGTATTTACCAAATGTACCTTTAAATTGTTCAGCTTTTAGTGATACTTGATCTTTAATTTTACCTTAGTATAATATTTACAGAGCTTATTTGCATTTCCTTTTGAAAGAGCTTTTTTCCCTATTCAACCTGTCTTAAAATGGTGTTTCAATATGTAACATTGCAAAACCACTTTCTTTTGTCTTACCGGTAAGAACACTTGTGCTGAGAGACTTCTTTTCTGTTACCAAGGAATAGTTTTCCCCCTTGAGAAATTTCATTCTCTTCCACATTAAGTGAGATGGGTTAATGACAGATGGATCTCCCTAGAATGAGAAGGGAAGCAAAACAAACAATTACACTAATGACCATGGTGAGTCCAAAGCTGTGAAGGGGATGCATTTGTTGTGATTACCCCACTCAGCTGTTGCAAGGCTTGTTCTTCATAATCCAGTTGTCGCTTCAGTTTCAAACTGTTAGACAGAGCAAGTCTTGCTGGGTTTACATCTATGCCTCGTTGTCCAAAAGCATCCAGGGGCCTGTGGAGAGAGGAGATCTTTGTGAGTGCACAGGAAGGCAAATAGAAATAAGCTGGTTCATTTATACAGATTCTTCTTTCATTTAAAGACATTTAAGGTATCTGAGACTTGGCAGTGGACAGATCTCAAACATCAAATGTTTTTATTTCCTTTTATTAGTCATCCCACCATCTTTAGAAACTTCTGACATTTGGGATCAAAGACTTATGAAAGTTTAGCATAAACAGCCTCCAGGGATCTCCAGGCAGACAAAAAAAATACCGTGGAAAAGAAAATAATGTAATTCTTAAGAACTGGATTTGACAGCCATGCATGTCCCCTTGCCTTACATACTATGTATGAACACACGAGTTGTTGACCAGGGACAAACCCTTTCTTTGTCCCTATTCAGACACTGGCATTTCTACCAACAAGTAATCCCAAAAAGCAAACTGTACACTTCTGTGTTTTAAAACGACCATTGGTATTTCATGTAATTCCTGAACATGTCACTGTGAGCAACATTGAAAACTCAAGAACTGCAGAGAAATGTCTAGCTATGAGGCAACTTCTAGGACTGTGACCTCTGATATACATCTCATCACATACTGTTAGCATGTGCAAGAAAGCAAACAATAAGGTTGTTGAAAAAGACCCTGCAATTTAAGTCTTGACTGTAGTATTTATATATGCCAGCAATAATGTACTTTTATTTCTCTCTCTTCCCCATTTTCTGTTGTGCAGAAAATATATGCAAGGGAAGAAAGTACATGTGTGTCCCTGCTACTGCTACACCAGTGAGTCTTTTTGGTACTGCTCCTATATTGCATGAAGTCAAACATGCTTTGCAAAATTACTGGTGTAATTTTAACCAGACCAGCAGGAAATTCATTTGTGTATCCTTACAGGCAAAGAAAAATTATCCCACTTCTGCTTCCTCCAGACTCACTGCCACTGGGAGAGCACCACATTGATTTCCCCAGTGCCATAGTCTGATGCCTATCGCAACAAATTATTTCAGCTGAACTGAGAAAAATTAATTTTCAAGACTGCAACCCTTCTCATTTCCCAAAATATTTTCTGGGTAAATATACATAGTTATACCACAGAAACACATACCTTTTTTTATATATGGGCACCCTTTGAGAAGTTATTGGTGGGCCTGAGGGGGAACTTGATAGGGATCCTGAGTATTTATCCATGAGTCTCCATTTTGCAGGAACATATTCTAATGGGGGATCAGGTGGCCACTGGGTATTTGGTCTTCCTCCCATCGAAGACAGGGGAGTGCTGGCTTGGTTATGGTATGGTGGCAGTGATGACCTACTCATATTGTTGAAAAACACTGATGACAAGGACCCATGACCAGAGTTAATTTTTTCATTTGATAGCTGTGGGCAATATTTCTCTGGAAGGAACTGATTCTGTGAAGTAGGAGCGAGAGGCTGGAAGATGGTACTCATGCTACTTAGACTCTGCTGGGTATTTTGTGCACTTTCAGAGAGAGGACTTTCTTCTTGGCAGATGGGGCTGAGTTGGAAATCTTCTCCCTCCATAGGAATGTAAGGAGCCAATGTTTCAAGGTCCAGTTCATTAAAGTCAGTCTGTGCAAAGATAAAGTAAGTTCATAAAGAAAATGTAAGTTAGTAACAGCTGTGGCAGTTAGTGTGATATGGAATACTATTATATGCAAAGCTGAAAAAACACTGTAGGCCAAATTTACCTAATGAAACTGGCCAACTCTTGTGTAAAGACGTCTAATTTCTGTGCTAGCATACATGTTCATCATAACATCAGCAGCAAAATTAAGACAACAAACTGAAGGAAAAAACCTCCCAAAGGAGCAATATTTGTTAAAGCAGCTTGCATGCAGCCTCCAGCATCACTGTGATCTGAAGTAGATGTTGTTTCACTAAGCTTTGAATAACTTGTCTGCCAAGACTCTACAACATGTGGTGTGTAGTTCAACCTCAGGCTTTTTCATGTTAAAATAGAAAACACAGCTTTCTTATAATCCAGCTACATAAAAAAGGTGTCTAAAAATGTGAGGGTTGAAAAAATTTTGCCAGAAAGACACTATCACACTTGAATCTGTGGGTTTTTTCCCTTGGAGGACTAGTTATGCCCACATTCACTTCCCTTGGCATTTGACTGAACAGAGCTGAAAAGAAAGGATAATCGATGCTGGCTCCCCCAGTCAGCTCATAACACCCCTGCAACACTTTTATAACACTTGTTTTTCCCACCAAAGCAGCTGATGCAGTGGGACACATCTGAGCAAGCAGATGCTGAATCTGACAATACTGAAGTTTGCATGTGTAAAGTCTTGTAGTGAGTTTCATCCTGTGCCACACTTGTCTCCTATCTGTCCACTCTTTCTCTTGCTTTCATTTCTATGTCCAGACTTAGATGAAATTTCTTCAGAACACGGATTACAGCCTACGTAAGCCTGCAAACTGTGTTGGAAAATTGAAGTACCTAATTTGGGCCCCAGCACCCCAAACCTTCTGTAGGGTTAATATAAATGAGTGTCAGGTCTGTGCTTCCAATCAGTAGTGCCTGTTCCTTTCTCTCGACTATGAAGTATAAGCTTTTCACAAAGGCATTTTGATTAAGTATCTGAAGTTAAGTAGGCTGAATCAGGCCCACACCTTTTATTCACTAGGTCACTTGCTGTAATGTTGTAATAGTAGGTTTATTTATTTATAGGGGAAATTTCTACACTGTCATCATTATTAGAATGCAGGAGATGGAAACTGTGTGTTACTTTCTGTGCACATAATTTTCAAGTCTCTCTGAAAACATCCAAGAGGCAAAATAGGAAGCATATATCTGAGTTTTCATTTTGTAGTTAAAGGAGATATGTGCTATTAGGGGCATTCCTCCCTCGTTTGGTTGTTTTGCAAGAATTAGTTTATTTTGTTCTAGGAAGGATGTTTACTCATTAGTCATTTGGCTGGATTTAAAAACAAATTGCTGCTTATATTCCTTATCCCATCTACAGAAACCTCCAAGTTTTAAAAGGTCTCTGATGATCCTTTCTTCTTAGCAGTGCTACCACACTCCAAACTTTGTGTTTCAGAGAGTTAGGGACAGAGAATGACATGGCAGCTTTTGGAAGTGCACTGTTTTTTTATTATGCATCAAGGACTTGGTGTGCATGTGCAAATGCAGTTTAAATGCTGTATCCCAGTATCTGCACACACAACATGCAGCTGTACTGCCTACTAGCAGGAGACTGATCTTGGTCGCTTTTGGAAGAGATAGTTCATTACCTGGGAGGTGCACTGACTTTTTGATTCTGTGTCCATGGCAAAAAGTTTTTCTATCACCTCGATCTTAAGATCTTCATCCACAGAACTGTAATAATCTCCTGGACTGCTGGGCTGCATGGAAATAACAATTTGTTATAAGCAGGAAGACAACCACAGTATTGGCTTATCATCATGTCATTTACACCATGCTCTCAATCACTAACAGATCTGCCTACGAAAAGTGAATGGGCAGACAGTACATTTAGTGTGCTCACAACCCAAAACTGTCCACTACTATCAGAAGGTTTTCTCTGACACAAAATTGTCCGTACAAAACATAGGCACCCATTACAGGAACCTAGTTGTCATCCTATTTTAAATGTTTTTTGGCAACTTAGACCAGGAACAAGAAATGTACACCACTAAATACTTTTGTCAGTAAAGATGCTTAGCAATGCCTCCATGCTTTTGTTAAGACTGGATGACCTCTGGTAAGAGTGGTTCCAGCTCTTGGGCACTGCCATGGAAGCATGTTCATTTCTTCACTGGGAACTCCAAGGAGCTGCTCTCAAAAGCCTGACTTGGCTAAGCTTCCTGAAAGCTACAGCTTCTGCTTAACAAAAGGAGGATGGATCTGGGGCACACAATTTTACATTGGCTTTTTATATAAGGCTAACTCCATGAAAGGTGGTAGCATGTTCTCCTACTGGTTGTTTTACATGTTACAGTAATTACTGAGGGACAGCAGGGAGACAATGAGGACTGTAATGTGAAGCCAGGATATTGTTCCCATTTGATAGTTTTGCTATTAACTCTTAAAGCATGATGCAGTATAGGAAGAATAGAGATACGCTGGGCCTTGCTAATAAGCAGTGAGACAGGAGTGCCAACACAAAAATGTTGTCTACATATTTTGATGGGATTTTCATATAAAACATAGCATTTTTAAATGCTTTTTAAGCTCTTCTTACCGTGGAACAGCTACTGTTGCTGCTTGCACTTGGAGTACTGCTGCCAGGTGCAATCTGAGGCATCGTAAAGGATGGTATTGTCAATGTTTCACCTTGAGCAGGGTGGCTTTTCACTTCCACCGGCCATGCTTTGTTCGGTGTCAAAACAGCATTGGTGAAGGCAGGGGCTTCCTCAAACTTCTGTGTTCCTGGATGGGGTTTTTAACAATATTAATTGAATACTTTTAGCTGGTGCAGTGTTATGATGTAACTGCAGCTATTCATTAAAAGTAAACACTGCTCCTAGTTGCCATGACAATAAGTTGGCATAGACTTAATGAACGTTATTTAGTCAGCAAGAAAGCCTGATTCTGCTCTCATTCACAGAAATTTTCCACTGGTGTGAGCATGTGGGCTCTTTTAGCCATTACTCCCAGTTTGTACTCACAGCAAACAGACCTTGTCTATTAAGTTTCTAAATGTAGGCTCACATGTGGTTCTTTGTTGCACAAAAATAATTTATACAAATACTAACCAAAATCCAGGGAAATAATGGCATCACCAGGTGTTGGTGCCAGCTGAGCAAGTTCCTCTGGTTCTTCCTTTAGCTTAGTAAACAAGAAGTCACTCTTGTCTGTCGCAGGGATGCCGCTGTCATAGGCAGTGTTCATTGTCAGCAGGTGAGGCTTGAAGAGTGATTCTGTTTGGTCCATGGAGAACACAACATCGTTCTTCTCAATTTCACTAACGAGAGAATAGGTTTTAAGCATTTTGTACCATAGAGATGAAAGATGTGGATAAAGTAGGCAGGACGAACTCTCTGAAGCTGGGGCTACAGGAGCATTTTGGCCTCTGGGTTGCATGCCAGGCTCTTGAGAGGCGAGGCACAGTTCCAGCGTTGCTGAGCACCACTATTTCGGATGACGCAGAGAGTGTGGACAGGACTTCTGTGGGAATACTCAGGGCTTTGTTGCTCTGCTTTTTAAAGGGATGTAGTCAAGGCTGTAATGACCCAGACTATCACTCAAATAAGTATTTCCTATTTTGGCCCCAACTAGGACCAAAACAGCTTGAGTTTTGCCAAATGAAGGCAAAACTTCTGATTGGTCCCGATTTTTAAGGCTGTAAACAGCTTCTCCTAGCAACATACGATACAGTTACTACTTAGTTTTATCTCTTGGTCACAGCATTAGAAAAACAAAACACATTAGCAGTTGTGTTACACAAAAAAATCTTTGGTGCAGACCTTACACTCTGTTGGATGAACACAGCAGCCGCTCTGCAGAGGAGAAAGGCTGCGGTGTATTTCAACAGCACGGGTGGGAAGAGGCATGTCACATTGTTCATCGATGTCTAACATCAGTAAACAAGACTGAACAAACATGACTAAACTGATTTCAGAACAGCAACGCTGAATAAATAGACCCTTGAAAAGTTCCTCCGAATACTGTGATTCTCCAGCACGTGAATGCACACGCATTGTGGTGTGTCCCCTGAACCCACCTCAGCACGTAGTTGACGCAGACGATGCACTGGGGCTGCAGGTTTCGGGTATTGTAAATCACTGTTCCTTGGGTCTCCAGCCATACGTATCCCCCATGCTTGGCAAGCATCCGGTACTGGCCCGTCACTACTTGACCTTTTGTGCACACTGAGAAAAGGGGGCAGAGGTATAAATAATGCATCAGGACAGGAACGTGCAACATGTAATAATTGTTTTAAATACACCCACTTCTGAGTTTTAATTATGCGGAAGTGCATAAGGCATTTGTGGACAAGGGATTTGCTTAACTCTGGGGAAATTCAGCCATTTTAAAAACTAAAGGGGCTGTTCATTCGAGGCTTCTACTCAAGATTGAAAATTTGAATTCTGGCATTTGAGTTATTGAGATGGTCTGAATCTTCAGATCAGAATGAGGAATTAAAAAATTAAACACAGTATCTCAAATCCCAAAAGAATGCCTGCTGACTGCATGTTTCTTGAGTCCCTGTTGTAAAAGTGTCTCAGTCTGAGCTCTCAAAATTATGTGTAGAAAAGTGAATTTATTGAGGAAACTACAGTATCCTTATTTAGGTAATCAACAAATATAAAAATTAAGATGATTTAAAAGATATATTCACTAAGATTTTTTTTTTTAATTAACATCTTATGGTAGTAATATCACTCTTAAAAAGGTATAAAAATTAAGAATAGTAAACAGGACTGCTTTGTCTAGATAAAAATAAAAGCTGAACCACTACATTTCTCCCTCTGGTTGAATTATGTAGTTCCTCTGCAAGAGCTTGGAATTAGCAGCCTAGAAGAAACCAAGAAACAGGTTGCCATATCAAACAATATTTATTTAACTCTTTTTTTTTGAACTAGCCCATGTTTCTCAAATAATAAACTAACAATAGTAACAGCTTGGGTTTAAAGCTTCTAACTGTTTAAAGGGTCAAATCTGTAGCCCTGCTACCCTCCAGTATTTTTCAGTATTTGCAGAGAATGAGTTTTCAGTGTGGAGCTTTCAACTCCTGAGATGCAAGGTTTTATGATGTCCTGTCTGTTGTAATTCAAAACTGTGACTGAAGGAAAAATAATGTCAATCAATAACAAAAAAATTAGGGCTGGAGTAGACAAGCAGTACTTGCACTAACAAGAGTTTGTACTTGTAAGCAGACACAGTCACACTGAGTAGCAGCAGAAGTGGGAACTGGCTGAACTAAACCTTTGACTACACATTGGCGACCTTTCCTTTTAAACAGCTTTTACATCCAAAAGAACTGTGCCATCAAACTAATGCCCTAGAAATAATGCAATTTGACTCAGGAGGACTGGAAAATTGATACTGTGGTCTTTTTACAGAAAAACTCCTTGTGAATGTGGCCATTAAAGGAAGCTATTTATTGTCAGCCATACAAATGTACAAATCCAGGCCTGTGAAATACAACAACTGCTTTGCAGATAATTGTTGCTGTGTTTATCTTTCTATTTCTGAAGTTTGTTTGTTTTCTTCCTAGGAGTATTTAATCATCCTTCATTTAATTTATTTAGACAAAGTAGAACATTACTTTTATTGATTAAATACTTCTGGTGGAACAAAATCAAAAGACTTTCATTTCAAAGTGTTTTAGTGACTGGACTGTTCTGCTCTGCTTGTGAAACATAATTACACTGCTTCCTAATCATCAGCTCATCAATAAGAGTCACAGTGCAGGCGCCTGTTACGTTACAAAGAAGCTTTTTACTGCTTTAATCTTTATTATTATTATTATTCAAAGCATGTCATGTTCTGATATAATAAAGTACAGCAGAATCCCTCCATGGGGTAATCTCATAAATTACTAATACACTTGTAACTGCTGACTTCATTAACAATGCTACATTTAAGGTTCTGCCTTCAGAGTGAACTTCTCACTTCTCTCTTTATTTTTTTTACTTTTTATAAGGTATACTTTACCTATATCTGTACAGAACTTGTTACATGTCAGTGAAATGTGAATTTCCAATTATATTCTTTGTGTGGAGAGAAGGGGAAGGCGGGGATGAATTTAACAGAACACAAAACCATGATTCCCCTGGAAGGCTTGCTGAACTTCTGCTAACTGGTGGGCACTGTCAGAGTTGATAACTGCATTATTGTAAGGAGATACACGCTATACAAAGCATATTTCTAATAAAAATTACTGTTTAATAAATGCAAGTCTGCTGAACATTAATTTTAAGGTGGCTATTTCCACGTACAAAAGGACAATGGGAAAATGAGTAAGTTCTGTATAGTCACCAACATGGAAGAAAAAGTAAAATCAGCATTAAGCTCTATACCTGCTTGGTTACCCTGCATTGCACAGCATCTCAAGGGCACACATAATGGAATCCAGGCATCTTCTATTTGAAGGGTTTACCTGTGTTTTGTCAAGTCACAGCTTGCTGTCACTTTGTCTTTGTGGTTGTTCCCTGACTTGGTAAGAAGCCTGATGGTCCCAGAAGACATGGGAACTATTTATCTTAGGAAAAACTAAAGGGGTCGAATTTGCTGGCAATTTAAACTGATGGTTCTCTTGTAGGAAATCACATTTAGCACAGCAATAGACATTGGTCCTGTGCTTCCAGCAGTAAAAACTTAATCCATGCTGACCCTGTGCTATTATAAATCCTTGAACAGTTTGATCCTAAACATTTATAACCTGTGCAGTGCCTCGAGGACTTTTGCTGATGTAACACCACCCCTCTAAGACTTACTCTTGCCCTCATTCTGCTTCTTGATGAGACCCTGTAGCAAGTTTGTAGGACATGGTCCTTTTCCGTGGGCACAAATGGTATCTGGACAAACACCCTGCACTACAGGAGGGTAAGTGAATTGCTAGAATGAAGAGCAACATCTCTTAACGCCTGGTCACAGAAGGTACTAGAAACTCTCCAGAAATCTCTACATGGACAAGTAACTCAGTGCTCCCATTTCATTAACTAGATGGGGATAACCAGCACGTCTTGCTCACCCTCCGTTTCCTCTTACCAAATGGATTGCCAGCTTCCATTTTATTCCCTCCCTGGTAGTGTCCCATTCTTAGAAATCCAACTCAGTGATTCTAAAGCACCAGTGCAGCACACCCCCTGATTTCACAGGATGACTTTCAATAGCCCAGCACAGGATATTAACATCCTACCTATAAATATTACTCATCCATTTTTACTGGTACAAACACTAACATATTACCTAAGAAAAAAAATTAAAAATTACATTCCCAGGTAACTGTCACTGAGTATGGGCTGTCCTATTTTTTTCTTTTAAGCAGCTTTGGAAACAGAATGATTCATATGAACACTGTTTTACAGCATACAACTTTCATCACTGCCAAACACATTTTCAAAAGCATTTCAATTTAAAACTGTCCTGAATTTTTGCCATTGGAGCTAACCCCTTAAGGTCAGACAGCTATTCTTTACTGTAACCTTTCTCTGGGAAGTACAGAAATATTTGGTGGCCAATTCCCTATAGGCATGACCTAAGTCATGGGCTTTTGCCCGATGACAGAGGCCTTCATCACAGCAACTGCAAGGTGCATGTGGTTTGTTTTTTGATCTTGTATGTTCCAGTCTAGCTGCTTTGCTTTGTTTCTATTAAAAGAGCATCTGCAGAGGTTTTAGTGACATGCTGGTTAGAACTCTCCAATAAACTGGTTCAGGGGCCGTAACAGTCAAGGGTGATAAATGTCATTTGTACATTAATGTACTACCTTGTCTCCAGCCAAAGCACTAACTCTTAAGGACAGAGACTGAAGATTTAAATCCAATTATTTTAAGACACCTGATGTGAAAGAGATGGAAATTGTAACTGTGTGGCCTGCTGAAGAGAGGGATTTTGGATCTGATCTCTGCTCCTAGAATAATTCAGATACTTTAAGAATAGTTAAACTGGCACTTCCCATAGGTGTAACAATAACAAGAAGCAGCTGTTCCTGGCAATAGGTATTATTTGTATAATGAATATGCCTTTAAGAAAATCTCCTTGCACATCTACTTTGGATAGGGAAGATAGTTGTTATTTGGTAGCAAAAGAGAGACATTCAAAAAAACACTGCAATAAGCTCTTCCTATTTCCCTTCAGCTCTGTCTGCTGAATCCAGCAGCACATTAGAAGATAATCACAGAATGGCTTGGGATCTTTAAGGGACCTTAGAGATCACATAGTTCCAGTTCCTGTCATAGGCAGGGACACCTTCCACTAGACCAGGTTGCTCTGAGCCCTCTCCAACCTGGCCTGGAGCTCTTCCAGGAATGGGGCAGCCAAGCCTCTCTGGGCAACATGTTCCAGTGTCTCACCAACCTGACACTAAAGACTTTATTCCTAATATCTCACACAAACCCACCCTCTGTCAGTTTGAAGCCACTCCTCCTTGTCCTGTCACTACATGCTCTTGTAAATAGTCCCTTTCCATTTTTCCTGTAGGCTCCCTTCAGCTACAGAAGGGCACATTTAGGTCACCCCAATACCTTCTCTTTACTTTTTGAACAATCCCAGTTCACTTAACCACCAGGAACTGCCCTTCTCACCAGGCTAGAACTGCCTAACTCAGCTTTTCAAATTTTCAGCTGAACCTTGCACTATACCTTTGAGTGATTCTCCTCTTTAACATCCAAGTTTAGTTTTAATTATGGTGAAACCTAGACCCTGCTGGAAGGACCAGCAGCAGATTTCAGCTAAAAAAGCACAGTAACCTGGTGCAAACACTGCTCTTGGAGAGTATATGCACACAAAATGCACTTGTATTTTTAACTATGTATTGAGGCACCCACAATTTATGCTTTACATGCACACAAAAAAGAAAAATAAGAATGTGACTTACAGTTCTGATGACTCTTGGTCATACTCTCTGAGTCTAAGGCATGGTAGAACTCATATGCTGAACGACCCAGCAGCTCCTCTGGATGGTATCCAATCAACTCTGTTATTCTTGTTCAAAAAAAAAAACAGTAAGTATTTAAAATTCAGGTCACTGTAGCCTTATGCTTACATGTGCAGGGCAGCTATCAGCTCAAGTCCTTCAACTAACAGAATTTAAAAAGCAAAACATGAAATTCTAAGCTTCCAAACACATGAGGAGCTATAGATTACTTCTGATCACATTCTGAAATATCTCCACGTTCAGAATACACTGCCTTGTCCTACTACTGGAGTAAAAATTCCTAAGGATGTCAGTGTGTGCACTGCAAATTTTCCTATGCCTATTGCATACTATCTCTAAGAGAAGGTATTGATTTCTGTTACTGACAAAGTTTTCAAGATGCCCACTACATGCAGGAGCTCCCAACAACCACCATTCAGAATCAAATATGTGTGAGGGGTGTAGTGGTTGGTGGCACCAGGTTTAAAAGTATGTGTACATTTTAAAAACATACTCAAAAGGGTAAAATCACTACTTTGGGCACTCCATTTAATCAAATAAAAATGGCAGGTGAGAAACTCGGGGCAGTTAAAAGAAACAAAAATGCTCATCTACTTAAGTCTTTGCTCAATCATTTGAAAACTTTGGCATACAGATTAGGTTACCTGGGTGACTAATCCACAAACTAAGTAGGATTTTACACAAAGAAAGCTATGATCTCAAAAAGTAGACCTTTTTTCAGTCTTTTTGAGGCGAGGCAGGATTTCTCAAGTTCCTGAATCAAAGAAAATAGGTCATCAAACTGTGCAGATGATTTTCTCTAATGAGGGGGTGGAAGGAAAACACTCTATTTCAATTGAAAATACCATCACACACAGCTTTACAGGAAACTTGCTAAGTTTAAAACAGTACAATTCAAAAGCAAATACTATCTTCTGGTTTACAAGACAGTGACACTCTTGGATGAATCTTCCTACCTCTGAAATTTTTATAATAACCTGTAATAGAGAGAACAGCAGCAGAAAGGACATAAAGTGATTGTGAAGCTGTCATAAACTTTTAAAAGCTGGGAGGTTTAAAAGGAATGGTCACATCTTGCAGCACCTCACAGCCATCAGCAGAGGTGCCCAAGTTTTACACCATGTCATTAATTCACTCAAAATGGATTTATCTGCCACCACCATTTGATCTGTGGTGTTGCTACTTTTAAGAGGCATCCCCTTAAATACTCTTAAGAGGCATCAGATTTGTGTACTCCCTGGAAGGACAGCTTTGGCCCAGCCCTCTAGACACAAGCACATCTTTACAAGACAGACCTGTAAATACTGTAAAACATTCAGAGCAAGACCATGGCATTCATCTCCTGGGTCCCCCTCCAGCAAGGAAGGTGGGACTATTTTGTGTATGGCTTGAAAACCAAGGGATTGAGTCAGCTTTTCCCTGCCTCCACCTCCACAGAACTCTATAGCTTGTAGCCCCAGGACACCCTGGTTTTGTCACTCTGAAAACTATTCTCTGTCCTGATTTCCATGGAACAAACCTAGGTTTATAATTCTTTAGTTAAACAAAAGCTGTAGCTTGTATTGGGTTTCCCTCAAAAACTTACTCTTCTGTTTATGTTTCCAGTTTTATTTACATTTAAAATTAGATCAACAAAGGGGAAATGTTTGAATCCAGGTTTCAAAGAATTTTTTTACTCTCTTCGCTGACAAGCTTCTGAGCTTTTAAACTGCATCCCACTCAAATCTTTTTTTTCTGAAACCACAATTGTTTTTTCTTTATTATTGAAAAGTACTTCTCATAATGAATTGGTCGCCAAAGCTGAATCATCAGGAGAAAACAACAAATACTGAAGGAGCCCTAATAACATTAAGGCTCACAAAATACAGTTGCTGCTTGCCTTTACACGGCCAGCTGGGACACACCGGTGTAAGTGACCAGAGGCTTTTGCCAGTACCAGTGTAAATACACATGATCTTTAAAATCAGAAACTATGGCCTTCGGCCATATAATGGCACAATACCATAAAGCCATTTCAGTTAGTTTGGAGCTCACTGCAAGGGGAGGGATTTTAAAATTCAAGAATTTAAGTATTTATTCTTAATCCAGTCATTGGGGGCTGAGAGCCAAGTGGGAATTGAGCAGAGAGAAGAAAAACAAAATGAAGATAATGGGGAAAAAACCAGAAGCACCATGCACCCAGCAGCACCAGTGCAAATCCAAACTCACGTTACAGCCTTCGTGGAAGTCAGCAGTGGAACTGAGATCTCAGACAAAAAATACATGATACAGCAGGCTGAGGGACTGACTGTTCTCATACGGGAATTGTAATCTCTATGCAAAATTTATGTATTCCAGTCCTGTAATTCCCCTTCTCAAACTGCTCCTTGCTGTTCATAATGAGAACCCTCACTATAAAATTACTCTTCTTGTCATTCCATGGCACAGAATGACTTCTGGTGCAATCCTGCTGTGACAATATCAAATCTAATTAGATCTAATGTAATCTTGGATGGAAGTTAGCAAGTGGTGGGTTGATAGTGTCTTTTTGCTACAAGGAAACATGTACTACATGAAAAGATAAAAATAAGATATCAAAAAATTACCCACAAACCCCACAACACTGGCTAAGCTCTAAACCTATGCCTGGTAACAGTTAAATACTAATGAAGAGTAATTGTTTTAAAATAGTTACTTTAAAAAATAATGGTAAGTGGCTGAACAGCCTCTGTGCTCTCATTGATTGATCATCTGTTAACACTATTCAGATTCATTCCACTTCTCTCTGAAGACTCCTTGGGTTGACATGATTTTTTTAAAAAAATTGTAGAATGTACCATTTTCCCACTCACAAAACCCCCCTGAAACTGGCTGACAGTGTTTCCTAAAGACATTATTAAATACCACTATTAAATAAAAAACAGTCCCTCTCCAATAGTTGTTATCCCTACCCATTTTGGGTGCATAAATTGGCAGTTCAGAGCCTCCTTTATTCCTCCTGTGCTGCTGTGACCCTGAAAAGCTTAAAAAAATAATCTTGTAGGCTGCAGGCTGTGCAGGGCTGGAAATCATGTTAGTGTCTTTCATGTCACATTATGCACCAGGGTTGAAGTGGGCAGCTATCCCTATATCCATCACATCCATCCTGTGGCTCCTCTCCCAAGATGTTCATGGAAGAAGAATGGGCAAAGCCAAGAGCCTGACCAGCCCCTGGGCCAGGAGGCAGCGAGTGCTTTAGCACAGGTCCTTGCACTGACATCACCTGAGCATTACTTTGACGTTTGCCAGTGAGGTGCATCTTCTAAACTCTGTGTGTTCTCCACAGGAGCCTCTTAGCAACACAAAATGCCAAATGAGCACACAGAGGACTAAATGCAAAGGAAAAGGCATCCCATGGAGCTATGAGAAGGAGTACACAGCTAAGAAAGTCAGGGAAATGTCTACATCCCATAATACCAAAGGATGATTTACAAAACTAAGTTCAGGCACAAGACTTCTACTTTTGTTTAGGCACCAGACAGAAAATTGCTCTTTGTGCAAGCTGTGGAATGACAAAATTAGAAAACAAACTGTATGGTGGTTTTGGTTGGCATTCCTGTCATGGTAGGTTTTGTGTTTCCTTTGCATCTGTAGAATGCTAATTAGCAAGATAATAATAATTTTTTGTTGAAGATGACAGGTGGGCTGTGAGGCTGTTTATTCTCCTGTTACCAACTAGTTTCTGAGAACACAAATACCTTTGGGGGAATCTTAATTCTTTGCCAGACTAGCACTTCAGTTTTCAGAGCTAAACTTGTCATCATGATCTACAAAGGTCAAAATCTCAGAAAACACAGTGAAGAGGTAGGCAATAGCCATCTGCAGTAAGAGATCTGTCCTAAGTGCCAAGTGCCACCACTCAAGAGTGTTTTGAGCACTATTTTGGTTTCCCTTAAATATACAATATATATAAAGTATCTTAATATTGAATTTTTGGGACATGGAATAAAGGCAAATTTTGTGCTAAGGGTACACAATTATGAAACAAGCAATCAGAATCCTATTTCTAGGTTTGTACAACTTTGCCCTATTTCATCTCTTTGAGACATGGCAAAGCAATCAAAACTCACTGCTTTGAGGCTGCATGTCCTACAAGATGAGCTAGTTCAAGTATTTTTGTTTTTCTTAACAATTGTGCTTTTCTGTCCCTTTATAGGAGCACAAAGCTTTTTATTGTACACCATTTCTGGAGTTAAAATTGTATGGTAAGAACCATCAGGACTGAGAAGTCATGCTCTGTGAAAGACTGCTCTAATGTTTACTGCTTATAAAAAATAGCTGGGTCTATATTCATCAGGCCCTGTGTGGACTGTGTGAGTGAGGGTGTGTATCTCATAACAAAGTCTTTCTGTATTCAAACTGTTACCAAGTTATTGAAGTTAAATTGGTCTTGAGGGGAACAAACAAAACAAAGTTATACTTAAAGCAGAATGAGTTTTAAAAAAAGAGACAAAAAATAATAAAACCTAACACAGACACTATGCCTGGGGTAAAGCACGCTGTCAGCCTGCTAGAGCAGGCAGTGGGGCAGTCTTGCCAACTAACCACATTTCCTCTCAAAAATATTCAAGGCTGCTTCTACTCTAATCGTGGCCAATGGGAAAAAAAAAAACCAAAATGCAAAAAATCCTGTGACCCCTGGCCACCACTACTGAGCAGAATGGATGGCCTGATTAGGTCTATCTGCCCTGCACGGCAAAAAACACTACAAGTCTACATGAAAATCTTCACCAGGACCACCACTCCCACTCATTTTGTCTACCCAAATCAAGTTTTTGTTTTTAACAAAAGAACGAGGTCATGTTTTACTCTTAAATATGACATATACCAAAAATCTGTTTTGTCAAATATGGATTTTTGGCTTCAGATATCACCACTTCACTTGTCTCCATACTGCATTCCCCGAGCAGGAATTGAAAGGACAGGAGGTCCATTCAAATGCCTGTGTTCTCATTTAACTTAATAGTATTCCCCAAGTATAGGTGAAACAGCAAACTGACTTAAATCCTCCTCCAAAGTCCCTTCCCTGCATATTTCTTATTTACTGAGACATAACTGGAAACACAAAAAAACTCAAGTTTCCTCTCAGCTGGGCGCAGCCTGGATCCCACATGAATACTCATATGGGAAATCTAACTGGGTCCAACAGTATGGCATTGCATCTTCCTGCACTGTCCTATTCTGATTTACCATATATCCTCCACTGCTCCTTTTGTCTTCTTCAACTCTATCATTAAAATGTCCCAGTCAAGAAGAGGAAGAAAAGGATATATAACTAACTGTGTTTTGACTGATCAGGGAAATATGATCCCCCACGGCAAGCCATGCCTTCAAAGTAGGTGCAGATGACACCAAGGTAACAAAATTTCCCTTGTACAAATACATACCTTTTCTTCTGACTAAAACACCCTCACTGGCAATCCTTCCTGACAAAAAAAGCATTGTGCAGCTGAACTAAACCCCCACTTGGATTATTAAATTGTACCACTGATCAGCATTTCTGTATTACAGCTAAAACAATCCTTCCTGTAAACCACTTAGCCAAGGTAAGTAGAGCAAGGGAACAGCTTTAAATCACTCTCCAGGAATGGCTGAAGCAGATATTTAAGAAAACAACCCTTATTTATTACACATATCCATGAACCTTTCTCTACAGGCTCATCACCTTGCAAAAACTGTTTTAAGAATACAAACATATCCCACCTAACCACTGGCAAGTCATAGGCCCACATACATAATTTATTTTTGGAAGGCAAATTATATGGGCTAGTGTCTCACATGTTTTAAATGATGGCCAGTCTTGCCTGCTTCATATTACATCTACCCTATACCCTCCTAAGGAAAAGCCAACTAGTTTTTGCCACAAAATACTGTAAGGTACCAGCCTGTATTTTGCATGTTGCTTTGTGACAGAGAGAGACCGTGAGCTTTTCTAAGGAGATAATGCTCAGCAATCTGAGAGTTTCTTTGACTGAGTGCTTTGAAAAATAAAAACCTAATGCTCCCTGGAAGCAGACCTTTCCACACCAGCTGAACTGCAAGGAGGATACCAGGGTCTCTGCAGAAGCTTGGCAGAGGAGGCACACTGCCCTCAAATGATACCAGCCCTGTACTGGAAAGACACTGTCCCTTATGGAGCAATGAGCTGTGTCAGCCCTGCTGCATCCTGCAGAAAGGACAGAGGATGTAGAAAAGAGTTTTGGCACCTGACTGGCACATGCTGCCTTCCCTCCTCCGCTCCCCAGCATGGATTTACATTCTTGGCATGAGCTGCTCCTTCAATGCAATTTGTCTAGCAGCACCGAATTTGATAAGAACAGCTGAGTGTTCTGCATTTTTATATATCTAGTGATGTGTTGCCTGCTGGAGAGAAATCAACATCCCTCTTGAGACGGAAGCGACGGCCAGGTGGATCTGCTGTGAAGAACCTGAAAGGGTTGTGAGGTTTCCTCCTTCCCTGCCCTGGCTATCTTTTTTCAGCTTTACCACAATCTGAGTAACACAGGAATGAAACATCCAACCAAAACTATCTAGTAAAAGGTGTGCTACTTTGTAGTCTGGTTTTAGAGAAAAAAAAAATCTCAAAAATCCCTACAAGTTCAATCCTCCAGGGCAAGCTGTTGTATTTCACTGCCATGTGAAATATGTTCCCTGTAAATCAAATGCCCATTATTTAAGACAAGGCATAATATATCATTATTTTTAAAATAAGTATGGCTATATTTAATGGGATAGCATCAGTCCCTCTAATTCTCATTTATATTGGTTTATACATTAAGTCTTGCACAGCCATGTAAATGCTGCAATAAAGAAAAACCCTCTGCTATTCTCCTGTAGCCTGCCACTGAATGCCCCCAGTAATGCAGAGCACATTGAGTCACTACCATATAGTTGTTTCTCCCTCCAGCAGCAAAATCCTATTGATATCTCAATATTTTCATGAAAATATTAACAAGGGAAAAAGTCTGATTGCATCAGACTGATTACATCAGACACCATTTCTAGTTACTTGCTGCACTATTCTCAGAGAGGTCAGAAGGTCAGTCACAAGTTTCACACTTGCAATCTTGCTTTCATCCGCAGCTGCTAACACTCCAAGTTTATATGGCTGCTTCATCACATTGTTTAAAAAGATAATGTTACTCAGCAAAGTTTAAAAAATCCTCGGAAGGTTGAAGAAATCAACTAACATATTGGTCCTGTGAGTTTCTGCCTAAGTTGCAAGCATGCGTATAATCTCACTGATAACCGTCCAGGCCTCAGAGGTTGCTAGCATCTCTGAATTTCAGGAGACCAATTTCTTTGGCAGAAAATTTCATCTTAAATTCAGGGATGACCTCATAAACTTAAAACAAAACAAAACAAACCCCAAAGCCACAGCAGTTAAGGCAGGATTTTCTGGGCAAATGGAGGACAGGAGGACACTTCATGGGAAGGGATTTCTTGACTCGCTCGCATGCACAGAAGATGGTTATTGCAGTACATAGACAGGGAGAAGAGACAGATGGCATGAAATGCCATGGAGATCCCAGGACAAGTCAGGCAGGTGGAGACTAGAGGGATCTCCATTTATCTCCACTCAAGAGTGAAGTGTGGGCAGCAGAGAATCAGCCCCTTGCCTGATCCAAAGCCCTCCCCTCCCGTTCATTTGGTCACTAAAAGGTTCAGGGAGATAACCAATAAAGGCTGTTTGCTTTTCACTGAGCAAGAGGCTGCAACTCCATTTCAGAGCAGCAGGCACTCTGGATGCCTTGGCAATTCTTGGTTAATGTAGAGCATAAGGTACTTGCCAGCTGATAACTGCATCCTGGGCCAAGCCAACTGTGAAACAGTCCTTGACTAAGGTCCGTATGGCCATGGGACACGCTCTCTAAAACACGGGAACAAGTGTTGTGGCTCCAAGTTGCCTCATCTTCTGCCAGTAAAACTGAATTCCTCACTTGGCAGGACAAGGAAATACAGCAGGAATACAGTTTCACCCAAACTGAAATTTTGAGGTGGATTAAGTGAGCCACTAAATAGCCATTTTGGCAACAGGCAGCATTTCCTTCTAGTCCTTGCTTACCAGATCCACACAAGACATTTGGAAGAACTGCTTATTTTGTTCAAGAAGATATATAAACACCTCTGGAAATGAAAAACCAGTGGAGCATACCTGTCATCACAGTAGGTGAATTTCATGTCCATGCTATGGCGACTCAGGAAGGTCTTGCTGTCCAGGGGGATATCGATGTTTGAAGGGTGCTGAATAGGCTCGCACATTATTATAAGGCAGGTGAGAAGAGGCTCCTTATACCCACACAGAGTGTGAGGAGGGCAAGTGTTATACACTTTAACTTGTCCAGTGCAGTGCAAAACCTGAAATAACAAGAAACAAACTTAGGATGCACTTTCTCTCCACATCAAAATGTCTGTTAAAATCAAACCCACTTAATTTGGCTTAAATGTTGTACCTTCCATGTGGCAGACTTGAGGTTAACAGTTCTGCCTCTGTTGGTAACAGTGCATTTCATCCTCATGAAGAAGTCACGCTCAGTTGACATTTCTTTGCTTTTCTTTCCAAAGCCTGGCCCTGTATAAGGAAAAGCCGAATTAATTTTCTCATTTTCCTTCTTGATTTCTTCTACTGATAAGCATGAAGGATTCAACAGAATTAACAAACTAATTCTCAAGTAATTTACCAGCAGAGACCATCAAAGATGCAATGACCCTTGCAGAGCAGTTTGTAGAGCTCAGACCTTAAACTTTAAGTGGAACTTAAATAGGACTTTGTGTATTTTAAAGTTTATGTTTAGCTTGCAGCATGACTCTTTCCACAGCATTACAACTGAAAACATTATGCCTGTCTAAACTTGATGAAAGGAAAATACTAAACAAAGTTCCTTAGTACTATCATATTTAAGCAATATTTGGCAAAACAAAATGAATCCGCAAAACACTGAATAACAGTTAATGATTACTGTAGGAATGAAAATTCCTTTTACCAAACAGATCTCTACTGCTATCCATTTACTTCATTTGGTTATTTCAAAAACAAACAGGAACTTTTGTCATTATTACCATTTTTCAGACTCAGATTCTCTCTAATTTCTTCATGGTCACATGGATGAGTGAAGTCAAAAATGCTGTGTCCAGTGAGTTCCACCTGTGTGGAAGTAAGAGCTACACATAGCCAAATCAAAGCAGTAGCCAAATGAAAGCAACTGAAAGTATTTATCTGTTTTTAACTACAATTGAAATGGAACCAGTCACCGGTCATCGACAGGATGCTCACAGACACAAATCCCACGATGACCCTCCCTTTGTTTATCCTATACGTAACTCCTCATTTTCTCCCCAGAACAATTCTCTTATCTCTGAATTTGCACAGCGCAGCTAACAGTCAACACCACATTATTTTTGACACAGGAGAAAACTCCCAATCCACAGAGCAGAAAAGGGGGACCCAAAAGAGCAGCTCTATCCTCTCTGTCCTATAGTCTAAGGCACAAGTAGAATAAATGCCTTCTCATCTCCCCAGTAAGATCAAGGAAGGCAACTTTGCAGTCACCAAAGACACGACAACTTGATAGGAAGGGAGAGGGAACCTGCAACCTGTGATGTCTGCTGTGCAGGGTACCTGCCTGAGAAATAAGACATTTTATTTCCAGTCTTTTTTGCAGTGACACACAGCTGGGTTTTCTGCATTTAGATGTAAGAGTTTTTTCTATGAACTGTATTACAAAGATAGGAAAGTGTAAAGAAACAAGTTACCTGGGTAAGACCCATGTATTTGTTGACATTCTCTGACAAAAAGATCATGTCTCCATCCTGTGTCACCACGGCAATAAATCCCTCCAAAGCTTTCAGGTACAAGTTGTCCATCTGCTGGTCTGCCTCTAGTTCATTCTCATTGTCAGCACATACTGAGAAAAAAAAAAAAAGCAAAAAAAAGTATTGAAAGCTTTCAGCATCCCAGCCAGCGTTTTAAATGCAAGCATATCCGGTTATAAGGCGACAAAGTATTTTTCTGCTGTTAAAATTTCCTTTCAATAAACTTCTTCTGGTAGGGCCTTTTGAACAGCATATGAAAAGGATGCCCTAGGAAAGGCAGGAGATACTTCTAAATGTGCTGGCAAATGCAAGACCCTCTCTTCACCTTCAGCATGTCTCCGCAAGACGTGTTTCCAGTCACTAACACCTGCAGATGCAAATGACTGAAGTGCATCTTTATTTGTGCACGTTCTCTTGGCCCCTTGCAACATTTGTACCTCCTAACAGGCACAAGGTAGAGGGCAAGCCTTACAGAAGGTACATAAGTCTGTGCATCCCTAACAAAGACCTAACAGGACTCTTCCATCAGGTCAGGCTTTCTAAGAAGTTCAAATACAGCTCCTACAAAACATGCCTAAATAGATCTCTTCACTCAGTACAGACACACCTGTTAACATTGCTTTGAATAAAAAAAGTAGAAAACTCCCTTGACGTCATTCTGGGTAAATCTCTTTGTCACCCCCATAAATCTCAGTATTCCTTGGAAAACCACAGACGCATTTCACTGATTGATACCTACTTTTTCATTTGCAGACCTCAGAACTTCCTTTGCTCCACTCCACCAAAGTCTGACAAGTTTCATCACCTATCCACACTTCCCCTGTCTTGCAAGGAGAGCCTCAGACTCTCCGTCTGTCCTAGATGTTTGTCTATGCAGATTCATGAACACAGTGCACCTCACTAATTCCTGGGAGAGATATGCCACTGTTCAGCTGAAACCTAAGGCCATGCTAGAATATTAATTACAGCTATTTATTTTCTTGGTTACACATCTTCCTGGTACATTTTGGCTGCAGTGTGGCTACAGTCATTGTCACCGTGATGCCCTTGTCATGTGTGCTCCACATGGCCCATCTCATGCCATGGGAGGCAGCACCTGGCAAAACTGCAGGTGGGGAGGAAGGGGCAGGCACTGCTCCTCCTGATGCCAGTCACACAAATGCCCGTTTCCCTTCTATGCTTTTAAGCATGTCTCCGCTCCATGAATAATAAGCTGTCAGGGAATGACATGCAGACAGCTAGTATAGAAAAATTTCTATTTGTGTAGGAGCTGGCCAATTAATTTCTTGTTATGTTTTATGTGAAACTTCTGGAATTGTATTTTACAAAACCACTTATAGATATTGCATCCGGTCTGTGTACCTCAGACATGCTGTGGTGAGCTTATCTTTACAGTGTTGTCAGTTAGCCTGCACATTTGTGATCCATCATTGCAAATGCCATAGTAAGGCTCTGATCCTGAAGGGAAAAAGCACGTAGAAGAAGAAACACCCCCCCCCCCCCCCTTTATTATCTCAGAATAAGGAACAACCAACTCCAAGATACAGGGCCATGGGTAAGACCCATCTAGATCAAAGGTGCCCATGGAAGCACAGATGATGACAGAAGAGCTGAAGTGATTCTGCTCTCTGTGCTCCTTCCTGGTGGCACAAGAGCTCTCCAGGCTGGGCCCATCACCAATTTTGCTGTCCAAAGGCTCCAGCCATAATTGCATCAGCCTTACTTGCAAGAACAGCGGGACACCAACAAATTTCTTGGAGAAGTTGCTCCTCTTTGATGGTTTAATGTTGCAATTTCAGCTTACAGTTTTTGTTCTGTAGTACACATACTGTTAGCACTTGAGGAAAGTAATTACTTTGTTATTTTCCTCAATGAAAGAGCAGACTGATCATATTCCTTCATGTTTCTTGTTGAAATACTCATTTTGCTAGAAGTCTAGAAGCAGGAATAGGGCATTGCTTTGTAAAACATTACATGATTTGGGTTTGTTGCTTTTTTGAATAGGGAAGAGGCTGAGCCAAACTAGTGCAGTTTTTACTCTGAAGCACTGAAGAATGATGATTAAAGGATAAGTTTGATCTATACAGCTCCTGGAACTGCATCTGCTAGCACCTGAGGATGGACTGCAAGCAAACCACAAGAGGAATGAACATTCACAATGCAGAGCCTAGCAAGCACTG
The DNA here is from genome assembly GCF_963662255.1 of Cinclus cinclus. NCBI lineage: Eukaryota > Metazoa > Chordata > Aves > Passeriformes > Cinclidae > Cinclus > Cinclus cinclus. The sequence goes on from NC_085048.1 coordinate 85,686,807, forward strand.
TTTGGAACAGGAAAGTGGTGACAAAAACGATGCTGGCTGCTGCTGCTGCATCCTCTTGCTCTTCAAAACACCCCTCCCTGGCAGTAGCCCATCATGCATCATCCAAACATGGGAAGAAATGGACTCAGCCCCAGAGCTATGGAGAGCACTTGGTTTATCACCCTTTGCCTCTCAACAAGACTGGTAGCAGGGAAGAGAAGATGCTCTCTGGGGATGGTCAGCACAGGCTGGGGATTTATCATTTCACGTCCCTGCACTGCAGTTCTGGTACACATGCAGGGGCCAGTTCCTCCTCAGTACAAAGCAAATGACTTCAGGAAATTACATCAGGACTACAATTTAAAATTCAGAAAATATACAATAATATATTTGAATAGTATGCACTTTGACCAAAATGACATTTAGGAAAGGAAAAAGAGGTAAGTGACCATCTGCTCCCAAGCTTGTTTCTGCTGTGTAAAGAATGTCAAGGGTCTTTTTTTACTTTTCCGGAAGCAAACAAACGGTTTATTCAGCAGGGATCATGGCTATAGCCCAAGACAATCAGCCAAGTGTGGGTTCAGAGAAAAAATGACTTTTCAGCTCTAACCCCAGACCCTCCTTTCCATTTTTTTTCCCAGCTCATTAAGTTTGCATAACAAAACATGACCATTCAAAGGCAGGAAGGCTATTCAAAGCATTTGTATTCTTAAATGCCTCCAACAGTGAAAGACAAACACTTTACTTGTATTATCAGATGATTAAATTTGCTTTTCCATGTATATAAATTATATTACTTATACAAACACACACAGAGAACATGGATCACTCACATCAGGGCTGCAGGTTCAAACCCTTAAGGTCTGAGCTGAGCACAGCGCTTAAAGATATAGTCAGCTTTAAAGCATGTGGTTACAGGGGTTTGTGGGATCAGAGTTCACTGTTTTTATTAAAATTATCTCCGTCCAGCTGGAGGCATCTGTGATGTGAATAGGGAGGATGGAGAGAAGATTGTTTGTGCTGCTGTGCAGCCCATCTAACCTAACCCAAAAGCACGACCAAGGTGTTTTGCAGACACACTCCACTGGTAACTCAATAAACCCCACTGCACCCCCTCCTTTTTCCTCAGCAGCCCGGCTACAGCAAGAAAGGGAAGCTGGCAGATACGAGTTTCTTGTAGTGCTTAATAGGGCATGCTCAGATTTCAAAGACGAGGAAACTGCGGGTGCTATCAGGCACATAAAGATGGGTGCCAAGTACCTCCAGAGCCACTCTGCTGCTGTTGCCCATCTATTCCTTGCCTGTCCCCCCTCAGCAGCTCCAGCACTGGGGAACACACCAAAGGTGCTCATGTCTTCCACTGTTCCCAGGTTCTTTGCAAACACAGCCCCAGAAGGTGTCACCTGTGCTAACCAGCTGAAGCAGATTAGCTACCTGAGGATCCTGAGTCTGCAGCAAAGAAATATGCTGGGCTGCACTGTGACAGCCCTGGTATGCCCTGTATCAGGTAACTTGGTATAATTATAGTAATACAAATAATTAATAGGGGTCCCTCCTATGGCTGCAGTGTCAGCATTAGAGCACATTCCCTTTCTCTTGTGGAAACCACTAGCTACTAATACACAGAAGATATACAAACTTTAGGAGACTGATGCACCAGTCATTGCCACTAGCAAAAAATTTTGCTTCAAAAAGAATGTATTTTGCAGATGCAAAACGAATAATGGCATGGCTACTGCAAACTCCTCCCTGAAATTCCTGTTGTGTTTCACTTCGCTTGAAATTGTCTTTGTTAATTTACCTTGGTGCTGAACTGGAGCATTAGCATAAGAAAATTCAGCTTCAGATGGAAAATATTTGAGAAAGCTGAGACCAAATGGAAGTGGGAAGTTAGCATGAGTAGGTGAGAGCAGAACTTCAACCCTGGGTTTCCAATAGGTCTGAGGTCACTTTACCAAGACAGCAGCACCTCATGTAGACTTGCCAGATTTTTGCAGGTCTTCAGGAATGGTAACAGTGGGACTCAGTTTATACTGGTTTTTAGGGGTTGGGGTTTTTTTTGTTTGTTTTTTTTGTTAACATTGCATTTCAAATAGCTGATAGCTAAATTTTGAAATAAGGATGTGTTTCTTGTTTTTTTCCTACAACTTTTTCCACCTACCCTCAGCTAAAGGGAGTACCTCAGTTCAGGCGCCATGACAGTGTAGCAGGGAGACCTGGCTGCAAATATGCCAGTTTAAATTAACAGCACACTCAGCAGAATGAAGTGCTGTAATATTGTTTTATTTATAATTAATAATATATATATTTTTATATATTATATATAATATATTTATATACATATTTTTATATATTATATAAAAATAATTTATCATTTGTAATATTAATTTAATAGTGTTGCTCATATTATGGCTACTTGATGGACCCCAGCCGAGATTCTGTTCATGAAATGCTGGAAAGCCTATACAGGAGGAGAATCCCTGTCTAGGGGAGACTGGGAGATGTCGAAACATGTCAAAAAGCCTTGTAAAACTGCTGCTGTGGCCTTCCTGGGATGACTGTCAGAGCTACAGGAGAACCAGGAACAGAGCAGTGGTGTCCCATGTCCCAACATTTGATGGGTCATCCACTGCTCACTTTGCCCCAAGTAAGTATTTCTTGAATTTTGATACAGTATTTTTCGGTCCATGCCTCAGTCTGTAGTAAATTTTGGTAAGTATTTGTTTTGACAAATTTTCTAATCACCAAATAGAATTTATTCATTGACAAAAAACTTTGAACTGTAATGGCAAATGCTTATTGCAGTGTTTATGATAGCCTTTTATGCTAAAAATAACTTTTGTAAACAAGCTTTGATTAATTCTCACTGTCAGGATGTGCACTGTTCCCAAGTTTAAGAACACTTTTTCCGTAGATGCTTGCTCATTTCCTTCAGTCCAACCTCTTGGAACGAGTCTGACGACTCAAAAATCAGGCTTCTCCTTAAAAGAAATAACTGTGCAGGTATAAACAACCTCCTAGAAAACATCCTGTAACTCCTCTCAACACCTTTGAGCTGACTCAAAGTGGTCTTTCTGGTCAGTTCAGAGGTAGACAATGATAAAAGGTGTTTCTACTGGAGGTCACATCATCACCCGAACAGAATTTTCCTGGGTTTGTCTCTTATCCTGGTTCCTATAAGTACCAGTAAATTGCTTGCATACTGTGCATAACTGATACCAGGCTACAGTTGCCATTCCAGAGGAGGGTTGTAAAACCTGCCTGACACCAGCAGGCAAAAGTTAGGGAAGATGTAACAGCAGCTTAATCCTGCATCAGAGAAGCTTTAAGACAAACTTGTCTCTTCCTGGTTTCTTGTTTTCCATCAAAGGAAAGTGACTGATTTTTCCCCCTTTTTTTCTGTCTTGACAGGGCAGTACATTCTGTTCAAGGGGATATTTTCAATGTGTTCAATAAAAACTTTCAATTTAGGGACATCAAGAAAAAGCTACTCTTAAACTTGAAGCTTCCTGAAGTGCTCTTATCTCCAAGTGCACAAGCAATCTTGGATAAAGAAAACACTTATGTTCGTGTTGTTTTGATTGCAGAGTTTGTATCTAGCCAAATCATTCAGATGTTGCTCCCAGGAACTTGGAGTCCTGCAGCCATCGGTGTTGAACATTGGGAATACAGCACCCCATCAGACCAGGTGTCAAGTCCCACAGGACCGACCTTTTGGTTCACCTTCCCTGAGAGGGGACATCACTTCAAGCAGCTGAAGCACTCAGCACCCAACTCACTCTCATTCCTAGCAGCATGGTTGGCATAAAACTATTTTTCCAATTCAATAAAAGCAACCAAGTAGACATGCTATTTTTAAAGCACTGTTTTATGCCACAATGGTCTGACATTAGAGGCAGCTTGTCCAGACATTCAAAAACAATGCCCACATGAGTTCTCCCTACAGTCTGTCCTCTCTCTTAAAAGCCTAGAGAAAAGCTATTTTTTCCCCTTCTGCTCCCTGCTGGCTTTCCGGCCCTGTTGTCTCCCTCCCTTGAAACCTTCACACTGGCTTCCTTGTGGCCTCCCTTCTCCCAAACAGCTTCCTGTCTGTATCCCTGTTCCCTCCCCATTTCTGCAGTCTGCCTGCACAAGAACAACTCCCAGCCAGTTTCCTTTGCTGGATTTCTGCACAGAAGAGACACTCGGGTGAGCACACAATTGGGACGGGATTAAGGCAAGCCCATAAAATCATCTTTGCCTGATTAGCCTGACTAAAAAGTCCATAGTTCTGGCACAGAGAAACTCACTGCACTAAAGAGTTCTGGTTCCTGTAACACATTTAGCATCAGCATGGTTCAAATAAACACTTAAAATTATTGGCACTGTGCATACAGGCTTCCTAAAATGGATTCCCCTCCTCATATTCAGACAAAAAGAGAACATCTGAGGCAGCCTTAGCAACTATCACAATTTTAGCTATTAACCAAGGCAGCCATTCTTCAGCAAAAGCCATTATTTCTCTTTTGCCATCTGTTAGCTCCCCAAAAAAGCATTAGCCTTATTTACTAGCTATACTATAAAATAATAGGGGAAGGTACTGCTAACAGTTTTTCTGACCACACTAAAGAATGTAAGATCCCAAATCCAAAAACTCCACTACTGATAAGCATCAGAATGTCTATTTTCAGCAGCAACTTTATGGGATCAAAACCTTTACTAGAAATGAGCAAAGAGCAGTTCTACATTTATCCCAAACATCTGAATGTGACGATGGCAAAATGTAATACGCCAACAGAATTAGGAGACATCTTGAAAAATATTTAAGATTATCATAATTGAATATTCCTACTTAGCATTCCAATTATACCGCGTACTGTTCTGTGCACAACATGGAAACAGTATTATAAAGCTATTGTTTCAGTTTGCTTCCTGTGATACTAATCTCAATCAGGCCGTCAGACGAACAGCCTGCATTTCTAAATGTTAAAGGCTTCCTCTCCAACATTCCCACACAGAATTGCCTACTGTGAAAATCAAAGGGAAACGTGTTACTAAGTAAAGAAGCAACTTTTATAAAGCAAAACCTGGTATTTTTTACCCTTTTGAACTCTGAGATATACAACCAGCTATTTCCTATTATGATAGGATACAAGGGCCAAGCTCAGGCCCTGCAACGCCTGCATGAGACGTGCACTCTGCGATCCAGAAATCGGGATTTTTCAAGGCACGTAGCAGGAGAGCTCTCAATGAGGGCTCAGATTCAGGGGCTCTGCCATTCACCTGCTGGAAGAATGTGGGCATAGATTTCCCTAGGTCTTGGCTTCCCAACAGATAAATGATCATTATGCAGACACAGCTAACAAAACAGCCTGAGTTACACATGTGAAAAGCCCTATTCCAACTCAGGGAATAATAGGAAAGGGCATGAGACACTTAATGCCAGTGGAGTGAGACTGGCAATTTGCCTATGGCAGTCTCCAAAATCCCCAAAATCCCACCTGGAGCATCAGCTTGCAGAAAGATGAGGGTACAGTCCTGGGAAAGGCTTTGTTCTCTCTGCCTCAGGCAAAATTGCCTTAAAACAGAGAGATATGTTTGAGAACCGTGCCCACAAACAGTAACACAAAATAAAATGTGGTGTGCTAGTAGGTTTTGATAAACTAAATAAGAAACAAGAAAAATGGTAATCAAGCAGTAGTTTTTTCTCCACCACATTTTGAAGCTTTTTTCCAAGCTGCAGCAAATGTCATCTCAGTGTCCAAATTACTGACAGAACAAGTACACCCACTTAACTCCAGTTTACAATTAGGTGTCCAGCCCAAATAATCAAAGCCATTTCAATAAGGACAACATAAAGCAAAGAGGGGATTTTCAGGCTGGAGTGAGCATTTGGTTCTATGCACTTCCACCTCCCCATTTCCCAGTTCATCCATTGAGAGATGACACAGTGTTCCCCACTCTCCCTGTCAGTCAAACCAGGCTTCTCAAATGCAACAGTGTATTTATGGTCAAATTCTTGGCTGCTAAACAGGCACACAAAACCCTTGCTGCAGCTTTGCTTGGGGCTCAGAAAGGGTCCAAAGCAAAAGCAAGAACAGAACAAGCATAAACATCACCCAAGCCCATTTTCCATCTTGTTTCACACTCGTCAAAACAGCACAAGCAGCAAATCTCTTGATCTGTGAGCCTCCAGCTGCATCAAAACCTACCACTCTGAATTAAACTGGACAGCCTTCTAGTGAAAGCCAGTGTCCTTATAAAGACTGACATTATTCAGAGGTCCACCAAGATTGGGACTTTAACTTATATGTTAGCTAAACCTAGAATAGTAGATGAGCAGCAGCCAAGGTTTACTGACTTGAGTTCTTTAATTATAATGTATTTTCATGATCAGAAAATAATATCCAAAATTTCCAGAAAATCCATCCTTTTAAAGTTCAGTTCCTCAGAATAGAAGCATCTGAGATTTTGAAAGCCTTATCTTTACCTCTGGTGCCTAAAGATGCAGTCATGGACAAATCTGCATTTTACTAACAACACAAATTTTAATGAGAGGATTTACTCCAAGTTAATATGTGGACTGAGGAAATGAGTGCATCAGATTTAAGGCTGAACAAATAATTAATATAGAGAAAGCATGAAATATTAAAGCACAGCTATCGCTACTGTAACATTTTATTTCCATATTCTTTTCTGCTGGGTACTGGGGGTACTTAAAGAAAATGCAAATTGTCTACATGAATCACATAATTTTTCAAACACCGTCACAGAAATATGTCTCAGAAATATCCTATCTTTATGTATATGTACAAATATTATACACATATACTGAACTGTCCACACTATCAAAGGAGTCTGAGCCTTAACACCATAGAAGCATCAAAATAAATGTACTAGTCAGTAGATTTTTTTCCTCACTGAGAAATGCAAATTCATTTGAAAAGTTCACTTTAATCTTAGCAGGTTAGCAAATATATTTTTCTGATGATGACTGCATCCAACTGTTTTGTCAATTTTCACAGGCACGCACATTACTTATATTATTGGTTACAGCCTCTCAGAAGTTTACTTTTCCTGTGGTGTTTCAGTCTCCAGTTCATGCCATATAAATATTTGAAAATTTGAGGCTGTGTTTTTATGATAAAGTTACTAACAAATTGTCTTTGTTTAAAGACATTTACCTATTTACGCAACTTTTTCAAGTATTAGTTACATGACACAATCAGAGATGATTTCCAAACACTGTTCAGCACATAAACTTTTCTTCCCACAGATGTACCTAAGAGCACATTCTAAAAGATAAAAATACCTACATTTTATACAGTAGGCTTCAGCAAAAGCCAAAAGTGCTACAAGAAATGACAAAGTGCACAGAAGCAGAACTGAATTTGCCATTATTTTTCAGACCAACCAACAACAAATTCGACTACAAAATGGGATGCTTCCTAATAACATTTTTTAAAATAATTGGTCTCATATGACTCAACTTTTCTGTTTAGAGGAAGTGCAATCGTGACCTTATTGGGAGTCTTGCCATTAATGAAGGAAAAGACAAAATTCTGGGGTTACCATTCATAAACAATGAAGGCATTGTTTTCTTAACGTATTCTCAACACTCATAGGTCACCGTGTGAAAGTTCTGGAAACATCAGTTGTTTTCATTGATCTTATGGGCTACTCAAGTCATGTATTTCCATCAAAGTGGTTATTCAAGCATAGGGGCAAAATAAGAATATTCCTAATTTTATCAGTTTGCACAGGCTATGAAAATTATGCTTTTTTCCTACTAATCCAACACAAGCAAAACTGATTGCATAGAATCCAGTCAAATCAAGTATTCAGAAGTTGTTTTAGCTATCTTAGTATATGTTTCAAACAAGGTTGTTTTCAAGTATGCTTGTTTCAAACAACCTACCTACTACTCTCTGCCAGTGGGTAACACAGTAACAATTACTTCTTTCAAACAAAGTACTGGACCTTCAGAGCATCCCAGCTGCTGTTCGAATGTGCAGGCACAAACACGCTTGCCACGCCAAATCAAAAATTGTTTCAGCACGGAAGCTTAAGGCGTATGTTTTAATGCTGATTAAACTCTTAAAAGCTCAAAATCTCGTAACTGAGATTAACAAACCGCGTTAAAGAGTTCTCAGAGGTTTTATTTAGAGAGGCAGAAAACCTGCACTAATTGTTATTTTGGTAACCCTGCAGTCAGAGAAGAGCATACATAATCTTACCAAGCTGCCATCAGCCAGACTGGACAATTAACTTCTTTTAGCCAGACCTTACCTGAAGACAAAAGCTTATGAGTCCGTAGGAAACTGATTGCCAGGCGCATTATGGATGCCTTGTCCAGGTGGGAACTGATGTTGTGAGGCAGGGGCAGCTCATGTGCCAGTTCATAGAAAACCTCGGTCTCTTTGCTTCTTCTGCATCTTGCTGCATCTCTTGATTTCTCCTTCCTCCGTTCGGAACTGCTCCTGATAGGTAAAGAAGAGAAAGGAAAAAGCATTTCTTGAAATGCAATTCACAACTTGTGAGGCATTTACAAGAGTGCACCTTCTCAGCAATGAATCCATTCTGTCAAGTGTTTGAAATCAATTGGCCAGGCTTTAACACCTACTTATGCCCTTTGAATGGGAATTAGGAGAGGACTGCCACAGCTGGAAAGGGCTCCCAATGTACATGAGTCAGCCTTGAACATGAAACAGCAAACTATTTCTGGCATTAAGGAGACATTAAAAGTAATTTTTTTTGTTTTTTTCATCTAAATTTACTTATTCTGGGACAGGGTGGCAATCCATTTTAAAGCTAGAATAATTATAGACATAGATACAACAATGTTGCAGAGTTTCAATGGCTGTACTCCACATTAAAATAAAAGCAGTAGTAGTAGAGTATCAAATTATGTTGGTCTAGAGAACTGTCTCAGGTCTTAATCCAGAAAACTTGTCCAGAAAGCCATCTTTCTTTGACCATGAAGGGCACAAAATAGAAAATACTGTTGCTTGCAAGATGGCCCTGACAGCCCTTCTTTGGAGAAGCTGTTCTAATTAAATCACCATCTCTCCACTGTCTATGAACATAGATTCCTTCTTGAGTAAAATAACACAACCAATAGAGCCAACTTTCTTCAAACTCCATGGAGAACAGAAGGGCAGGAAATAACAAAGGGGAAGACATTTTATGAAGCAAGTATGCAACTTAAAGCCACCAAGGGACATAAAGCTAAATTTAACATGTGAGAAGCACAAGGAATACATTTATAATGGCTCTGGGATAGGGCATTTTAAGAGTGAACTCTACTGACTCTAAGGTTCTTTAATGAAATACAATTCTTATTTCAGAACATGAAGCATCTGAATCCATTTAAAACCATGAGCCATTTCAACCCCACATGGCTCTGCTGATGCTCCAAGTTCCTACACTTGCACGACTTGAGGTTTTGCAGTTGAGGATCACACACCAACACAAAATACATTTCTTTCCAGGCCAACTCTTGCAGCAGTCCACCAGTACCAATTGACTGAGCACAGAACAGGGTGCTAAGTAGAACAGTTCCACTGTTTTTGCTGTTTTGGCTGCACGTTCATTTCTAGAATCACCAGCAGCACCTGTCTCCACTCTCAAGGCTCCCAAAAATGAAGCAGCTTATAACTTGATTTTTCCCAACATCAATATAAAGTAATGAGCCTATAAACTAAAAATGGAGCAACCAAAAAAACCCCACCCTATAAAGGAGTTTCAATAAATATATTTTGTCGCCTGAAGATTATGAGGAAAACAAGTATTAATTGCATTACTTAATTCTAGAAACTGTTTCAATCATATTTGGTCTCATGCAAAACTGCCTAAAATAGAAAAAAAGAGTATTAATCCATAGTAGAGTATTCTAAAGAAGATTACTGTTTCTTGAAGACCTAGACAGTCTGCAAAAGCTGCTAGCATTGAAACCACAGGAGGCTTCATAAATTAGTAAGAAGGAAGAACAGCCAGGACGTGCATTAAATGCCAAAAGTAAAGTCACAATAAGGTGTTTGCTGGGGCTCAACAAGGCTGGACACTCAACATCATCATTCAAAGCAGGAGGGAGCACACAACACACCAGCAGAACCCTTGTGCTGAAAAACACAAGAAGCTGGGCACATATGTGGGATCAGATAGGTGCTCACTAGTGGGTGTGCTAACAGGGCAAGGGGGCTCAAATTCTTACAGTATCTTCTCAAGATCAGTGATCAGCTGATCAGCCCTCAGCAAACCTCTTTCACAATTATTTTGCCCAAGGTGAATGTTTTATAACATTGTCTCTGTTACAGGAAGTGTGTTCTGGAGGAGATCTACACACATTTCAGTACACAATGTCAGGATCCAACTTCAATAATTATTTCAGGGGTATTGCTGAAGTGAACACCACCTAAGTTTGACTCTAAAGAAAATTCACAAGGTGACACTAACTCATTACTCTTCTCCTTGCCAAGTAAGTCATACTACATCCATGTGAAAAAAAAAAAAAAAGTCCCTTCTTACAACTACCTGAGAAGATACAAGAAAAAATACCCTGTGTTCTCCTGGGGCAGGTGGTGGCCACAGGAGAGCCATGTATAATACTTACACTGATGGTATTTTCAGAAACACATCTTGCTTTCTAAAGAAAAATGTGCCTACACAGATGCTAGATTGGAAACAAATCTCAGTTTCTAATTATACCAAGAAAATAAAAAGAGTTTAAGCAAAACAAAACCAAACAGTACAAGAACTATTTAGTATTTGTGAGCATTTCCCATTGTCGCTTGAAATGTATAACTTCAACCATAAATGTTTGAGCTCTGTTCTAAATCTAGAGGCCACAATTTTCACATTAGAACCAACTTGGGCAAAACAAGATCCAATCCCTCATTTTATTACGAAACCTTGGGAACCAAGGCCAAAGCCAGGTCACAATTTATACAGTAAAAACAGGTTGTATAAGACAGGGTCTCACAAGACACCACTGCAGCCACAAAGAAAAATATTTAGTTTTCTAACCTCTGTAAATATAATTTTGAAGTGTGGTTAATGAGACAAGCTGGTTTCAATAACCATGGGTTGCTCATGGCTTCTAATAGCTAACACTATGAGCAGAGAAAGATTTTCTATCTCTTACAGGTACTTTCCCTCAACACCACTTCTGACTGTCCTGCTGAGGTCCTCTGCAGAGAGACATCTCTGTTCATTACACACCTCACATGAGCTTTCTCACATCAGAAAACAAGGGGAGGAATCAGCCTGCCTGCTGCTTTCCTTTCTGCTCATCCATTATAATTTTAAATAAACAAACAACTTGCCCATTAACTGTTTCCCCTTGTGGCTTCCTGCACCTAAATCTTCCTCCCCATATCCCCTCACACAGCACACCCTTGAGTCCTGTTGCTATTGTAGCCATGGCAGTGTAAGCCCACCAAGACCCAAAATGCCCCATGCCATTTCCCCACTCAAGACCTCCATCTACGCTTGCTTGCTGTGCCTCCCAGGGATGTCCATGTCAAAGATGGTCATTCTGTGCTTACTTGCCCTGGTTGCAAAAAGACTCCCAAAATTGCAGCTGAGTGACAGAATTCTGCAAAAAGCAGTATTTTAATGGTTTTTGTTTGCAGACTGTAGGCCATATAATAATTCTCTCTGCAGTTACCCCCACATGATTAGCATTTCACCCTGGGTGAGGTTGGACAACCCATAGTTGGAGTGGTAAAGTGACTGCTCAGCAACCTGCGTGACTGAAGGCCAGGAAGAAAGAAAGGCTGACACTGAATCCTCTTCACACATTACCCAGGCAATAGAGAAGGGGCCTGGGCTCTAGCTAATTTATGAATCATTCCCTCCTAGCACATCAACCACCCACTTATGTGGCAGAAAGAGAGCACATGCGTACATCACCGCTTGGAGAAAGCAACGCAAGCAGAAACCTCGCTCACTCTGACAGATTTCTAAAAGTGCAGCGGGAAGAGCAGAGAAAGCCACCATAATTCAAGCCACCCATACGCTGGCCCAAAGCCCCAGGGTATTCCAAGGTAAGCCTCTGGGGAGCTCCTGGACACCTGCTCCTTCTGGAGTCCCAGTATCGGGCAGGATAAGACTCGACTAAGCTGCACATGCACCTTCACAATGCAATCACAGCATAACTGGTCCCAGTAAACCAAGAAAGGAATGGAGAAGCTTGAATTTCTTTTGGATATGGGAAAGCCAAGCTGAGGAATGGGCCTGGTGACTCCATTCAGGACTTGGCTACATAAAAGGTGGTGAGGAGACTTGAGAAGTAACAAGGGAGGTGCTGCCTCCCAACAAGGACTCTCCCAGGGCTTCTGGATGATGTGCTGGTGCTGCACTGCTTATGGGTGTGCAAGCCATTGGGAATGAAAGAGTTCTGGAGGCACAGACAGTTCTGTGACACAGAACACAAGTACAGCACTGTACCCTCCAGACAGCTGTTTACATGATTTCCCACTCCCTCCTGGTGGGTTTAGTTTGCACTCTGAAAATAGAATTTATGGGCCAACGCACATGAGAAAAGATGACAAACAACTGGCAACTGTTAGCGCTCCCAGGTGAAGCTTCCATATTTTAATGAGCAGTTCTCCATGCTCCTTCCTAGAATCCAAACACCAAACTAGTCCCAAGGGTACACCCATGCCCAGGAACAGAGCTCTTGATCCCACTGGGTGCAAACACTCCAGGTGATGCAGGAATGCCTTGCATGGATCCCAGGAGCCAGATTCCTATCTCTTTGCTCATGTTCGGCAGGCCCTTGCAACACAGCTTACTGAAATCAGCAGGAATGCCTGCAGACAAAGGTCTTGCACACCAGGGTGAAGATCATAATCTGACTTTCTGAAGCCTCTCTCACTGCAGGACTGGAAACTTCAGGGACAGCAATTTATCGGCAAAACCTGAAGCCCCACATAATCCATCTGGTTTAAACAATCCTGCACAACTACCATGTCACTTTAGGAATTACCTTCCCAGTGCCCACTGCTGTGACAGCTCTGGGCTCCAGCAGCCAGGAAAACAGCTGAAGCAGCCAGCCTCAGCCAGGGGCTGCACTGCTGCCACTGTCCTGCTGCAGCAACCTCAGAAGGTACCTGTGACCCAGCGACAGGAAGGATCAGCCCCACAAATAATGGGGCACACAGATCATCCCCCGCCTGGGAGCTTCAGCACACGGAGTCACTCACTGATCCCAAGTTTGCTTAGGCACCCACACGATCCTCCTCGGCTCAGCAGCCAGGGACTGAGCTGAGGTTTCAGTCCTGCTTCCACTGACTGTGACTGTATTCACTCTCTGCGGTTTCAACCCCACCAGTAATCCCTGCCCACCACCTCCACCCGTACACCTGCCTGTCCTTCCCACAGGCTGTTCCAACCCCCTCAAAGCCCTCGGTACCCACTCAGCTGATGAGGGTGCCAGGCAGTCAGCGTCAAGGGTCTTCCCTTCTGTCAAAGACATTGGTGGCCTCCTCTAAGCTGATGGAGGGGACTTGCCAGGACAGCAATCTTCTGCTTGGGGTTTTGCTGCTCTTCACAAGTCCATGTGGGTCGAAACTCAGGTTGTGTACACACATACACACACGCACGCTTGTTTAAGATTCAGCAGTGCAGCAACTGCACTGAATTACATTCCCACTGTGCAGGCTCCAGATCACAGAAGCTTTCAGAGAAACTGAAATGCACACCTTGCAGAAAAATATCTTGCAAGTAACCCGGTAGCTTTCAGTCGTACCTACACTCTGTGTGACACATCCAGACAGCACTTTGAATTATGCAGTTCAGACAGACCCGCTTGAGTTTACTTCATGATTTTGGTGACCCTTGGACTTTGCTTCAAACTGCCATGTGTGCAAGCCAGTAAAACAACAAGCATATTACTTTATATCCAATGGCTGGTTATTAATTGTTTCTAGCTTCAGCACTTTAAAGGTCAAGAATCCACAGTTAATTAAGTTGTCACATGAAATTTCTCTAGCAAATGCTCATTTTGAATGGTTTAGAGTTAAAGCATCAAATGCTAACTTGCAGAACAAGAAAAATACATTCTGTGACTGCAAAGATTAGAAAATTCTTTACTGATAAATGAAAAATCAGAGGCTTAGCATAAAAAAATTCAAACTAAAACCTGTAAAAACTCAATAAAATATTTCAACAGGCCGTACTACCTTAGATAACAAAAAATATTTATTTAAAACTATATAATCCATTTTTTGCTGAGTTTATATTTTGCATTACTTTCTATCTGCAAATCCCTAGTTGATTTGAACCAGAATAATAAAAAGGGAGTTTTGCTGACTGTGAGGTACTCCACAGCTATCTCAGAACCACACCACTTGACTGCTCCAGAGATGTACCTGCAGACACCAAGCAGCCAGCAGTCATGCTTACTTAGCCTTAAAATTCCTTTAAAAAGTATTTGTAACCATTCTACCTGACAAGCAGTTTATTCTGGAGGGCATGTTGTGCTTTTGAAAGCTCCCTCCCGTAAAGTAATAAAAGTGACCATCAGTAAATAAAAAGTGCTAGAAGCAGCAATTTACTCCCTCCCCATGAACTCAGGCCAAACTAGGAAAGCTGTGAAGGAAACCCATACACAGTGCCAGGCAGATCCCTCCTTATACCTCTTTCCAGTGAAAATAACTATTTCTAAAGCCTAAGAAGACACGAGATGCCCAGCTTCAGCAGAGCAGCAAGAGCAAAAGGAAGGGAAAGGACACAGAGTTATTTTTCAGGCAGATGCAAAAAACCCAAAACCAGTTTGAAATATGTGGAGTGCTCATGGAGGGCAAGTGCTAAAGCAGCATTGCTGCCCACTGGGATACAGTACCCAGTACACAGACAAAACAAACTCAAAGGACACCAAAATGGGGAATTTGTTAATAAAGGAAATGAAAGTTCGAAGGTAACAAGAAAGGCAACTAACAGAAAGGGCTATTACAAAAAAAAGGAAATTAAGTATCTTCCACCCTTCCTTTAAAGCTGACCTAACTTACATTAAGTCACCACAAGTTCTTTATCTTGTTTGAGGAATTTGTGTTTCTGTACATGTGAATTAAATAACAAATCCCTGCTAGTTCAGCAAAGCTTGGCACCTACTGCCATAGCAATATTGAGGCAATTCCTTCACCAAAGTTTAAAACCAACGGTGAGATGATAGGAAAATGAGAAAGCTGAGTGTCTCAGTGACAGAGAAGGGAAGAGTCTGCATTACGAGTGAGGAACGCCCATTCTCATTAGGATGCTTGGCACAACAATAGAGGATTTGGCTACTATACTTACAGTATCAAGAGATGAGACCTAAATGAATACCAAAAGTTTTCGTGCCTTCGAACATATTTATGATTCACTAAGTCCACATCACTCCAAGACCCTCACAGATGACAGTAACACAGCCAGGAGCAGGTTTTCTTTACAGGGGGTGAATTTATATGTACTTTAAAAACACACATAAGACTACCACTTCTCCAGTATCTGAACCTCTGATTGTACCTTTAGTCATAATAGTTAAAATGTATTGGGTTTGTATTTTATTTATTTTCATTAACATTCTTGGCACCGATTTCTGAAACAAAAATAAAAAAAACCCCAAAAAATGGTGTCACTAACACAAAAAGCATTACAGTTACACAGTTTTTAACTGTTTATTGCACTGGCATCTTTTTATAACACTAACTGTATTTAATGCAGCTACTAAAAGAAAAACACTTTGCAAGTGCAATTTAAGGTATCACTGTAAATACTGAAGTTATCACAGGGACTATATAGCACTTTGGAAGTTCAGTGTTGCAAACCTCACTGAGGCTGCAGAAGCACTGACATTTTTGAAAGCATTTAGGTTCACAATATGTCAACAGAGTCTGATAAATTTAATCATAGTAAGCAAAACAATGTCAAAGGATTTATGTTCTTCCTTTTTTCTCCAGTTTTATGAGTACCTTGAACAGAAAGATAAGTATTAGGATTTCGGCAGCCATTAATCTCTTCCTGGATTATTTTACGATGCTGAGAGTGCCAGCCTGTCCCGCAGTTGCCACGCCAGCACAAGCCTGGTACCTCAGAAGATGTGTCAAACACTTTGTGTCCGGGGCAAGGCACAGCCCCATGGAACCACCTGAGGCCCACAGCCTGCAGAGAAGATGCCAGGCTGCTGATCAGCTCTTAGAGCAGATAGTGGCACTGCCTTTTTGTCTATATTAGGGCTAGGTGACTTCAGTCTGGCTTCCTTTTCAGGAAGTGCAGTATCCTTCTCCAAGTCACTGCATGCTCAGAAAGCACCAATGCTGCTCACAGAGGGTCAAAACAGCTCTGGGTCACCTTCATAATGCTACAGCCCACATTTAAAACAGATCAGTGAAATACATCCTCCATCTTCTCAAATGTTAGGGACGTCTGGAAAGAAACATTTGACAGCTCAGTGGCCCTGCCAATCATCTCAGCTTAGGTCTTCCCTCCCCAGACTGGTTTTGTACTGCTCTGCTCCATCAAGACCATGGATTCCTCCCCTGTGGCAATCAACTCTGACACCAGCCAAAACAAGGCAAGCTTCAGGCCCAGCATCAAGCATTCTAAACAACACAACAGAAATGACTGTTTCAACACTGGCCAAAACTGAACCTGCTTTTAAATCAGTCAATTTTTTTTTTTTTTGTGGGTGATATCACGCTGCTTTTCTCTCCTGGAATCACACTGCAGCGGTGGGGATAAGGTTGGTTATGACAGTGCACAAACCCAGATGTCTATCAATTATCTGTGTTTGAGAGACTGCAGATCCTTATCTTGGGGCATTACTTGTAGCAATCAGTCAATTTTGACAGCTAATCCAGAGGTCCATACACATTGTTGCTCAAAGGCTCAGCAGGTATTGCTAAGATCTGTTTTCAGATAACCCAACTATTTACCTACTCTAAAAAACATATATGAAAGGATGTGCTTTATCTCTTCACCAGCGGGTTAAACCCCAAAGGTGAATGAAGCGCAGTTTGCAGGCTGGGGGAGGGCAGGTGGGCCCGAAGTTAAATTCAAATCCAGCCCCGTTTTTCGATGAGGCACTGACTGCATCCCCAGCCCATACCCAACCACAACCGGCATTATTTAAGATGGCACGACTGCAGGTAAACAGGGACAATTCTTCAATTAAGCTTTATTTCAAGCCTAAGGGACAATCATTGCCATTGCATTTCTTTGCTATCGGCGGTATGCTTCGGCCCCAAACCCACTCAACCATAAGCAGTTCAGAGAGCGCTGTTGACAAACCCCAAGTTTTATGATCTGACTTTGTGTTGTGCCTTGGGCAATACCCACCAACATTCATGGGGGCAAACCCTGGGGCTTCAGCAGGCTTGGACCAATAACTCAGGACATTTTAGCTCGTTGTGCTGGCACATTTGCTGACAGGTTCACACAAGGGGCCTTTGTGGGTAGAAACAATGAAAGAGGCCTGCACAGCACAGGAAAATGGGTGGTGACCACCAAGGGCTGGAAAAAAGCCTCTTTCAAAGAAAGGTCTTTGAAAACATTCATTATACCCCACCCAGCTATTTTCACTACAATATTTCAGTACATAAAAACAACACAGGGAAAATAAATAGCCCACCCTTCAATATGTTGTAGGTTGTCCAACCCCTGAAAAGAAATCAGCAAGCCATAAAGACGTAGAAATCTTCACCAAAAAGAGCCATGTAAGAGGCCATCCACCAAAATCTCTCCACACCACCTTTCTTCTCTCATGCATCTCCAGGCTCTCTATGTAAGCTGACTCAAATAGACATCCTCATTTCCAGTGTAAAATTGAAATTTAAAAGTGTATTGGCTAGTAAATACATGACAGTAAGCATTTATAGGGATTGAAAAGTAAACTGTATTGACACAATCAAAAACATTGCTATACAGTCCACTACAGTGCATTTCAGCTCCGATTTTTTCCCTACCAAATTTCAGCTAGAACTAATAAAATATTTCAGGTAAAACAACAGCCAGAGAGAAAGAAGCAATAAATAATCCTTAATTAAATGTGTCTCTGAAACCAGCAGACAGCTGCAAACTGGAAGCCAGTCTTTAGAGACCATGCTCTCACAGAGGCTTGTCTCCACCACAATCAGCAAAGTTTCCAACAGAGCAAAGATTGAGCAGGTGAAGGCCCCAGCCTTGGGAATACAGAAATAGCTCCTTCGCCTAAGGCTTTGGGCTGCTCTCTGATGATGCTCACTACAGCATCCTTACTCCTAAAGTTCTGTACGGGCAGCAGAGCACCGACAACAGAAATTCAGACACTTTGTGTCACTCTGTTTGAAGTATGAAGTCTCTGTGCTGGATGCTCTAAAGTTTGCAGTGGGGGCACATGCCAACACTGAATAAAATGTTTTGTCTCCCTTAGAGAACATTCAAAACACTCACTAAGATTATTTTGCAGCACTGTCTGTTACTAAGTCATGCTTTGTCCTCCCAAAGTGTCAAATCTTCAAATACTAAAGTTAAGAAAACAGATCTTGCAATAAAATCTGTATTAAATAATGCTGACCCTTCTTTACTTTTTGGATCTTAAACCCTTTTAACGTGCACTTGGTAATGATGGAAGTTAACGATTTCTCCTTCTCTATCTCTTGGCAATTTATCCATGGTAAGACGACGGATATCCAGAAAGACAGATTAAACAGCCATTTCTTTGGCAAGCAGGGAATAATAATTCCTGAAAATAACAATACAGATGCTCTAAATTTTGATCATTCCTTGTAACACAGCTTCCTCCACTTCCTGAAACCATGATCAAGTGCAGATTCTGAGGGCCAGACTACATTTTTCTCCCTCTGAGGTGTGGGTTTTGTCTGTACAAACATCCCAGGACACATCTCATTCTCAGCCCCTGCTTTCTCTTCGGAGGGCTGTTATTTTACACAGTAGCTCTTTAATTGTCTCTCTCCTCCTAACTAAGTCTTTGGGTAAAATGGAGCAGTGAGATAACTTTGCATGCTGTGATTTTGAGTTCTCATTAGTATTCAAAAGCCTGCCACTAGTTTAAGTCAATAAAAATCGAAATTTAGTAGCTTGAGCTCAGGTAAATTTTGTTCTTTGCTTACTACAAGGTAAAAGGATTGATACCAAAGGGTCAGACTACTTCAGCTACCTGGCCAGAAAAGCAGCAGTCACTTCAGCCAAGTTAGGCAATTCCTCTAAATTTACAGCTAAAATCAGAACCTGGAGTGATGTAACCCAGGGGCAATCAGTAACCCCAAAACACACACCTGGAAAAGTCCTGAGGAGTCTTCTCACTGCTGACCTGCCCCTCCCCACCCATGGTCGTGGCAGAAGCCAGAGGGACATCGAAACTCCAGTACTTGAGGAGGAAACAGTTGTGGCCTCTCAACACTCAACTGGAGTATTTCAAATATTTTAAAAATTAAGGCTTGGTTCTGTCGGGAATCAGCCGCTAGCTCCTCTGACACATCACCCTGAATAATTACTCACTGAACACTAACTTTCAAAGGGAACTGATATAAAGGCAGTCTGTATTGTAACACAAAGTAAATAACTAGATGCAGTCTCTTTTGGTGTTTCTTGCTTTATTGCTTCCCTGCTCCTACTGTCTACTAACTCCTAAACCACTATGTAGTTACAATTAAAAAAAAAAAACCAAAAAACAGTTACTCTGGGAAAAGGAAAAAAAATATATTACTAACATGAGAATCAGCAAAGCTAGGAAGCAATTCTGTACATATACAAAGGTAAATTCATATGGCCACATTTCTTTGTATTTTCTGGGTTTTACTTCAGAACTACAAATTAACATATGTGTATTTTGGCGTTATTCCTGTTGGAACTTTTAAGCAAACAAGGAACATATGCATACACTGTGCCTGATTCTCATCTCCACCATGGTCCCATCACCCCAAGAGGGAAAGGAGCAGGAGTTAGCTGTAATAAATTCTGTTTATGAAAAACATAGGTAAGAAGAACTCAATTCTTCCAGAAAAGAAACAAGACATTTTGTTTCATATGATGCCATCCATAATTGTCAGCTTACTTAACAACACATTACAACGAGGGAGGTCCTGGAGATCTATCAGAACTGTGCATCTGTCAGGGTGTGGTACCTCAATATTCACTGTTTTAATTCTAACTATACAGCAACCAAATTTCTGATGAGAATGTCCAAGATGCACATACTGAAATGCATGCAACTGGATCAGTACACACAGAAGTGGCTACAAGAGTTGTACAAAACAGATGGCATCTCCCAAGTCAGGAGTGAGGGTGCTCTCATCCCAGTAACTACCAACACTGTTTTGTAAACAGACTTTGTGCCTTCTTACAGTGGTTCTTGGAAAATAGTTTTTATTCTTCTCATCCTTTCCCTAAATTATGTAACTTAATCAACTGAACAGCACAATTTTCCAAAACCTAACTGCTTTCTCAGAAAAAGCAAAAATAAAAAAAAAAATGAAGGGAAAAAAATAAGAGAAGCTGCACTCGATGCCAAAAGTCATGGTTATTAGAAAACACAACTGGGATGGCACAGGGGCCAAAGCTGAGGTAGGCTGAGAAAGAACTGTATCACCACTTCTGCTGAAGTGCAGGGGAGGGCTGAGGCAGGCACAGAGAGAGCACCACGTCCGTATGTTGATACAAGCTGAATCCAAAAGGGAACACTGCTTCTCGTGCTAATGTATTCTTTTGAACTGTGTGTGTCTGCCAGTGCAGTTATAAAAATGTATTTACCCCTTCACAGACTTGGGAACAAAAAGTCCTTTAATACAGAATACAGAACATGAATAAATACTTAACTCTTTTACTGGTACAGCTTTATGCTACTGTGAAATACATTTAAGACTAAGGCATATGGAAAGCAAGAGTCATAATTAGAGAGCAAGGCACAGTAGATCTAATGCAGACAATCTAAGTTGTACAAATATGACTTAACTTGAGTCAATGGCCTATTTATAAAGTAACAAGCCTTGGAGAAATACACTTCATGTACACACTCCTTGTTTTAGTATACATTTTAAACAATTTTAAAAGCCGTTTTATTCATGACTGTATATAAAGATTATCTACATAAATTGCTCTCCCTTGCTCTGATTATCATTTCTTCATATAGATAATGGATTTTTACCAATTTCTGTTGATTTTGAAGAAAACTTGAAAACACTGGGAAAAATCTTCAAGGACTGTAAGACAACAGCCATTACCAGAACAAACCCATGTGGATGAATACTTTAACCACAGTTTCTCCACTTAAAAGGAAACCAATCTCTCAGATCACTAAGAATCAAACAGGCGATTTTCATGACTGATACTAAATAAAGTTTCGTTATCTACCAATAAATGTCTATCACAGCTGAGAACAGGCTGTTTAGCTTTAACGAACAAAAGCCTGGCAAAACCTTTCTAAAAACACAGTGAACAAAACCAATCTACAATGTAAGAAGAAAGAAGCTCTCCTCTAGCTGCTATATTTTCAATTAAGCTCCAACTCACATGAGGTAAGGCACAGATCTGCGCCTCTGCAGACACAGGGATTTTGTTCATTGTGATCACAGCATGTTTTATTAAAAACCTGAATGAAGATTCATTTCCCTGAAGCTTTAGCTTGCTAACAGCTCTGAGAGAAGGATGAATGACAGCATCAAACCTCATCAGCCCAGAAATGAAGAATGCCAACAACTCGTCTAGCCTGTAGATCAGAAATTGCAGGATTGACTTGAATTAATACAATTTAAATTGGAGCATTTCTTTAAAACAACAGTCTGACCAACTTAAGCAACTTTCAAGGATGGAGAACCACAGCCAACCCACTGCAACACTTAGAAACTTGCTCTACTGGTCAGTCACTTCCATTGTCAAAATATTTGTAGAGATTTTCTTTTTCCACCATTGTAATTTTTTTCTTACTGCCTATTTTTAAAGGCCTGAAGTTATTTTGGGCACACAGGTATACCAGCCCAATACCACTTCACTTCCAGTCTCTGTTTCATACTGTGAAAAACCTCCTAAGCAACAGCTCTTGCATCACTGCTATGTTCTGTGCAGAAACTAGGTGCAAATTCAAACCCAACATTTAACATGAGAAAACATCAGGCCAAGCAGGAAAGAGCAAAGAATTACAAAGTCGAGTTTGGCCAGAGGGGAGAGGAGAAGCAGAGAAACAAGCAAGATAAGCTGTGGGGTTTTGGGAGAAAAAAAACACACACACACACACACACACACACACACACACTCCCCACCCCAGTTCCCAGCAAATCCAGCATTTGCCTCTGGTGAAGGCTATTTCCCCTTCTGCCTTCCTCAGGTAGCAGCCACAGCAAGTCACTGCTCAGGTGCTCCCAGAGCCACTGCGCTCACTCGTGCTCACTGTCAGCACTCGCTGTGCTGGGCACAGACATTTCTACAGACTACAGGATTGTTCTGGACAGTAAAGACCAGGCAGCAGCTGAAAAGCCTGTTTCTGTGACCTCCCCCTTGCTAGTGTTTACATGGGAAGGATGGAATGCCATAGAGCATACCCTCTGAGGTACAGTTGACTAAAACAGCTTTGTAAAGCCAGTCTCAAAATATCTTTCTCACGTTTTTGGGAGATGCAGCTATTTAAATTATCATATTGAAATACTGAACTCCTCACTTCCTCGTTTTAGCATTAAAAACAAAACAGCAACGAAACAACAGAGAAAAACATGCTTGACATGACATGTCCCATGTCTGACCCATCTGATTCCTGCTCAGAGCAGGGATCCAATACTGACCCTCATCCCCACACACAAACAGGGGATCCAGGGAGAGGAGGGACAGCAAGAAACATCTGAAACTCCATCCAAACAGCTTGTACAAAGGAAGAGGACACAGAGGGAACACAGCAGAGTTCAGGATGAAGGACTAGCCCGTGATACTACACAGGCAAGGTCTCCCCTCCCAAGTGTTTCTCTGAGGAATCACATCACACCTGTCCCTGTGATAAATTCTTACCTCATCACACTAATTTAAATGGAGTTATCCTGACTTTCACCAATGGGAGACTGGAACACAACTGTTCAAAGTTTTATGTTTTCTTGTGTTGTTTTAATGCCAATAAACAGGAAATACTTTTCTCTCAGACTCTCTTGGGACATATGTCACTTCTTACATCAGATCAGCTATTAAGAAGCAGCGACTATTCTGCATGGGAAGGAACATCTAGATATCCACATCAGCTCTGGTTCTTGGCTACCGAGAAAGAAGGATGAAGGTTTAAAAGAGAAAGTAGGTGCAAAACTGTAGAAACAGTTTTAGGAAAAGTTTAAAAAAACCAAGGGCTCTGCAAGGGAAAAAAAGTAACTCTTTCTATAAGTCTATTACAGAAAACAATAGGAGGTTCACATAATTCCAGAGGCCATGAGAGAATGAATCTGTAACTAGACTGTGATATAGCATTTACAATGCCTCAACACAAATCTATTTCAGTAGAGAAAAAGAAATAAAACATTTAGGTGCATTTGAAATGAATACCATATTAAAAAGCAAGAAAGACCACAAACAGAGGTTCATTAAATGATGTTCTCTTCCACACAGAAGCCTGAAACACGGAGAGAACTGGAAACCAGATTTTTATCAAACCATCTCTGGAGGAAGTAGATAACACAAATCAGAAAATGGGATAAAGATTTGGGAGTGCCGTCAGCAGATTTAGGGAGAGGAAAGGGAAAGCACACAACCAAAAAAAAAAAATCCCATGAGTGTAGAAAGACTTCAAGAATATGGAAAACGTTTCCAAGTGCAGACCTAGAATTAGATAGAGAGGAGTCAAGAACTTTTCACCCTAAGTGTCTTGCTTCACAGAGGGGAAAAGGTGCAGGTGTGCCTGAAATACAGGAACATCTGGACTTTGTTAAATCCTAGTAATGCGAGCACTGATCATCTTAATTAACCAGGCTTTGAGAACTGTCAGGAGGACAAAGATTAATTCTGGTTAACTCCATGAATAACACTTTTTAAGAACAAAAGGGCTCAGCCTGCTCGGCAGCTTCATCAAGAAAGATACACTTCTTATTCCCACAGGCATACAGTAAAGAAGAGGAAAAGCAACTGCAGAAAAACTTTCTTTTAAAGATTAAAATGCACCTTCATACAAATATACATGACTGCAACTGTGCAGATACAACTCAGCCCTCAAAAAAACACCAAAACAACTCCACAACCCAAAACAACTAAAACTAGAATAAACCTCATGTCAGGATCTATTTTCTGTATGCTCAAGTATTTTTTTCCCATGTTTCTGCTCACAAGAATTCTTGCTGTATCCTCACCCATGGCAAGCTGCCATGGCTATCTGCTCAGTGAGCCCCAAGCATGGCATCCCTTGTGCATGGCAAGGCCACTGCCAGCCCTCTTCAGAAAGGTAAGTGCTCCCTGAGTGAGAACACCTGTCCTGTGAAACACAGTCCATTTCATTTATTGAAAAGTCTTTTCCAATCTGGCCTGAGTAAACTTCTTTTCATGGCCATCTGCCCAAATAACTCAGGTCTTACATGCTTTACCCCTGATCCAACTGCTCACCTAAACTACCTGAATCAGCTCATTTTCTAGTGTGCTTCTGGAACTCACATCACAGGCCAGGAGAAGTTAAGCCCTTGCATCCTCCTCCCTGGAGGTGAATTGGAAGTTCAAACTAGAGCTTACTCTGAGACTAGCTCTCAGCTGCCCTGAGGATTTCATTCTGTGTCTCCATCTGTATTACACACCGAGTTTTCATTAGAGATGCTGTTTTCCTATTTCCTTTCATGCTGCTGTTTCAGTAGTTTTGGGAGCTACCTCTCTATTTCACTCTGTCATCAGGGAACTGGGGACCATTTTCTGTAGTGGAACTGCTTTGTTCAACATCTATTCATACCTACAAGATCACAAATAAAGAAGCAAATATGCCAAACAGCAGAGTTTCCCCTGCATCTGCTTTGTACATTGGGATTCACACTCCTCAGTTTTGCTACTCCATTTCGCTCTCTCTCAGGAGTAAACACAGTGCCAACACATTACACTGCTTTGTTATCCAGCTGTAGTAATAGAGCTTTGATGTTACTCAAAGTCTAACGTCGTTGAAGCTGTGTTTAACACCCCATGAACAGAATCACCTTGTGTATCACATCCTGCCTGTCAGAAGCCAGAGCACACCTCGTACTCTACACTGCAAACAGACCTCTGCCACCATACCTTCAGGTTATTGCCCCAAATTTACACTTATATCAGTCAACTAGAATTTAGGGTTTCTTACGCTATGACATTGTCAGTACTCCTTTGTATTGCTATCTAAGTGTTATGCCACTAAGTTCACCTTTGAAGACAACTTTCACGTATTTGACCAGTATTGACCAAAAAAAATTTAGTTACTTGCTCTGCCATAAACACATTTTTAATAGCACACTACCCTTTTTTTCTAAGCACTTTGAAGCTGCAGAGGGAATAAAGCATTACCCACAGAATAGGCATAATACAGAAGCAATGCTCAAAGTATTATAACATTACACATTTCTAAAAACTGCATCGCCCCCAAAATATGCTAAGGCACTACACTACAATACAGACCCATATCGCTTACAAGAGTAACACAAAGGTTTTTGTCAGATAAAAGTACTTTAGAAAGTTCATACGTGTGATATTTTCTCCTCCATTACACATGAAAATATCATGACTTTAATGCATAGTAAAGTACTATAACAATACTACTTTTGCACATTGTATAAGCCTGGGCCTCTAAGGAATTATCTGACCATGACCAGCAACATTAGTTACTCTAGCCAATAATCTGCACAGCTACACACATGAAAATACTTTCCCCAGCTTTTCAGGTGCCACTGCCTTAGTTTTCAGGGTAAAGAGAGGGATACTTTACAGACTGTCTGGACCAACAAGACCTAGCCTTCCCAAGGATTACAGTCCTTGCAGTCACATAGCAGAACAGAAATTGGCAGCAATAGCTGGAGAAGGAGCTGGAGAAAGGGCAGGTATTTTGAAGGATAGTCAGAAGCAAGTCATTTAGGAATGTGAGAGGGTAACTGTCCTTGACATTTGCAAACTGGCAAGCACTGTACAGCAGTGCCCAGGCTGCAACTATAAAATACTTTAGGTACTGCAGCTAGAGTTTAGCAGTGGTTCCCTATTTGGTCAGTCAGAACTCAACGTCTTTAAATAAATACTTTTACAAACTATAAATGTACCAGAGAGCATGTGCAGCTTTTGCAAGACACTAAACATCCTTCACATACCCTGTGGCTAATATTTTATCCTGGACCCTGGCTACCAATTGTCAACGTGAAAAGAAGTCCAAGCATTCAAAAAATGGTGAGAGGTAAGTCTGGTTAACAAGAAAATTAGAAAATTTAAATGTCTGTAGATGTGCGTGCATTCACATACGTACACGTTAGAATCACCATGCACACACAAACACATGGGATTCAGAAGTCCTTGCCTTCCCATTTCTAAATTTTGTGAGCAACTGGGATACAACTTCAAACTTCTCTATCTTAAAACATTAAATAAAAAAAATAATAAAAAAAGAAGACACAGACATATAGAAAGACAAAGTATGTGTCTCACATCTGAAGATCAAGAATTAAGACCTTCACAGTAACATTTGTGTAACTCATGGTAGGAGCTACCAGTGCTGCAATGACAGAAATAATTTTCTCAGTTTTTGTTATTAGCAGACATATTCCTCAAGGTGAGATGGATAAAATTATACTGATAACTGCACTTCAAACTGTGCACAAACTTTGACTTTGTGATACTGTAGTAGAGAAAAAGAAGAGGAAAAAGTAGGAGTTGTCCCTCAGAAATTTACCAATGCCAGGATTCAGTATACCCATAATTTTATTGCCTGAAGCCTCTACTGAAAAGGTCCTTACTCTCCCGGGAAGGGGGAGAAGACAATAAAAACCAGAGGACAGAAGTAGGTTACAAGTAAACATTATCCATTTAAACTGCTAATGGCAAGCTCTGTTGTTATATTTTTATCAATGCTTTTTTTCAAATTACTTTTATCAGTGATAATTTAGCTTTTACTTCATTATCTGGCAGAGCAGACAAAAGGAAAACAGATTTGTTTTACAACAGCTCCAGCACTTGCTCTGTCCATTAACACTGACAGACGAAGGTAAATTAAAGCTCTTAGACCACATTTTCAGCATATGAGGCACTGAGTTCTGTGTCTAACCAATGTATTTCTAAAGGAGAACAGATTTAATGCTAATGTTTTTATTCTCTCCACACAGTTAATGCAAGTTTCTGTACTTTTTCATATTTCATATTTTTTTCTCCATTCAGTTCTGTGTGCTTCAAAAAAAACCATCTCAGAACAATCAGGGATATTTTAAACAAGGAAAATACTACATTTCAGTCAACTGAAGAGTGAAATAGCACTTTCCCTCCTTCCAGTTTTCTTAAGACCACAAAACCACAGAGAAGTTGTTCTTGATAAAAATAATAAATAAGTATAAAGAACCCTTGGAGGACTTAATTTTGTTCCAATGGTCTTCATCCTTTTTTTAGCAATGTTTTCAGCTATTCTACTTACTTCAGTAGAAGTAAACAGATTGCTTTATAACTTTCATCTAAAATAATAAACTTATTTATAGAAGCTAATGTAGCAAGCCAGCTGTTCCGGGCAAACAGTGGACTCTCCATTTAAATGATAGTTTAATGGCTTTGATTACAAACAATTTTGCAAGAAAAACAACAAAATATTACTGACTGCTGTAAAAGTGCAAGTCATTAGTAATAGCCATTCTAACTAAATAATACAGTCATTTTTTTATGAAATAGCCTTTCACTTGGACTTAACAAAAAAAGTCGTAATAGAAAACCAGAATTTCAAAGTCTGACCTGACAGTCAGATATTCTGGAATACTCTGAAGACTTCTTGTGTTTCCATTAATATATATATATATTCTTTAATTTTGGATATTTGGGATACACAACCCTCATCTCAAAGGCAATACATAATGTCAATACCAGTCGTTCAGTCTGAAACTGCTGCCAGAACCCGAGCATAAACATTTTCTAACATATAATGCAAAATTAAAAGCTAGTAACAAAGTATTTCAAAGAAAGAATATTCTACTTTGTGGAAGCAAAATAAAAGGAGTTCTGCGACCATAATTTATTGACTATTCAGGTTTGTGACAAATTACCCCAGTACTGTCAAATGTCTTTTCATTTTCTAATAAATCCCTCATTTTTCTCAGAATGAGATTTTTAAAAGTCTCAGATAGATTTAATTTAGTTTTTATGTCCCTTCAGCAAACATTACATGACCAATGACAAACAAATGTTACTGCTGGGGCAGGTCACATTGATGAAAATAGATTGATACTAGAGCACATGGAAATTTGAAAGACCAAGAAAATACTTCTTGGACTACCACCAAGGCAATTTTCAAGCACAAACATGAATATAATTTAATCTTTTTCATAGAAGCAGCCTTCACTACAGGGCTCCCAAAGAAATGACAAAAATGAAGCGTCAGAGTATGTATTTTTAAGGGGACCTTTACTGAGATGGGGGAGGAGGAAGAACGTGGTAGTTGAATATTTTTAACCAGCTTTCCAGAGATGAGTCTAAATCAAGCTCTTACGAATCTTCCCTGTCATAACCCACTACAGAGGTCAAAGGCTGAAGCTTTCCCAGAGGTTCACTGTGCACAACAAACACTAGAAGTTCCTTAAATTTAGTTTATATATAACAGCAAAAGTGCTGTGGCCAGTGACATCACATACAGTCCCATTAGTACTGAACAAGGCATAAGCAGGGCAGGTTAAAGCAGAAAATGGCCATGTT
Source organism: Cinclus cinclus (assembly GCF_963662255.1). Taxonomy (NCBI): domain Eukaryota; kingdom Metazoa; phylum Chordata; class Aves; order Passeriformes; family Cinclidae; genus Cinclus; species Cinclus cinclus. The sequence goes on from NC_085048.1 coordinate 85,715,577, forward strand.
TTCAACTAGTCCTAGTACTCATGTCTGCACCAGTTAGTGCTCTTATACTCTTTAAAATGTGCTGTGAAAGGCTGACAAAACCAATCCCTTACTGCAGACACTGGACATGTTTTGCCACAAATAGTGTATTTTATTTCCTAATGTATTGCGATTATTTGTGAACTATTTTTAAGCTTTACAAAAGCACTTGGGGGTGCTCACTTTTGTTTTGTTTTGAGCAGAGATCCAGCGAATAATTTTGAGTAATTTGAGATTGTGAGCTCTGCAAGCTGGACTGGAGCAGTGAGTTCAACACCCTGCAGCTAACCTGGGGTATGCCTGGTGCGAGCTTGGTCACTTGGCCAGAGCTGAAGCCCTTGGCTCTCGTGCCAGGCATCTGACCTGTACACTATTTCATGCCTATAATTTATCTTCAAACAACATCGGGGAAATCGGTGGGAGAAGGAAGGCTGCTGGATGTGGGTGCTGAACTGTCTAGGAACCTGCCATTCCAACTGTGCTTAGGGCTCGCTCTTCTAATACTGTCTCCAGTCAACCAATAAAAGAAAATTAAAATGAAAGAAACCCAAACAAAAAGCCAACAAAACACTTCTCCTTGAACTTTTTGAAACACTTTAAAAAAATAAAAGAGTCAATATAATGGAGGTAGCTCCAGAAGAAGCTATCAGCGCAATCAAAAAGGCAAAGAGAAACTACTGAGTTTCAAGAGACATTGTCATCATCAGCAAGCTCAACATAAGGAGATATTTTTTTGCCCCAAGCTGTTCATACAGCACACACTGCTGGCGAAGAACAAAGTGACATTAATGATGCTGTTGCACGTACTGCGCAGCCTGACCAGCATCAGAAAAGTGTTGAAGAGCCTGAGGCCACCAGTCTCTTGCTCCACCAGGCGCTCTGTCTACAGCCACCCACCGCCTGCAACATCTGCTACAGGTTCTGCAGGAGCCAGCATCAAATACTTGAAGAAAGCTGAGTTTTCACAACATGATGCAAATGAGAATTTAGCTTCAGCTGGTTTGTGAATACAGCTGCTACCCATAAAGCTATCTTTTTTGTACTCAGGTCATCTGACATTACCATGCCCTACAAATATCTACAACTTGTTTGGCACATGATGTTTCAAAAACAAGAACAGCTTTGTAATTATGGTTTTGCTTTGCATATAAGTAGTGGTAACCATGAAATGTATTTAAGGTGATTTGCTGTATATGCAATTCTATCAAGCACATAAACATCCCTCTCCTAAACAGAGCCTACTTGCCTTCATTAACCATTCTGGTCTCCCCCCAGCTTTTTGGAGGGCTCATAACCATCTCTTCTCTTTGTCACTCCCTGCCTATGCTGGCACCCTCCTCTCTGTCAGTGCCTCACTCCTTCTCCTTTGATATCTCAAAAGTCTCCATCACAGACATTATGCTTTTAAAACAGTAACAGATGTGTAGAAGAGTTTCAGCATCTGAATATGCTAAGTGCCTTCAGTTCCTCAGTGAAGTCACCCTGCAGGAAGCAAATGCAAATTACTGACTTCTAGACATAAGGCACGGTCCTGAGGACCTTGTTATTAAATCATTAACCTTCACCTTTCATTTTACCTATGTTTTCAGTATTCAAATATTGCTTGAAATAGACAACCTTAGTACTTCCCCATGCTGCAATTTGTTACCAAATGCTTCACTCCAATGATTGAAAAGTGTCAAACAAATGAGAGTACCAGTTCTCAAGCAAAGAGAAAGCAGTTCAATAATTACTGCAAAAGTTAACAACGGTGTCCCCATAAAACCTTGCAAGAATCTGTTTATCATTCCTATGCAATCTCTAAACCAAGATTTTCAAAGAGCCCTAAATACCATTTTCTGTGCCTTCAAGGCTATGGCTCTGCACCCTACTGATGCTCCAGTTTATCAGAAGATGATGCTAACCAAGGCTGGTATCTTATCTCTGTAATCCCCCAGAGTTAGGCCAAGGCTAGTGTTGTGCTACAGGTATGTAAAAATGTGGTTTGCTGTGGAAACAACTAATGTAATTTGGTGAAAAGCCTGAATAACTGGTATGTAATAATTACAGTTGCTAGTATCAAATGTTTTCCTGAAAAAAAAAAGAAAAAAAAAAGAAAAAAGAAAAAAAGCAAACCATAATTGCCTAAGAGCCCCTATCTATTAAACATCAGGCTAAAACTTGGTTGATACATATATTAACATATTAGATATAAAACCATGAGACGTCTGGTCAAAAAGCATGTATAGCTACAGTGGGAGGGAGTTTCACTGTTGATTTGGATAGAAGGAAAGAAAATCTGGTTTGCCCCTTCATCAACCCTTTCTGTCCCCTTGGTGTACCCTTGCCTACCGAGGAATACACAGCAATATCCCTAGCAGGCAAGGTGAGAGGGTGATGTAGCCCAGCATCTTCCCATCAGCCCACTTCAATCAGCACACACTTCAAGGAGGACACAGAAAGCATTGACCCCAAGAAAGTCTGTTTGGTCAAACATCCACAGGGGCTACGGGTGGCTCTTGATGACTGAAGTCCAGCACACACCCCAGGCTCAGCAGAACCCTCTGAAACTGCAGAAAGCCAGCATGACGCTCAAGTGCCCAGAACTGCTCATCAGCCTTCACAGCTCCTGGTCCTGTCCTGCCAGCCCTCCCTTTGGGTCAGCAGCCTAAGCAGTCTCCTCAGGAGAAAGCCAAGCTGCTGAACAGAGCTCCCTCTCCAGGAAGGGCAGAGCCCCTTGGCTCCTTCCCAGCTCCCAGGCAGCATTGGTGCTGCAAATGCCACCTCCACCCAAAACACAGCCTCACCAAGCCTACAGGAGCTCTAGTAACAGCAAAAGGAAGCGCCTCTTGTCCTCTCTTAAAGCTCCCTTTGCATTAAGCTCTTCTTTCAAAAGTGCTCCCATACTTATTAAAGCAAACAAAAAAAAATTGTCGGTTTTTTTTTTTTCCTATTTAGAGAAACTGAAGTGTGAACACTGTGTAAGATGTTATCATTCTTTCTGGAACTTTTGCGTTAACATTTTGAAAAGGTGCATTGTCATAATTTTTATTGCACAGCACCATATACCCATCATACCCTAAGGCTTTGAAAAACTCAAACAAAAAAGCCAACAACAATTTTTTGCTATTCTGCTTGTTCTGACAGATCTGTCAACCAGGAACCTTTTCGGATCTCTATTTTCTGCAGTATGGCTAAAACTATACTTCCTCACCATAGCATATGCTGGAATTTAATGTTAATTTTACTGTTCTTTCATTTCACTTTTTCAAACCACACCTATTTAAGCTTTTTAAGCATACTTAAACATATAAACGAACTGTTGTTATTATACCTATCCTCTAAGAGGCTAGGTTTACTGAATTACTACATCAGGCAGTAGAAGAAGCTCTTCTAAAACTCCTGAGGTCCTCAGTGCTTAATGAGACTGGATTTTATAACATACATTAAAATTGTTGCTACACACCTACAGCATTCCCTCATGTGCACAGGTCCCTAATGACAGCATGCAAGTTACATTGCATGAAACACAGCGCGTAGTGTCACAAGGTTGGCTTTCCCTGCTGACAGACTACAACTTCTGGGCAAGTGCCATTAAAAAACTTTAAATCGTAAGAATAAACTAAAACAAATATTGGCAACTCTCTCAACAACAGTACCTGTATGAGAAGTCTCTCATTCCCCCCCTGCACACTGCCTGTGAAAGAGGTTCAAAGGTGTTGCCACTTTGCCAGCTACAGCATGCAGCTCACGAAAAGCACTCTAATGCTCTTTGGCACTGTGAGCGCAGCTGCATTTCTGCTGTTCCCAGTTAGCCTTTATACAGACTCTTCCCTGGATGAGAAGTCTATTCCTGCTCCTGTAAAAGTTCAGCCTGAGAAACACAAAGCAAGCTCTTCAGCTTCAGAAGGACCAGGCATGCAGGCTGAAAACGCTCTGTGTTAGGCGAGCTGCTCCCTTCTGCTTTATCTGTGAGCACAGGCATTTTGGCAGTGTGTATCTGCCCTAACACATCCTTCAGAGGAGAGCAGTATCTCCGCGCACCAAAAGCCGGGTGACGGAGGCTGCCGTAGCCCCAGAGATACCTATCGCCCCTCTCCTGTGGCAGGACACACATTGGATGGGCCATCGGTGTCCTTAACACAAGCCTACACGAAGCTCCAGGTGTGGCCACGTCCCCAGTGACGCGAGGGACACGGCGTTCCCGGCTCTGAACGCAGATTAGCGCGTACAGCTACACGTGCGTTTACTCGACCGAGATCCACGTTTAGAAACGGACACAAGGGAGCAACCTCAAGCTCTTTACTGGCAAAACTCCCACTGAATGCAGTGGGTATCTATCTGCCTGTACAGCTGAGGACTAAACCCTCAAACCTTTTCTGCAGTACCCATTTGCACATTTCTAAATCATCAAAGACAAAGCAAATATGCCCAGGTGACCATGGATCTCTCCAACACTTGGCTACATTTGAATTCAGAGAGCACACGTGCCTCTTTAACACTGCCAAAAGAAGGACTAAGGCTTAGCCCATCTTTTTTGAACAAGAGTTTCTATATTTTGTTATTCTACATGCAGAATAAATCTCTAAGTCTGACTTTATAAGGTAAAACAATTTTCCTGAGATCACTCAAAATGATGTACACAGGAGGAACATATACTTATTTTAAAAAAATGGACTGTCAGGTCCTAAAATATCTCTCTAACTGTTCCACCTGGAGAGAAAATCCATCTTTATTGAAGTGAACTGTTTTCTCCATCTGGCTGAGCAGTGCTCAGCCCAACACCTTTAGCAATTCTTACATGCCTTCCCCAATCTTAGGGCCAACTCCAGCATCAGCTTGCTTCTACCACACAATTCATATTTGTATGGCTTATCCAGGACTCCAAACCCATCACTGAGGAGCAAGCTTGTTGCTTTTCTCCATCACTGGCCAAAACACACGGGGGTTAACGTGGTTTATCTGGCAACCATGCTGCCAGACCTGTTTGGTCAAGCCATACTAGGATTTCTGGTTTTGCATCCATCGGTCAAAAATGCAGTATACATAACACACGTCCCCAAGAAGTGTTTGTATTCCCAATGCTATAAAATGGTTTGCTCAACATCAGTAGTATCACCACTCTATTACTCTGACAATTCTCCAAGTACGGTATTAATCGGACTTCAGCCACTAAAATGTTCCTGAGAACACAAGGTAAGAAAGGCTTTAGGCTGTAGTCTAGTTTAAGTGACCAGGAAAGCTCTAATAACACACATTAACCAGTAGAAGTTTATTTTCCACTAAATTAATCAGATTCAAAGACAGTGTTGCAAAAAGTCATGTGTAGGCAGTATGACATTTTATATGACAACTGGATAACCTGGATTCATGGAAAAGATGATGGTATGAGATAATTTAAACAGAATCTCACATAACTGTGATGACTAAGTCAATTCTAATGCTTTCCCTGTAAAAAGATTATTCTGTTTCTTCAAAGCAGATAGTATTTAACTGGAAGATGATACATGACCTGGGAACTATAACAGAAAAAAATCAGTACAGTCTATTGAGTAAATTTACAAACATATTGAAGTGATTATTTTATCATCTCTACTCTTCAGCTTTTCAAAGCCATGCCAGGAACCAGTTTGCCAAAGAAGATGGGTAACAGTTTGAAAATAGTGTTTAAACTTTGTATAAAGTGTCAAATTAGACAAATATCTTTCCAAAAACGAGTTACTGACAAAGCTCTGTAAATACACATAGTGTTTTACGTATAACTGCATGTGCAAACACCAATGCTTAGAAACAATCAGCACAGATGCAGTAACATGGCACAAGCTGCTATGAAATATACTTTCAAAACACAAATAATCTAGGCTAGTAAATAGTAAGCATTATTAAATACACTTGCTTCAACAGTAATGCAAAACTAATGTGTATTTAAACCACAGACAATTGCAGAAACAACTTGTGTGGAAGCATTAAAAAGCATCAGCATGAAAATACTGTTTTCTGAAACTCCTTCCTCAAACTCCTAGCACAGTCTTTAACACTCTGGATACCTGGAGCACGTTTTCAAGGCAAATGTAAGGACTTTTAACTGAGGGACTATTAGCAATAGAAAAATTTCAGAGCACTCTGAAAATTCGCTTTCATTGTGTGCTGCCACCCCACTCCTTAATTAGCACCAAAATTTGTTACAGAAATTGGAGTGACAGTGGCACGTATTTCAAAGGTGCAGTCAATCTGAAGTCGTGCCTCACACGCTTATCTCGTCACGAGGCTGCAGCAGCCAACTTTATTGCCTTCAGACATGTCGGCACTGACACACGCCCCTGCTGCCGGCGGTTTCCCCGTGGAAGGGTGCTTCCACTGGCGTCACCACCGGGACACCTCCCGCCACTGACATGGCTCGGCCGCACGTTTGCAGGACTGGCCTTTTAAAAAGTCGACCGTATAAACCAGGCAGTGACCAGAACGAGCCGCAGTTATACAAGAAGCAAGGAAATATTATGCAAGACCACAGGAAGTCAGAGGAGACAGCATTCTGGGCAGGCCTGGCAAGGAGTCTGTGTGAACTTCAGCTAACAAGCAAAGCTCGGTCATTGGCGCCAAATTCAGCAGAGAACATTCCCAGTGCTGCAGAGGATAACACTCCCCATGCTTTTGCCAGTGGGCTGCCTTCCAGGACGCCATGTACCTGATGAAATGCAGATAAACCCGGCTCTTACTTTTCGCCAAGTTTTCACTTATTTTTAAAATCTGAGGCATATTTTGGTGAAACACTTGTTAGAAGTGGCAAATGGTTTATTTTCATGGCTTTGCTGATAGATCACTTGCTCTTACACTCCCTGTAATTTCAACTACAGTAAGTGACCTACAAAGAAAATTATTGGCAGAAGCCTCATTTTTTCCACACATCTTGCCCATCTCTACCTCAAGGATCTCTGCTAATAGGATATGTGAGGATTATGGATTCCTTTTCCCTTGGCATTTTGGAATGACCTCTGAAAATACACTTGCTGCAAAAGGATGACACCCACCTTGGACATGACGCTACTATTTTAGTCTGTTCCAACGTCAAAAGTAATTGTTTTGGGGGTTTGTTTTGGCTGGGTTTTTTTTTTTCAGTTTTGAAAGCAATCTCACACAGGTCCTAATTGGAGAAGAAATCCATTAAAATGCAGCAAACTTAATTTCCCAAATGACTGAAAACATTTGCCTTAATTTGGTAAGCATTCATCATCTAGCAATACATGAATTCAGAGAGGTATTATGCTTTGTTCCAGGATTCACCTTTAAAACATCAGTGATAAAATGCTGGAGGTGAAAATCCAGTTCTAGGTTCACACATGCATACTGCCAAATAAGAAGCACAGCATGCAGAGTCTTACACAACACAAAACAATTACCAATTGTGATGAGATTAGACAAAGTGTTCTCAAGAGAATCTATTTTATGTTTGTAATCACCCTCAAAAAACACACAATAGCACTCTCCTTCCAGCAAATACGTAATACAAACAAAAACCAAACAGTAGTACTGCCTCGACTGGGGGAAGCGATTCTGAGAAGTATAACAGATCTTCAGTAGATACTGATTGCCAAAGCTAATGAACCAATTTTAAAAGTTTTCATCATTACCTTTGCTTATGGGAACAACAAAAATACAGCTCTTAACAGGAGATTCCCACCTCCAACACGGTTTGACATAAAAAGGTTCCCATAACCTACTGCTCTTGCAAAAATAATTAAACAAGCACTGCAACAACACAGGAAAGTGAAAATGTTATTGGTGACAATGCCTTCATTGTTACTGCCAGTATAACAATGCCCAAAATTAATCATAACCCTGACAATCAACACCAATGCACACACAGTTGGGCCTCTCCAGCCAAAACAGATCTTTCTACAGCCGGATCCAGAGTTAAAGCTGTTGAGAAATGCAGTTGTTTCTCCAGCTGAAGTCAGAGATTCTTGTCCAGCAGAAACAAGTCTAGCTGCACTTCCCAAGGCCTGAGTGAAGTATATGCATTGGTGGCTTTTAATGTGGCCAGTCTACAATAGCCCACAGTACTGAGTGTTAGTATTAATCACAGTAGCACAGCAGTTTCTTCATCCAAAACCAGTAAGCTGTAAGCACACTGAAAGGCTCAGAAACGCCCAGAGTAAGGAACAGCATTTTATCTGCATCTATTTCTGCCAAGTAGCAAGGCAAATAGCTGACAGTAAACTTTCAGAACACCACAAGGGTTAACTAGTGGAACACGCTACAAAAGCAACAAGATGCTATGCCAACAAGGGCACTAGCAAAAAAAGCACTTCTCCAGATTCCTCCAACTCCTGGTGTACCCTGGAACATGCGGCACAGCAAGCTGCAAGCATGTAGCTAGTAGCTGGCACCTGGACTTCTTCAGCCATAGGAAGTCTTTTGTCTCTACAGGGAAACAGACTTGCGACCAAAACTTTTCCCTGTAGCCATTACAACACCTACTCCCAGTTATTTAATACCCTTGAGATCTCTACAGCTCTATCAGAAATGGAGGTAGACACACTTACAACCATGTAAACCTTGATCCCTTAAGGAAACAAACTAGAAGAGGATAATTCATCTAATCACTGTCTCATAATCTATTAACATTTCTTTTGATTTCCAAGTAGTTCACTGAGCCATAATCCTTCTCCAAACTTCCTATATGCAATTCATATTCAGTTACAGCAAATTATAATATATTTACAACCACGAGCACAATGAGGTATTCACTTCCTCTTAGGTAGAGGGGGAGATGTTTTGACTCTCAGTAGCAAGCATACCTCTAGGTTGAGGCCTTTGATTTGTTTTCCTTCAGTACACTGATTTCATATTCCACAGCTTCACTAAAACATCTCCTGGTATGTGGGCAAACAGGGTGCACTGAAATACACTTTCCCACCAAATGTTCATTCTTACAAGTGTAAATCGGAACTGACTTCCTATACAAGTAAGAGTAAGAACAGATGCTTGTTTTACTTTCCTCACACCTGACAAAGTTATTTAATTTGCTTAATACACCAGGTAAGACCTGAAGTAAAATGAACATGAAACTCACTTTTAAGAGGGATGAAGGTTTATATCACACAGAGCTGAGATTTTATTTTCCTTAAAGGCATTTTCACAAAACAGTACCCAGAGGTCTAAGGCAGGAACTAAACTCAATTTTGATAGGAGGTCTAGACATTCTGGACATGGAATTTTTTTGGTACAAAAGCCAAAGCACTCCAACTGTTAATTAAGGCACAAAGAGAAACTTAGGAAACCAAACCAACAGGAGTGCACAGCTCAACAAATGACTCAGTAGGCTCTTTCCATGGCTGTAACCTACTCAATATGCAATATAACATGAAATCATTTTGTATTTGCACTGTATTCATCACATGACTCCCTCTGAAGGAATGCTCTGTAATGACTTCACCTTGGCAGTATTTCTTCTTAAAAGGTTTTAACAGGTCAGCTGGCAGACGGTCTTCTTTCAGCTCTGCCTTTAGGTGGACTTCTGTTCCACATTAGCCGTCACCACAACCAAAATCCCTGCTGTGACCTGCAACACAGACTTGTTCCCTGCTCTTTTTATTCCTCAGGTCAGAAGAGCTCTGAAAAGTTCCTATTTAAATAAGCACCACTTGCTGTCATCCGCTGCCCTTAAAATACTTAAGTGTCAGAAAGCAATAGTACTAGTCACTGTGGTTCATTGCTTCATATCTGCCGTTTGAGAAGCTGGAATTTAGTTACACCATGTTTACAGTGGCATTTGGGTTTGAGGGGTGGGGGATGTTGTCCTAAGATTTGGCAGGCAAAGGGAAAGAAGTGTTATACAGATAACATGGCTTCTTGCACTATCTTCTTCAGGGCCTGCGCACACAGTGTGCAAAGCTGCCAAGTCAGTCTAAAATGTTAGGCTTGTCTCACTGTCTCTTCTTTACACTAAACACTGTGTGGGCTCTGTCTTCAGGCCCACCCCAGGACCCGTACACAAGAGAAGCCTTAACTGAATGAAGATCCACAGGCTTCAGTCTCTGTGAATGAGATTGCATATGCTGACCTCTAAAACCATGTCACATTACCCCTGTGTGCCAGCACTCTTCTACTTTCTTACAGCTCTCAGTTCAAAGAAACTGAGAGCAAAAGATTGGTGGCTGAAACCCTGCTGAACTCCCCATCTGCAGAAAAGACAGGTTTTGTTGTGACTGTCAACCCTCTTTTTCACTCTTATTGCCCTGTGGGTTGCTCACCTCCCTGCCCCGTGATGAAATCTGAAAGAATAAGGGATTTTATCATCTCCGAGATGCTTTCAGGGTGTTGCAATCTCCTGTTGCCACCACCAACACCCCCACCTTCTCAATTGCTTGGGGCGTCTAAATTGCACCTGGATCTTATATGACAGGAGGACAAATTCAAAGGTGAAGTAAACGAAGGCTTAGGTCACCCATCAGCACGTGGGTGTAACCTACATATTGAGGGATAATATGGAGTCGTGCAGTAAAGAAAGCAATTAACTAGGTAATACAGGAGTGAGAGATAACCAAACTCCTTCCATCTGACAACCTCCTATTTAAGCATTTTCAAGTCAGGTTTATTCTACAAGCTTCTTGCCAACATATCTACTGCATTGTGTTAGGCATAGAAATAGAAAGTCCCTATTTTAAAAAGTTTACGGTTTAAATAAATAAGACACACAAAGGGTGGAAGGAAGGATGTACTACCATCCCAGTTTTCCAAACTGGGGAGCTAGGATAACTACAGCAACCAGTCACACCACATTGTCCAGGCTACATTATCAATGCAATGCCCAGCAGAACAAAGAGCTCAGCCAAGCAAGGGGATTTCAGAGAGGGTGTGGAAGGGAAAGGAGACAGAAGAAGCAACTGCAGAGACCAGACCCACTTGCTGAAGCTGTTGTTCAGCAGCCAGGTCAGCAAGAAGACACTACTTTCACAGCCAGCTCTACTGAGAGTGGTGAACAAGCTCAAGAGACTGAACCTAAAACATTATTTTATTCAGCTTCACTGCACTTTGGCCCAGTCTCCATGCCAGAGAGGCTTTGTTTGGGCCAGTCATGCAGCTGACAAACAAAAGTAGGGTTGGGGGGTTGGTTTTTCTTAAATGGGAAATAATGGCTGTTTCGAAACACCAGCATTAAGTTTCCCTCAAGATATCTGCACTTGCTTCTAGTTCATTTTCAAGCCAGCACATGCCTAAGCAAACGAGATAGTCCCCTTTTGTGAATCACTGGGAACATAAATACGGCTTTGCTGTTACGTAAAAAAGCCAATAGAAGCATTAAGACAACTTGAGCACAGAAAGGATGTTCCCATAAAACCGTCCCTCTGATTAGTAATGGCAATAAACACATCCTTTAAATCATTCACAAGGGAAAAAAACCCAAGAACCAGATTTATTAACACAAACTGATAATCTTACAGCTGCAGCACAAAAACAGCCCACCCGCAGCTGAACCAAGCTATGTTCCCTCAGTGAAATGTGACATCTTTCACCTAAACATGCACATAAAAGCGCTGCATTAAGCAATAGAGGGGGTCAACACCCCCAAATATCTGCCTTCCCTTAAAAGAGTAAATAACACTGTTTTCTTAAGACCAAGCATAATTATCTGTCTTGAGGCACTGGTTTCCTCCTCTGCAAGCAGAAGTCAGCCATCCCACATGCAAGTACTGGCAAATTCCAACTCTCTGCATTCTTCAATATGCAAGACAATCTTACAGGACAACGGGAATTGTGTCTCCCAGGTCAATATGGGGATAACTGGCAAAAGTAAACCAAGAGCCACTTTTGTCACGGTTTTCCTTTGTGACAGAGGAGGAATGAGAAAAAACAGCTGTAGGCAAAGCCTTGCTGTTCTTCCAAAGACTATATGGAGAAGGCAATACGCAGAGGCTATTCCAAAATACTCTCTACCTTCACTGAATCAGACAAATGCAGCTTTTCCAGAAAAATCATCAGGCAAAAACTATAGAAAAATACCAAAAGCACTTTCACCAATTTGCAGTCTTCTCTCACAGGTTATGAAACACAGTGTAGGCAACTGAGACCTTTAAAAAAAAAATAAAATCTAGGACTGGTGTATAGCTGTAACTGGCCACTGGATTTGTATTCCACAGAAATGCTGCCTAAAGAATCGTGGCATGACAAAGCCATTTAATGTTGAATTTCTTCTCACACATCCATGTAGGATGCTGACATTCCACAGATCACTCAAAAGCCATTTTTGTTCTAAGCAAACTTCCTACCAGCTTTAAGTCAATACTGGCCATAAATACCTAAGAGACTGAAGACACCTTGCCATCAGCTAATGAGTTTGTTATTTCATCATAAAGGCACACAAAAATCTAACCAGGAACAACAATGCTCACCATCTCAGAAGATACTCTGCTATTTGCAATGATTTTTGCAATACAAATTGCACAGACAGCTAAAACCTGGGCACATTCCTAGCAACATTCCCCATTTACAAGTGTAGAAATACTGAGTGGGGCGGTTTCTTAATGTCTGAAAAATCTTCGAAGTATTTTGACAATAAGTACCCAATAATACCTAGAATTTACTGGCAAAGAGAGTGATACAATTGTGAATGAACAGACAGGGCCTGAAGACCAACAGCAGCCAGAGAGTGTCCCAAACACAATGGGTGAATAGGACTGCTTTGTAGTTTATCATAGAAATGCAAGTACAAACAACTACAGCTGTGATACTAAGAGTTTAAGCACCTTTTTATGGCAGTAAATACCTTATATATGCTAATGGTGAAACAAAACACAAGGAATGTTCTTTAGAGCATACTTCCACCACCTTTATAAAAGCTGCCTAATAACCATCCCACTTCATACTTATTCCAGCTTATCACCTAAGCAAATTTTCATCTTACAAGAGCATGAATGTATGAAAAATATTATACAGTAAATTTTGACAACTTGCACCAAAATTATGAGCCCTTAATGTATTTCTTCCCATGCAGACTTAAAAAGGTTCATAAGGCTCCTTACACAAGAAATGAACACCAGCTTTCCCTTTCAAGAAGGGAAAAATAGGGCACATTTTTAAGATTTCATGAAACTTACTCAGGCCACTGAACTGGGTTTGTGAACTGAAACCATTCAGCAAACCACCATCTGTGTATGAAAGAATATATAAGGGATTCATAAGCTGACTACGTAAAGAAAACACGTGTACTAGGCCAAAGGTGGATATCACCTGGTATGACTATATTATTGTATCTGCTACTTAAAGCAATAGCTTTCCTGGGAAAGGCAAACATGTCTATCTCTCAGCATATGCAGGCAGGTTTTCAAGAATATGGCTCTGAAATTATCAGTCCTTTGAGAACAAGTTAGGAATTCTGTAAACATGCAGTTTTCATCTCTTCCATATTTTGACACGACATATTTGTCGTGACAGGAGCCAGTGAGGTGTTATGGAGGGCCTTCACTGCTATGTTTTCAATTATACTACAGTCTTTAAAAAGCTGTTCACATAACCAAAGCTGGAGAAGGAAGACCTTTGTCATTGCCAACTCAGACTTCCTGCCTAACCCAACCAAAGACGACTAAGTATTTTCATCAGACCTGGTAACTTGTCTAAGCAATTGCAGTTTTTGAAAGACTGGGACTGTTTTGAATTCAAGGCTTTAAGTAGTGAGGGCCTTGTAAATACTGTAAAAGGAATACCTAATGTTTTGGTTTAGCAGATAAACTTGAAGATTTCTCCTGAAAGGAAGACAGGAATCTGATTGAGGTCAAGCCACCAAACCAGACACATGTATGTGTGTGGTAGACTTTGGTACAGCTAAGATCCGGGAAAAAACCCTATTAAGTCTAACACCAAAAAAGAAAGACAAAGAAAAAAAAAATATTTAAATTAACAAGAGACTAATAATTACTTAAGTCTCATTCAAACAAATTTAAAACATCTAGTTTTCAATTAACAACATAGTGCAACACAAGAAACCTTATGAAAATTAAGCCAAATCTAAATGTTTCAGCAGTCTCCAATATGTCTTGAAAATTTCTCAACCCAATACTTTAATTTTAGTCTAGCTAAAACTAGAACACTAGCTTTTGTTTCCCTTTTGCTCTGGAAAATTATTTCCCAAGAAAATATTGGTTTTTACAGAAAATATTCACCAACTGCATCTGCAGCTTTCCCAGCAATGGGCTTGGTATCCCATTGTTCAAAATTTGCACTTCATATCTTACCTTCATTTGCCTAACTCTAACCAAATATATTCTGAAATATTAGATAATAAGCAACAAATATTTACAATAGATTAGGTTCATGTTTCAGTAGTTACAAATAATTTCTAAATTATCCCAGTAATCTTATTACACATACACCTTGCTTGCTATCAAGTGCTATAAGTTACACCCACATGATTCACCCATTAGGGGAGCTGCTCTGTTAAAAAAAAACCAAAAAAAACCCAAAACAAACAAACAAACAAAAAAAAACCCAACAAAACCCCAAAACCCAACCACACCGCCCTCCCAAAACAGTCACCATGCGCAATGGTCCCCATATCACTTCTAATTTTAGCTTTTCCTTAGATAACACAATTTCCTGAAACAAGAGACTGATCACACTCTTCTAGCTCCAAAATGTTGTTTTAAAAGTATTGTTATTTGTACAAGTAGTTCAAGGCGCACAATATTTCATATCCAGATATAAAGGGATGTTTCAGTGCTTCAGCCTTCTGTTCTGCCAGGACTGTGGGGAAGGAGGTGGAAACAACCAGGATTAACTTTGCACGGGGTGTGTTCAAGAATAAAAGAGGCAACAGAGAGCAGTGTAGGACCCTGCACTTACCACTGTTCACTCATATATATGAAAAAAACAAGCAAACAAATCCCAGCCAAATCCCATAAAAGTCCCGTTGTTCTCTCCACCAAATTCCTGCTTTATAGTCTGCCCAAATTCTGGCCTGAAGGTTTCATTCATTCAGGTCACAGCTGGGATTTAGGGACATAGCTCAAGAAGTAGGGACTGGAGGAATAGCCAGGCACAGGCAAGAAGCAGTTTGAGAGATGTTTCTTGTTGGAAACACCAATATGCTGCTGAAATCTATTTGACCAAACAGTCAGTTTGGTTCTACAGATTCTCCACAAATACTTGAGATTAAAACACACGCTACAAAATGTTTGTCTGAAAGCAAATCAGTGCATAAATACAAACAAGGCAGAGCAAAGCAGCATTTGTAACATGGGGAGTGGTTCAATATAATTATGTTAGGAAATACGAGGGGTTTCATCCCAGTTTTGTCCCACTTAAGAGCACAAACAAAATAAGAAAGTGTTTTTTTTTCTCCTGCCCAAATGCACTGAATTTGTTCATAAAGCTGCAATAAGCCAGTATTAATCATCCATCCACAGGTTAACATAAAGTAGGTGTAAAGTTTCTGAATTTTCCAGACAATCTTCTTGGAGGCAACACCCTAAACATTCCCCGAAGTCAAAAAAAATTGCTGATTCCACATATTAGCACACAGAGTGAGGGTCAAGACCAGGGCACCTCTTTGACTGAAGATCAGACATAAAAATCCAATGAAAGCAACTTTGCTTCTTGTCTGGCAAAACATTTGATAAGTTTCTATAGAATAAATATTAAATATTTCCTGGGTCATATAAAGCAATGGATAGAGAAGCATAATAGAGATGCTATCCAACTCCAAATGCTTTCTGATAACAGTCAAATAAATTAAATTACAAGTCTAACTGTTTTCAGGCCCAAATATGCCCATTTAATCAAAATTTATTATGGCAGATCTTGTTTCAGGTGAATTTTCTAGACCTAAATAAAGTCACAGAGGAAAGAACCAAAACCATAATTAGATTTGAGCTGAAGAAGTAAAGAGCATAATTAAGTGAGTTACTTTGGAACACTACTTATTTATTGGCCAACTGGCTTACTGTACTTCATTAAACTACTTTCCAAATACACAGTAAAATTTTTTCCCATTTAACAGACTTCAGAAAGAGTCTTCATGAAAAGCTCTGTAAATGTAAGAAAGAAGTTTATTTTTTTAATATAAGCAGTCAAGGTTTTATCCTCTCTAGATAGCTCTTTATTATATTGCGTCTCAAGCAAATTAAGCACAAGAATGATAAATGAGAAAAAAACCTGCCAGATGCATAATATTCATACTTGCACTTTCTCTTAATTTAAGAGAAGGGCTCTGTCAACTTTGTGCCAGCTACTAGGAGCAGAACTATTTATAACTATTAAGACATACACGTCACTACAAATATTGGAGTAATTAACACAATAGCATTGCACAAATAGCTTTAGCAGAATAAAACCATTCCATGTATTTAAATTATTTTTAAATACAATCTGCCTTTGCATTGCTCATTTCCTTACTCTAATGTTTATCCTAATAATACCAAAAAGTTGAACGATTGAAGAGTTCTGTCCCCACCACAACTAACAGCAGCTCCTGCTTGGAGCCTGAACACAAAAATACTTAATGTTTATGAATCCATCATAGCAAAAAATATTAGAGAAAGATATAGAGAGATCCATTTTTGATACTCACGATGGATCTCCTGAATTTGCAGCATAAATGCAAAACTGGTAATTAGCAGAGTACCTCAAATATGCAAAACATTCCTAATGACCTACAGAAGATAAATGTGACAGAAGATGCTGAGAAAAGGACATGACACAAAGATTGCATTATGAAGGGCCGACGGATTTTTAGCTTGCTCTAGGGCTAAATGCTAAACACAAGCAGAGCAAGCCCTTGGAGCATCTCTGTGAAACCCAAATCCTCAGATGCCCAGATCACTCTGGGAGGATAGTACAACACTGGGAGGCACTCACACTGCACACCATTCCCAAAGCAAAAGCCATTCAGTCTTCATCAAGCTGCAATACTTTGGCTCTATCAAGGTGAAACCGCAGGAGCTGGGCAGCAGAAGTCGAGAGCTCCCAACCAGGCCTGGTGGCGCAGCCAGAGCTCAGCCCAACCTCTGCTCCAGGTCCCTGCAGGCAAAGGCAGAGCTTTTGCCTCATCCCTGCACCCTTGGGCCACCCTCTGGTAGAAAAGCCAGCCAGTTGTAGAAATGCAGAAGGGGTATTTCCAAACAGAAGGGGCAAAACCAAACTAGGAGGGGTATGAGTGGCCAGGATCACTCCAAGACGACCTGCAAGCTATGAAGGGCCTGAATTTGTGGTGCTGAAAAGTAAATAGAAATTGCCTAATGTTAACACACCATAAGCATGTGCTAAACAGCCAATTTCAACAGACTGTTCACCAGGAATTCAGGAGATCACATTTCCTTTTGATAACTCCAAATAAGAAAAACAGCAAGGGCAGATGTAAACACAGAAGCAAATAAAATATGTGGGCTATGCATGGGGAGATGTTGAGAAATAATAAAACTTGAACAATCTGTTTTTACGAAGCTGGGTAACCTATTAAATAGTTTGCAAAGGAAAGTGTTCAAAGCTCCATCAGCTGAAGTACATAAAGTGAGGTTTAAAAGAATATAAGGACCAATCTGGGATGGCAAGAGAATTGACAAGATCATTGTCACCACCATCACGAAATAACAGGCAATAGGGAGCATACCTAGCAAAAGTGACACACAGAAAACATACTGGGGAGAACAAAACTGAGACTGAGTGTTTCTTGAAATCTGCAGTTTAAGACCTTGGCACATCCAAATGCTCACATTTCCTGACATCCAAATTATATCCATTACGAGAGAGCAACTACCTGAGCTCTGAGGAGCTGTGCCATGAGGGCAGTTTCCTCCTCCCGAGGAGGAGCAGCCAAGAGTGACCTCAGCTTGGCAAAACTACTCTCCTAAAGGAAAAGGGCAGTGAAAATTGAGGCACAAAACATCTCATTAGAGGGGCTCAACATCAAATAAAGCCCTAAGTAAAAGGGTAAATGAAAGCAGTCTATTACCTAGACAATAACTGGGGGCAATCCCATTTCTTTACTATCTGGACCAGAAGAAGTTAAACATGTTTATGTAACATTAGATGGTTATGGTCACAAAACATATTGTGTAATTACATGGGGACCAGTAGCTCAGAAACACCCTGAGCTGCAAAATTAGTTTATTTTCATACAACTTGAAAATAAACACAGAATTCCCCAAGTAACAACACAACTGAACAGGTGAAGCTAAATGATGCATACTTCTCAGTGGTACTTGACTTGTCCTGAGCCTGGTTTCAAACTTTTCTCAGACACCACAGTCCATCCAGAACCCTTCATTTAACACAGCATCCATTCCTAACAAAATAACTGTGTTATTAAAGACGTTAAGAAGAATAATCATATTAATCTCAGCTCTGTATCCTGGACTAACTTTGAATGTGGGAAATCAACCTACTGGAAGTGCCATAACATTCGTTCCAAATAAAGCAACTGCTCTTTTCAGCTGGCAAACAGAGCTTCAAATGAGGACCTGAGGATGTTCTTCAACTTAAGTGGACCATAAAGAGAGTTAAAGATTATCTTCCTTAGAACATTTAATTAACAGTAAGAGAACTGCTCCTCGACATAGTTTCAGAGCTGCCTGGAAATCTGGTAACACCGCCCCACCTTTTCTCCGTGAAAGTGATTTAAAAATGCTATTAGCAAGTTAGGTTAGAGATCCTAGCTGCATATCTGGATAGAGATCAAGCAAACAATACAGTGACTGTCGAACTCGAGGCAATAAACCTACTCTATAATAGTACCGGAAAATTAAGAAATCAAAACTACCTTGTTTCAACAGGCTACATAGGTACACCCCAGTAGGGATATCCACAGCACATGGACAGGGAGGCACAAGCCAGCTATCTGAATGCTCTCATATGACACTCTTCCCCGCTCTTCCACAAGCATTAATTTATGCAACAAGCCCATGAACCAGATAACAATTAGCCTACTTCTGAGAGAAACAGAAAAATTGTCACTGAATGTCACAATATTTAAAACTAGCGACAGAGTCAGGATCAGGGTTCAGACTTCAGTCCTGAGAAGCCTGTGTTGTAGCTGAAGAGTATTTCTACAAACCACTTCAGTGTGCTGTCCTGCAAGATTAGACAGCGCTCAATCCCTCACTGTGCTTGAAAGTAAGAGGTTAAAACTAAAGAGATTAAGAGTGCCCCATTAAAAAGAGGTGAGACAATGAATGCAGTGTATTTCCAATATATACACTATTTCGTCCTCTTGCCTTATAAACTAATAGAACACATTTTTATAACTACAGTGTACTACACTGTAAATTTTCATTTTTTCAGCAAAGACACAAAACATACGTATATTCTGTACACTGCACCCTATCTAGAAGAAAATACATTTAAGGTAACTGTTTAACCTTAATATGTTGGTGTCTGATAAAGTGAGGGAAACAGAACTATATGGAAAAGGTATGGTTTACAACACTATACCACCCCTATTACATCGTCATAGGGTGACTCAATAAAAAAAAGAAGCTATTACACAAACAAAAACCTAGAGTTTAAAGTTTACTGCAGCATCAACTGGAGAGTACGCATGACAAATAACAACATAAAATTCTTAAGTCTGTAAACCACATTGCTTATAAAGTGAATATATATAGCCAGAAAAGTAACCTGCGCTGATAATCGACGGATCCTTGTGACTGCCTGCTGTATAAAACAGACTGAATACATATCCTTTTACAAGGCTTCTCAGACCTTTAGTCACTTGCTTAGTTTTCCCCATGTTCATGCCCTCACTCATCCATAGGAATTGTTTATAGCTTTGGAGTAAAAGGCAGATAAACTCTTCTCTTAATCTCCACCTGTAACTTCTGGGTTATGGACAGCTGAGTTTTATTTTGACGTTTGTTTTCAAGAACCAACAAGAAAACACACTCTTTGATGAACTACAAAATCACCAGCGCGTTACTTTGATTCCCTCTGGAAGGGTGGCTCCGGCAGTGTAGGAATGTCCGGCTTTACATCCCTCTCGAAGGGCAGCAACAAACAAAGCGCTGGGCACTGCTGCTGGGGTTCTCGGCCCTCCGGGAAAACCCGCTGACAGCGGCGGAGCTCCACGAACCGCGGGAGATGCACCGCGGCCAGCGTCTCGGACTGGAGCGAGGAGGTGTCGACATATTTACACAGCCTGGCATTTTCATCCACACGACTTTAATTGTGAAACGCATTTTGCTAAGAGTGCTGCTACCTTCAAAACCCTCTTCCTCAGCTGAAGAACAGTCTCCTACTACCTCTGTCCTCGCTGACACCAAGCCCTGCCATGGCGTACATGGCAGTGGCCGCACACGGGCTGGCTGCCCTGCCTGCCAGGTGCACCTGCCCGCAGCCCGGCACGGCCGGGGGCCGCCTTGGCGGGGGCGGCTCCCGGGACAGGGGCTGCCCAGCTGGGCTCCCGGGACAGGGGCTGCCCAGCTGGGCTCCCGGCCGCCCGGAGCGCGGGTGACCCCACGGGGGCGCGGCGCTGCTCCCCTTTCCCTCTCCCCGCCCGGGCTGGGCGAACTCACTCACTCCCAACGCAGCCGGTCCGCGCTAAGGCTGCGGGTCGAGCCCTCGCACAAGAGCCTTGGCGGGGGAGGCGAGGCCGCGCCGTCCCGCCGGCACTGCCCCCTCGGCCCCTGCTCGGGGGCAGTCCCGCGGCCGAAGGGGGCAGCCGCAGGAGGAGAACGCAGCGGTCCGAGCAGCCCGGCGCCTCGCCCGCGGCCCCTCACCTTTTCTTCTCCTTGTCAGCTGTCATCGCGGCGGCTGCTGCCGGCTCCTGCGCCGCCTCTCGGGCCGGGGCGCGCTCAGCACCTGCCCGCGGGACGCGGGGCTCCGCGGGAGGCGGCGGTCGGGGAGCGGGCTCCGGTTCTGCCGGGTCGCCCCCGAGGCGGGCGTACAGTCTCAGGACACTGCCGAGGATTGTACGGCCCGCCCGGGGGAGGCGGTGGCGGCGGCGGCGGCTGCTGCGGCGGGACAGGAGCGACGCGGCGACGGGGCTGTGCAGCTCGGCGCCGCCCGCAGAAAGTTCTCACTTTAAACCTCGGGCCGCCGCTGGCCGCGGGGGCAGGGCCGGCCCCCTCCGCCCGGGACCCGGCCCGGCACGGCCCGGCCCCGCCGCCGCCGCCGCGCCCGCCAATGAGGGCCGGCGGGGCGCCCCGGGCTCCCCGCCCCCGGCACCGGCCCGGCCGGGGGTCAGCGGGGCCGCTCCGCTCCGCCAGCGCCGCTGCGGCGGCGGCGGGGCTCCCGCACACGGGCACCGGCCCTTCCGCCGCTCGCTTATGTTGTAGTTATTGAACTTTGTGGTTATTAAACTTTCTCGTCGTTCGTTCTTTCTTTCTTTTTTTTTTTTTTTTTTTTTTTCCCCCAAAAGCCGTATCTCCCCGCCGGTGCGGTCCGAGGGCCACCGCGGCACCTGCCCGGCGGCGGCGGAGCTGCCCGGGCACCGAGCGCTGCTCCCGCAAGCGGGGAGCCGCCCCGCCCTCGCCCCCTGGAGCGCCCCCCGTTCAGCCCGGGGCAGGGGGTGTTGGAAATACAAGTCTAAAATTACGACAATAAAAGCCGCAAGGACGGTGCGAGTCGCCGGAGCCATCGTAAGGGCGTGCGGGGCCGCCCCGCTCCGGCCCGGCTGAGCTCGGCCCGGGTCGCGCACGGAGGACAGGGAGTGTGGCGGCGGCTGGGTGCAGAGGGATGTGCAAGGAAGCAAGGGCTGTACTTTTGCCTCCCTGATGGGACTTCCTTCCTTTCTCTGTTTTTTTCGATTTTGTTTTCTGTATCGCGATGTATATTTCAATTCAGGTACTTTTAAAACTCGTGGTTTGATGACACATGGTGAAGCGAGTCTGTGGGAAGTGCCAAAGCTCATCTCATGCTAGCACCTGCTATGGCTTGCTGCAGTTAAGATAAATGTAAATAATAATAAAAAAAACCCTCTTGCTTTGATTTTCTGTTTATTTTACACCAAAGCAACTAACTTTCATAGACAAGGGATTATGAGAATTTTTCCCGATATTGCCTTTCAGCACAGTAGAAACTTCAGCCTTATCCTCATAGTCTCTAGGGCTTCCCTTACATTTTTATATCATGAACCAAATGCACATCTTTGCGTTAGGCTGCACGAGGTTTTCTTTATTTCTGGAAAATGGAAGTACTTTGGGCCACATGAGCCAAACAAGACTTATTTCTTGCTAATTCAAATTTGAGCCATTTCCCTATGCCATTTCAGAGGCTGGTTTGTATACAATGGGTCAGAGGGCGTTTTTCTTTTATACAGTATGAAAGTTTAAAGACATGCATTTGGGTTTGAATTTGCATATTCTGCTCTCAAGACTGAAAAGAGCTACACTTGCTTACACAGCAACAGCCTAATTATGTGGTAACAGTTGGGTTTTCTTCTTGTTATACGAGAGAACCTAAACAAAAGAAACCCACAAATATTTAAAACCTAAGTAAACTTAGTCAAACAGAATTTGTGTATGCAGGACTAAATTTAACCTTCTGGGAATACGAGAATGCAATAGGATCAAAGAACCAAGTCACTCATTTCCTAGATTAAATAGACCTCTTCGTCCTTCATTGATCTCTGCTGATGTCAATGCTCCTTGCTATATCTTAAAGCACTTCACTTGGATAAACAACTTGCCTTCAAAAATCAGACAAGAAAAGCACTCAAACTGACTAAATCTAAACTACCTAGTAAATTTCAATTATTTCACATCTACCTCATTGGCCAGACTCCTGTTGGCTGTGCCTACATGGACACGGTGTAGTTGGTTAACAGTGTAAATCTCTCACTCTGCAGGGCCTGAAGGTGCTTTGACAATGGGAGAATTCACATCTGAGAACCTCCACCCGTCCTGCCCTCCTCTGCACAGACAGGTTGGTGGGCTTCAGCACAGGTCAGTGCCCAGAAAAACGGGGATCTTGCTGCTGCATCAGGAAGGTGAAGCAAGCAAGACTGAGTGATTCTTACAACTCCCTTACAGCTTGAGTTCTTGAAGCTGTCTATACTATTAGTTCTGGCAAATGAGCTTCCCATCTTGAACGTGAAGAAAAATAGTCTCCTCTAGAGCTTACTCTAGTTATTAATTCACTCTCTTACCCAGGACTGTTCAGGGAGGAGAAGATCCAATGTATCTCTAATACCACTCTCAATTTATTAGATGTATTCTGTGGTGATAAGGGACCCCACAGCACCTTCAGGGAGTCTTGCTGGAGTTTCTCCTTGCTGAAGAACAATAGAGAGAATCACATAATTTAATTTTCAAATGCATCTCATTACTACTTTAATTTCCTTTGTGATGAGTCAGTATTTATTAACAGCAGTACCCACAGTAACGTGGACTTTCTCTAATCTTACACTACTCAGAAGCTTCGATAGCAACTACACCATTAGCGAGCACGTTTACTCTACAAATGTGCACTATTTAACCACAGAAGATACAGCTGCCAGAAAAGCCAAACAAAGCCTTAAAGTGGCAGTAAGCACACTTGGTCCTCTTGATTACTATCACCCTTTTCAAGGCTCTTTCCATTTCATATTCCTATGTTACTCCCTACATTTTACCTTGCATTTTCTACATTTTACACTTTGCTTAGTAGATAAAACTCAGATAAAATCTCATGGAAGGGGAGAAAGTGATCAAGAAACTTCATAAGCTGAACTTAGCAGGGGTTAAGTCCTTTTTTTCCTCCCCCATCAAAGATTTCAGCAATATCAACAGATGAGACTTCTTTACTTTTACTGGACAGAGAAAATACAAGCTGCTGTGTCTTATCCATTCCACTTTGGAAAATACTGGAGAAGATGACCCATGTTGTTCCTATGTGAATTATTCTAGAGATGCTATAGGGACACAAACTTTTTAATTTCTAAAAGCAGCCTGCAGGTTATGTATTTGAAAAGTCATTGACATCTGCCTTGATGTATCAGATGGGTTCTTGAAGGATCCTTCAAATCTAGAGGGGACCAGTTTATGTCAGCTGTGTCTGGACTAAACTCTGGGGAAAAGAGAGACTTACAAAAAAACCCCGGTGGTGTGAGAGTAACTTTAACGGCCCACACTGAAGTTTAAACTACACTGACAATCTAGGAAATCTGCACCAGGTAGTGACAGGGCCCCTGGTGCTCATGGGGAACACCCAAACAAGATGCTGGCAAGCTGCTGATTACTGCCACTTATTCTGAAACACACCGATGATTTAGGACCAGTTATACTGCATTGTTTTTTCCAAGGATATGCATATGTATGTAATCAACCATCCAAATCAGCACTTACACCAGTTTGAATGCGCATAGCCCTCATCAGCCAAGTGAAAGCACTTCTAGTACTCCGGTTTATGTATGCATGCTACTGGCACCTGTACTGACTGAAGAGTCTGGTAAAACAGAAGTTTAACACTGCTCAGCAATTAATGCTCCTGAGCAGTCAGTCAGAAGAAATTATGGATACTCCATCTCTTGCAAGGGAGGCATACTTTTTAAAATTAAAAGCAGCTCTTAAAAACAGATTATTGAGAGGATAAAGTGTTTTAGCTTCATTAATAATCCCTGTCTGATTTCTTTTTTTTCTGGCTCCTCAATACTGCAAAAGCAAAAAGTTGATATTTGTAATAACAAATAATGACATAATGGGAAAGGAAAGGGAGAAAAGAGAGCCCTGTTACTCAACACAGCTGATCCTTTGGAGGAAGGAGGCAGGATTCTTCACTTACTCACACCAGAGTAAGTTAAAGCCACAGAACATTTATTAAGCACGATACCAAACAAGACAGTGAAATTTCAAACTTCGAGTTAATTTGTTAGCAGGGGAAATGGGAAGCTTATGAAGAAGCATAGGTAGAATACAGAAGATCTACGAGAGGAAGCAGGGACTACTTGGGCTGAAATATTAAAAAAATATGCCTGACCCATGGGGGAAAATAATAATAATGAAGAAAAATAGAAACATACATATACATACAGGACACATAGAAATAAATGCCCTTACATACAAACAGATATTAAGAGTATCATATAGCAGCACTGCCTGTTGTCCTAGGCAGAAAGCAATACACATTCTATACTATACCATGGACTGGCCAGTCTAAAATGTAGTTTCGAGGGAATTAGATGTTAAGATGTTTTTGAGAGCTTCCAAATGCTGAGTACACCCCTTCAAGCAAGGCTTACAGATAAGCCCCAGCATTTTGAGACATTGATTACTTACAGACACATTCCAGACGTTTCAGCCATCATCACACTCTCATGAAAAAAAAGACACGATGTCCAAAATGTTGGGAATGTACCTGTAAATATTAAATGGCTTAAAATAACTCTGCTTATCTCTCTGCCTTTTTCAAAATGACATACTGAGGATGTCTTAGGCCTAACCCAAGGAAAGGTGGTCAAACAAAGTCTAATTAACACAGCAGTGTGTTGCAATTCAATCAGATTAAAAAGAAAACTCATGAAGTACACAGAAGCATGATATTGGAAAATATAATTTTGAAATTTTGGGAAACTTCAACCAAGAAACCAGGGAGAAAACAGATACAATCCAGCTTGTTAAATGGGGAAGGGTTTTGTTTTGTGTTTTCTTCTTGGCCTTCAATACCTTAGTATTTAGAAATATTATGGTTCCAAAGTGGTGTTTTCATTTAATTGCTCTGTACACAGTAAAAGCTGAACACATTTGCTAAACAGGACCCTGTCTCATCATGTAGAATGCTTACAAGATCCCAGCATATTAAGAAAAATCCTGAAGAGGAGTGAGGTTAATCTAGAAATATAGTTATTAATGGATGCATTTTGGTATAAAATGCAGTAAATTCCAATGTAATAACAATGAAGTATGAAGTGGATGCAGCCTTCACTTAATTTTTATAAATTCCTTTGCAATGTTTCTGAAAGTCAGGCACCCTACAGGAGTAATATTGATGATTGCCCCCTGTACCATTTCAACCTATTTACATCACCCTCTGCATCACCCACACGAGCTGTCAGCACTAGCGCTGGGCAGAAAAGGTCTGCAGCCTCTTGCTGCTCTCTGACAGCAGCTCGGAGGAGGAAATGTGGATGCAAGGTCAGAAGAACCATGTTTTACTCAAAGCCAGCAACGTTATCAGGAACATTTAGAAGGTGGGAAAGG
Organism: Cinclus cinclus; assembly: GCF_963662255.1. Lineage (NCBI taxonomy): Eukaryota > Metazoa > Chordata > Aves > Passeriformes > Cinclidae > Cinclus > Cinclus cinclus. The sequence continues at coordinate 85,741,676 of NC_085048.1, forward strand.
TAAACGTGCTAGGTGGATTTTAAAAGCCAAATTTTGTAGCAATGTTTTTAGTACTAATTATCACCTATCCCCAAATCACCACAGAGGAGGAAGAGGAACCATATTAATAAGAGCAAAATCACTGCGTGTTGGATGATCGTTCAGAGAGAAGGGAAACTGTGATTGAAGATTTTTGCAATACTGAAGCTGATACCAATGCCTAGTAGTTAACATTCAGTCACTCATCAAATATTTATTTAGAGACTGTGTAATATGCCCTTTGCAGAACTTTGAGTTTTTAAAGAGAGCCAAGAGATTGTGGTTTTGGGGTGGTTTTTTTTTTTTTTTTTTTTTTTTTGGGTTTTTTTGGTTAGGTTCTTATTTTATTTTACAAACCTTAATACTACAGCACAGCTCTTAAATAATTTTAATCTCTGCCAATTACCTCTAGAGGGTTTGCATGGCACCTAAGTGATGCTCAATCTTATGGTGTCATTCTGTAGAGCACTGAATTTCCATCATAATCCCAATGAAAACTCAGTTTGGGGTGAAACTAAAGCAATAAGATCTCTTCATAATCCCAGCACTAAATTCTAATTTAAGACTAAACCAGGTAATTATATTTCAGATCTGGTTTTATTCTTATACAAGGACTAATTTACTTTTAAAAAGGTCATGAAAAATGTGTTTTTTAACAGTTCTTAAATTACCAATGTTCAACAAAGCCACTGAACCCATTAACCCTATGGACACTAGCTACCTGAAGAAGGTAACAAATTATTGCAAATATGCAAAGTAATCCTAAATTCTTCAGCCACTGCAATACTAAATGCCAAATCCCTGCCAAGGATATGACCTTTCTAGGGGCAGAAAATTTTCAGAAAAAGATAATGTCCTTATCACTACATCCTTTGAAATAATCACACATTACTGCTGAAGCTCTCTAACTTCTAGATACTTGTTTTTTTCTCCTAAAGGAAGGTTAGTTTTTAGGTAGGCGAGGTTCTTGGTAGTTAAAATTGCAGCCCAAAGGTGCTGCTGTACCACTCCCAAATATATCCTTGGTGCTCAGAAACCTTAAGTGACCTGAGGCAGTCATAGATCCTCACAGTGGATAACTGTAACCAAGTCTTCCTTTGCTCCCTCCAAGTCAGCGATGAAAACAAAATTTCCCTAAGGGTGTGACCTGTAGCAATGAGTCTAACTCAGTCCTCAGAGGCATCTGGGACAGCCTCCACCCACCCAGCACACTCCTGCTGTTCACCCGTGGCCTCCTAAAGGGCCCAGAGGTTACAGAAATCTGACTACCTATGGTACTAGTGAAGTTCACCTTTTGCCCTCTTTGCCTTGAAACTTGTGCTGTTTCTCAGAACCAGTCTAAAATTCATTTGGAACAGAGAGATGTGCTCCTGGGAGTATTTATAGGCTCTCAAGTAGAGAAAAGATGCAATATTGGTAACAGTACAGTAATTCACATACAGAAAAGGGGTTGGATAGCCATCCCCATTTTTCCCTCAAAGCCATTGTTGTGCTTTGTGTTTTCCTTCCGTGTCTATGGGCTCCATGCTTTGCATGAGGCATCTGTTATCCACAATGGCCCTGGCTGTGCATACTAAGGGATACTTCTTGTCATTACACTGTAATACATAATTTATGATGTGTCATTTCACCAAGGAAAAAGAAGTAGGAATAGGAGGAAACTGCAACTATTACATCCCAAGTAATTTACTTATGTGAAGAAATAGATTTAATTTAATTGCAAGTTGCTTTGATATGGGAATGGTTTAATATTCTCCAAACCCTTCACCCTTGGGTTTCAGTAGTCATAAGAATTAAAACAAGAAGGACCATTACAGCTTGCTCCAAATTAACATTAATGATGAACTCAAGACAATTTAATCTAGTAGTGAGTTTGCTCACAACACATACATTCAAATAAGAGTGCAACATCCTATTTTTGCATATTCAAAACCAATATTAAGCAGCAGCACACTAACAACGATAGTAAATTTTCACAAAGTGAGAGTTGGGGGCTATATAAATACCTTTACATAGTCACTGATTCCAAATTACTCTTCACATTGCTTCAGACAGCTACAGCCAAATTACAAATATCTGAAAATCCTGTTCAGCAACATGGTATCTGAGACACGGTTATAGATAGCTGGGGTTTTTTTTCTTCTTTCATTACCAGGGACAAAGGAGCTGGTCCAAATTTTCACACTGCCTTTCCAAAGTCTAAATTTATTTCAGAAAGTGCTGAAACCTCTTAATCTCCATCTCTAGCAAGTTTATTAAAGCTCCACATCTACCCACTATTTCAGAACAATTGTAAAACAGTGTTTGCTCAAGCTATGCGAGTTGTTGACTTACTGATTTTATGTGATGTGTCCTATAGACAAGGCAAGGGCAGCAGCCAAAGGAGAGAACAGTGTTTAGAACTTTTTATCCTCAGAGAGCAAGGCTTCGGGAAGATGGCTAAAACCTCCAATTACATTTTTCAAACAGCGGAGCATGTTAGACCAGTAAGGCCCAAAATCTCCGCCAGCCTGACAGGCTCAGCAGGTTTTCACCCTGAATTGTGTCACCAACTCAGAGACAAGAACAGCAGAGTCCCAGACAAGCCCTGCATCAGAAATGAATGACACATGAACCCCCCGTTCAAATTTTCAGAGATGCAGGTGGAAGTTTTGCTGCAAGAGTCCTCCAGAGCACCCATGCAAATTATGAAACTGAGAACAGGCCCTCCTGCCTACTCTCCCAATCAACACTAAAGGTATCTACAGCAGTCAATTTGAGAAATTTCTCATCATCAGCACAAGTTGCTTTCATTATGCTTAATGATCACTGATGGGATTTTCCACCAGTGATCCTTGAGTGTCCACAGTGACACCAGATTTCAATAAAATCATCTAGACACCAATTGCTGTTATAACAACAATTCAGCTCAAAACCATCCTGGATATTAAAGTTTCCTGGAAACTACCCATTTCCAAACACTGATTGCACAGAGACTCATCTAGTTACCCAGTTATATCCTTTATTAAAGTCTTTTGAGTTGTGTGATGTAATGCACCTGATCCTCAGCACAGCGTTGGAAAATCTGCACATATCACATTGTCAGAAAAATATAAAGGAATGAATAATTTGTAGCAATGTCCAAAGGCAAGGTAACAAAAAGGAATCAGTGTCCTACTTAAATAAATCATGCTTTGTCCTGAACACAGTAAAGAACTTAAGTTTCTAAGTCCTTCATTGACTGGATACTCATGATTTGGCTTAACACAGGATGCTGGCATTTTTCCATAGTTACACACACATAAATGACTTCAGCAGAGCTCTCCAACAAGCTAGATTAACTCAGTGTCCACACTGCTAATACTGCATTTACCTTGTACATAAATATTTTTTTTTACAATTTTTATCTACTTTTCATTTCTCTGTTTATGTTCTGTAGTTTTATCTCCTAAAAATGTTCTGGAAGCAAAGGTGCTTTGTGAATGGATGCTTTGTGATAGAAATAGTAATTTTTGCAATCTAAGTGCATGCAAATTCAACAGGAGCTTCTATTGAAATTAAAAGCTAGTTCACATTTAAAAAGTGATTCTTACCAGAAAATGCCCAATACCCCTACCATGCAACTTAAAAGAATGAAAACAGAGACAAGCCTGAACTATGAGTTCTGTCAGGAAGCTTTGAATTCTCTTCTGGTAAAACCTGGCAAACAAAAGAGAGAATTAATCTCCTGAGAGATAAGTAATTTAATTTTTTTTAAATAAATAACAGAGACAGATTATGAAGCACTGAAATGAAAAAGAGGTTGGAAACTGTGCTGCTCAGCTGCTGTCATGAAGCATGTAGTGTTACAGGCAAGTGTCAGAATCAAAGCAGGACTGGCAAGTACCAAGCTCAAAGGTTACTCTGTTTTCCTCTCACACTTATTTAGAATATCTTTCACTTTCTATCTGAGCTTTTTGGTCTGTGAACAGCAACAGGAATGGTTAGCTCCTATTAGCTTCAAACAGAAAGTGGGCTGTGAAATACTGGTTTTGTGATATGAAAAGTTCAGTCACAAAGAGGAAGAGGACGGGGCAAAAGAAAAGAGAAACACAAAGTACTGTTCAGGCTGAAAAAATATTCCATACCTTATAAATGGGTTTGGGATTATTTTTTCTATTGGAATTTCCCTTTTTTGCCCTGTGAAGTCAGAGTTAATTTTAATCTTCATGCTTTAGAAGATGTCCATGGAAATATCCTTCAAAAGATTTAGTTCTGCAATTCTGGGAAGTGTCTAACATGTCTCTTCCGGAGTAAGAGAGAATCAAGTGGGATTTTCAGCAGTTTGGGGTTATACCCAAGCTGGGAGGAAGCAAAGTGCTCTTTCCGCCCTTTCAGTCAAACTGAAAGGCTCCCATGGTTTTTGTCTGCTATCTGACACTGTCAGCGTTGTTTCCTTACTACTTGTTCTGCAGGAGTCTGCTGATTAAATTCTAGCTCCTTTCCCACTCCCAATTCTCACTGTTTGTCCTCCTTCCCTCCTTCTTCTCTCACAGACCCACCCCGGACTCCCCATCCACAGCTTTTTCCCCATGTCACTCTTCATCCATTTCTGAAACTGACAGTTCACTTTTACTCAAAATGCTCCATTTAAAGAGAGCCATTAAATCTAGTTGCCATAAATCCATAGATATAAGCCAATAAACCAGCATCACAGAGAAGTTTTATAGCATCTTTTAGATATTTCTTGGCGAGAATCCATCACAACTCATTAAATGCTCTCACTTCTTATCCTCTCAGTTAAAAGCCTACAATAAACATGAAATGTCCTGACTTCTATTTCCTATAACATGTTACACGTTTTTCAAAATCAATAGGAACTTTTTCAATTTCATTTCCTTTTGCCTGGGAGATATTCATGACCTGCAGTCTAGTTAGCTTCAATCCTTCTGACTGATTCTTCTGGCAGGTGTTTTCTCCCTGTGGCACAATACAAGCTGGTTTTTTGTGGCTTTTAATTTTTCCCAAATGGATCTCCTGGACCAACTGGAAAGTGCCATAAAAGTATCTCCTATGTAAAATACAGGGCAAGAGAGGTTCTATGCACATTGCCTGAAACACTTTACTTCATAAATTTAAGGATCACATTAGTCTTTACAGTTACAAACATACCTGATACTGAGGTTTGGTTTTAAACCTGTCTGTCACATGGGTTTAGTACACTCAGCATATTTTGCATTAAATCAGATTATTCTAGGTCCTAGTGCAAATAGTATATGGCATCAATTGAAATGTTCAGAAAATACTGCTTGAACACCCCTGATTTCTGGAAGAAAACTTCCAGAAAGGTTTTGGGTGGTGGGGACTATAGTGTGGTACCATATTCACCTGTTCATTCTTTACCAGTTTTTGTGTTAGTTGTTCTGTTTTCTTCCCCAGGATTAGACTATAATTTATCTTTCTAAAATTGCTAAGTCTAGGTCAAATCTCTTCATCTCTCTTTCATGGTTTCAAATACTTGTTTGTGGAGGAAATTACTATCTAAGAGACCCATCCAGCCAGTTATTCTGAAACTCTTAGATGCAAATCATTTCAGCCTGTCAATATGCAAGTCAAGAAACTCCTCTTCAGCATCCTGCTTTCTTATGAGTGATACTGAAACACTTGATTTCATCCTGCAATTTCTATATCACTGGACTTCTCTCAAATGCAACGCACAAATGTAAGTGTTCAGCCCTTTAGCATTACTGCTTATTCTTCTCTTTTTACATTCAAGTTAACTTATAACATTTTCTTAATTTGTATTTTTAAATCCCTTTCAGTCTGGACTCTACCATTCACAGTTCCATCAATGGCCATTTTTATTTGCTTTTGTTGCATGTTCTCGATCATTTACAGCCTTATCTGCATCAGTCATTAATTCTGCCTGCACTGGCAGCTTCATTACTGCAGATACCTGCAGTAGATTTTGAACAGCTATTGAGACTTCTTTTAAGAAAGTCTGAAGGAAAAAACAAGTGATGACTTCAGATCATCAATATCAACTGATCAAATGCCAAGGAATGCCTAAACATCAGAAAGCTTCTGCAAAAACAAAAGTAATCATCTGGTAATCATCATCTGCTGGGCAGAGGGCAAAACTGAGACTAAGATTTCTAGAGCAAAAGTCTTTCAAAGAGTGGCTGAGGGAGCTGAGGGGTTGTTTAGTCTGGAGAAAAGGAGGCTCAGGAGAGGCCTTATCACACTCTACAACTATCTAGAAGGAGGGTATAGCCAGGTGGGGGTTGGTGTCTTCTCCCAAACAAGATGCAATAGGGCAAGAGCAAATGGCCTCAAGCTGCAGCAGGGAAGGTTTAGATTGAATAATAGGAAAAATTTCTTTGTCAGAAGTGTTGCCGAACAGTGGAACAGGCTGCCCAGGGTAGAGGTGGAGTCACCATCCCTGCAGGTATCTGAAAGTCATTCACATGTGGCACTTGGGGACGTGGTTTAGTAGTAGATTTGGCAGTGTTAGATCTGTGGCTGGACTCAGTCATAATGGTCCTTTCCAACCTGAATGATTCTGTAATTCTATGAGACTTAAATTATATGGACTTAGATTTTAGTAATAATTAATAGGAGGAGTGAGCTGAGGATCCTTTCTTGAGGAGCTGCCTTTGGTCCTGGTTTTTCCCTTGCAGTTGGTAGGGGAAGGCAGAGATTCAGCAGTATGAAACTGGCAAGAGGTGTATAGGGCACTGCTCACAGACTTGTGTGAATGTAATAAAGTTAAAACATAATCAACAAACTTTTTTTTTTCCTCTATTAATCTTATAGTCAAAGAAGAATTACTGATATTATAATTACAAATATATCAGTATTTTCAAAGTTGCATCATCTCTCCTCCCTAGTGGTAGGTATCCACCTGGAAAAATGTGCTCAGTCCCTGGAGAAGTAACAACTTAAATAGCTCTGTAGCAAAAGGATTTGGCAAGAGACATCCAAACAGTTTACATATATCACTTGGTAAGTTTTCAAAAAGATGTTATGACATTCACGTAGAGTAACAAAGAGTAGTTCAGGTAAGTCAAGAGGTCTCTTTCCATCTATGCCCCTATGAAGTCAAGAACACTGAAATGTTTAGTTCTAATGTTAATATATTTACCGTTGATAAATTTTGCTTTAGAAGTAATTAAAATCTCAGTTTTCATTAAAACATATTTCTAAACCTCACTATTTCAGAGGAAAACTTGCAAAGATGACACAAGTGAAATACCACGAGTCAGGGAAAAAACAGCAGAGAGGAGAGACAAGAAAAGAAAATCCCAATGAACAGCAAAATAAGAAACCAGAGTGCGCCCTAATACACTTCAGAAAAACTGAATCAATTATCATGGCTCTTCACACACTTACTGGCAAAAATCTCTCCACCTGTGTTTTTCTGAAAGTAAGCAAATATGTTGAAGGAAGCCTTTTCCCCCTATTGTTTTCCAAGCAGCAATTTATGGAGAGAATTTCTTGGGCTACAGACCTGTGGAATCTAAAAATAATGTAAATATAATTCAGCTTATTTTTGCTACATGAAATGCACTATTGTATGGAGACAGTTTGTTAAAAGAAGAGGTTTCTGAGGCATTGAACTGGTGCTGGAACATCAGAAGAGCTATGCTCTTTTGTGCTTGTTGAAACAGGTGCTTGACAACTTCTAGCTTCTCTTCGAGTGAGCTGTGTGGTGGAGAACTGTACACACAGACAGGATGATCTGTCAGTGTTCTTTGCAGCCTTATCAAGGAATCTGGTTGTGTGTGTTGGAGTGGGCAAGCAGGCGAATTTCAAAGAGAGAATAATGCCAGAAATAACTGCATTAGATAACCCAACATTGAAATTATACCAACCCATGAATAACCAAGTTGAAATTGCCTGGTTTGCTGTGCTAGGGGTGTCAGTCAGGAGCCTGCCTACTTTATTGCTTACTCTTCTTTAGCATGCAATATTGGAAAAACAGTTTCCAAGGAAAGCAGCATGTGTCAGTGGATTATTTACGTAGGTGTAATGTCAACACCACTGAGGGGACCTTGCCTCCTGGTGATAGAACACCAGCCTTTGAGACCTCACAACTGGTTTCAGAGCGCCTTTGCCACAAAACTCCCAATGATGATTTTCCAGCTATGACTAATCTCATTACCAGCCACCACAGCAGGGAGCACATCTCTCTGTACTGTTGTAATGTGGCATGTTCTGGTCTCCTTTCAGGCTATTATTTATGATTTATTTTTGAATTCAGTGTATTTTGGGTCTTTATATTACTGCTGTCTCTTAATAATTATTACTGTCTCTTAATAATTATTACTGTCTCTTAATAAACATTTCTGTTCTCAAGTGTAAAAGATTTGAGATCTGGGAAGCAAAAATTCCATAACATTTTGCCGGAAGAAGAGCATTAAAGCTTTGATGTAAATAGCCACAGCCCCAGACTCCACCTGGTCCTGGATGCACAAGGAGCAGAGCCAGCGGAGGGAGGAAGCCTCTACAGCTGGGTTGAGAGGAGAATCCAAGGGAAGAAAAGGCAGCAGTTGTGCTCAATTGAAATGCACACTGCCTGCCAAGTTTTCTAACTGCACCAGGAAGTATTTTTTAATCAGTTAAAAAAAAAATAAATAAAAGGAGGGGGGAGGAGAATGGTTATTAGAAACAGGGTGACTTTATTATCTGGCATTTTCCTAGAAAGATAGATTTTCACTTAGAATATTGTTTTTAATACTTCCATTAGTAAGAAAAATTCTCAGGAGCAATATAATGCAGGTGTCTCATGGAAGGTTATCTCTTGTTTACAGTACATTTTGGTACTGTCTTTTAGGTGCTGAAACAGAGACAAACAGGCATCTAAATACGTGGTACTAGAGTTTGCAGAAGCTGTGAATTATTAACAATTTCCTGTCAACATTTACATTGTATTAATATGATTCATGTTGCACATCTGTCACACACATCCATTCAAAATAAGAAAAAAAAAATAGATTTATGGAGACTTACCTATGCTTACATGTCATCTTAGCTACTGTTAAGATGCAACAGGTGATATATTCACATATTACACCAGTTACTCTGCCTGAGGAACAGGTCCTCAGTCTCTGCAAGTTGTCTTGTAATCCTCAGCTACTAAAATGATCTTCATCACCCTATCACCTTTTTAAAAAGCCAATTTAATTTAGGTTTAAAAAGCCCAAATAGATGGAAAAAAAATTAAACTGATGCTTTATGACAATAATACTTTGTTCTTTTGATTTGTCTAATTTAGGACTATCTTTGAGTTTGTTTCCTTCCACAATCACCCAGTTATCATGGCAAGAGAAAGAGAATGCAGCTTTAACCACTTATTGAATGAAAATAATAGGTCAGAACATTCTTGTTGACTGCAGTGGGAGTAGATCAAACCTAAGTACTACACTGCAGGAACACAAATTCCACAAGCAGGCAGCAGTGGAATGCTGCCTGTTTGATGGGGCATACAGACAGTACTGGTCTGTATGCTCCATTAGCAGATACAGTTTTACACAAGACTTTTATTAATATGAGAGATTCTGACAGAGATATGGATTAATTCCATCATAACACTTTATTTCCAACTTTATAAATACAGAGGCTTTATCTAAAAGCAATGGCTTCCAATGGCAATACAGACTAAACCTTTGTTCATGTAAAGCATTAACACAAAGGTACAAATTAAGTTAGGTGTCTAGTGCATATGGCTACAGTATAAGAAGGCATTTTCTTCTTTATTTATTTCCATAAGTCTCCTTTGCAGAGGAAGGCTGAATGTATGCAGCTACTCAATTGCTGTAGATCAGGTGCCTCATTTAAAGTCAACAACCTCATGATAAATGAACTCAGTTCATTTACAATAGGTCAGAATTCCCTGCTATGGAAGAATTCAATTTAAATAACTTATACCTCAGTAAGTAAGACTGCTGTACAAACATGCATCTTCTTTCTCTACACCTCTTTGAACAAGTACCATAGGTTTCAGTTGTTTGTGGTGTTATAGGAAGGTTTGGGTTGGAAGGGACCTTAAAAATCATCTTGTTCCAGCACCACTGCCATTGGCAAGGACACCTTCCGCTAGACCAGGTTGTTCAAAGACCCATCCAACCTGACCTCAAACGCTCCCAGGGATGGGACATCCACAGCTTCTCCAAGCAACCCATTCCTGTGCCTCACCACTGTCATTAGGAATTTCTTCCTAATATGTAATCTAAACCTATGCTCTTCCAGTTTGATATGTAACCCAAGAAATCAATGGAAATCCCACAAGTATGCCTCAATATTATTTCTTTTGTATATCAATAATTTTATTTTTGCCCTATGTTTTATTTCAGTCTTCATTTGTGTTCATTAGACATATTTACCCTGGCTTACTTGTAGCAATGCCAAAAAAAGCATTACAATGTACCAGAGAGGTACATTGAACCAGAGTCTGCCTCCCACCAAAATGCCAAACTTTCTGCTTTTCAAAATGCACAAGTCTAAAATGCTGTTAGCAAGTTGGAGTCACACAAAGATACTTCAGGCAGAGGATCACCATATTTGGTAACTTTTATAGTTTATCCCAAAGCTTGGGGTATTTTGGCTGAAGAGGGACACTGACATTGGGTACTTATCTTATTCCCACCAATAGTAATTTATATCAACTAACTCCAAGAGCACCAAAATATCAGAGTTCTTACAAATACACTGATACTGTAAAAAGCTAATTGTGGGGTTTTATTTTTGGTTGCCTTTTTTGTTGTTGTTTTGTTTAAATCATGTGAATACATGGCAAAGAACAAAAAGACAGCACCCTTACAAAAATAGGAAGTGCACACACATTCTCCAGTAAAAATATGCACATTCTCCAATAAAAATCCACCTCCTAGAATTGTTGTCTTCTGTGTCATGAATCCTTTCTCTGGGGTCAACCATGGTTTGATTCAGTTATCTTCAAACCTTAATGCATGGAAGAAATTGTCAATTAAACTTTTTAAAGAATCTTTAATTCAACCACATTAGTCAAGGGAATGTCCTTTTAGGGCATGTGCCCACGGCAGATCAAAAGACTCAAAAAATCAATGAGATTTTTTAATGAATACTTTTAAAAATGTTAGTGAAGGGCTTATGGTGTGTAGCTATTCATCAGCAGTTTAAGAGACGGACTATCAGGCAGTAAAGTTAACAAGAGCTCTGGTGTGAGGCTGTCAGAAGAAGAGATTTGATAGTTCTGATGGGGGATAACCAATATGCTTGTGACTAGATAAGAGTATTGGCTGCTGTTAAATATTTTTACTACACCACAGGGGATTTTCTTTTATGGTGGGGTGTCTCTCACTCATCCATAGGAAAAGAAGCCCTTTTACCTCTTTGGAAGTACCTATCATTGCACACAGCAGAAACAACAGAATGAGGAATGTGCATGTATGAAAGTGTAAGGAATTAAAAAGGCCAGAGTTCTGTTCATCCCAACACCACCACACTTCTCAGCAAAGAGGGAGGTCCTTCCCTAGACCTCTTAACACCAGCAGCAAGGCAAACCAGCACACTTTACAGTACTTTTGAGATAGAAGAGCTGCCATCGGCTTCCATGCTTTCCAGGAGGTCCCAAATCTTAACCCAGCAAGGTGGTTTTGCTGCTTTCCAGGGAGCGCACATGAACCCCATTGGCAGACCCCTATCAGACTGACAAGACCTTGGTGGGGCAGCCACAGAGAAGGATTGCTCCTGAACAGATGCCAGCATCATCTCAGTCCTTTACATTCCATGATGGGATCTGTATTCACTTTTGGCCAGATCATTAACCAGACATGAAGAGGTAATACCTTCTTTATCCCTACATGAACAGAACAAGTAAGGGGCAATATATGGAGCATTTGGGGTAAAGATTACATTTTGGGTAGACCTATTCCTCATTTTCACAAGAATGTTCAGGGTCATCTGCACACAGGAGCTTGTGTATGTGTCTGCATTAGTATGTATGGTTGTGCTAGTTAAGTCAGGGTCATAAGCAACTATTTCACATTATAAGAGGAGAAAAAAATCACCACAAGAAAAGAAAAAATAAATACAGTTTTGAATTTAGAAAGGCCAGCTCACTTTGCTCTGCAGCATAAAGCACATGCTTCATCTTAAGTACATGAGCAATTCCAGTAACAACTCCTGCTGGAACACAAGTGTGCACTTCAGTGCTTGCACTTGGCTGGATCCTTAATTTCCAACTATTTCTCTAAAGACATTCCTTAAGCAAAGGGAAGTTGTAGGAAATCACCCGGTTTTTCATTACTGGGAAAAGTAAACAAGTGTAATTTCCCATTCTCTTATACATCTGGTTTTAAGAAAGTCTTGCTCTGATTCATGACATTTATTTCAAAAGAAATGCTTTCAGGCAAAGCAAAAACAATCTTTGTTTTAAAGAGGGAACAATACAAAATGGTATATTCACCTCTCTTTCAATAATAATTATTATTATTTTCAATAAGAATATTTTTATAAGAGTAAATAACCATATAATCAGTAACACTAGAATTCTAGGATCTCAGATTCTGTGTCAAGTCGTGTATGCAGCTGAAACTACAAGTGCCCTGAATGTCTCACGACCATGTGACATCCTTTCACAGGCCAACAGCTTCCTTTTCTGCCAGAAAAACACACTAAAGATTCATTTGGAGTGAGGAGCTTAATTCAAAGCTTTCCTTCCATGCTCCTGTGTGAGAGAGTGTACTTGCTACGAGGCAAGGCAGTAAGATATCTACATTTAAGAAGAGCATTTCAAATTTCAAATTTCAAAATGTGTATACCCTGAGCACTTCTAAGATGAATATAGAAGCTAGTTGGTAGGATGAAGCCCTGAAAATGATTAGGAGATAAGTTTTTTTAAAAAAACTATAAGGTAAGAAATGTAATAGCTGAGGTTCCAACACCAATTATCATCACTACTGTTACTTTCAAAAATCGTTTCTGAAAAATATATCACACTGACTGCCTACTGTGGGAACTGCTGAAGCCTCTGGAACTTTGGGAGCAGTGAGGGGGTGGATTGCTGCTAGTTACAGGACTGAGAATAAGTAATCAAACTGTGAGTGTGCCCAGGCTTTGTTATCAGCCCATGATTTCATGGTGACCCTTTATCCTTTCCTGTCTCTTTCCTTCTCCTCCCTTGATTAGCATATCACCCAATGTCAGGTTATGGACTCTTCAAGGGTGGAATACACCTTGCCATATTTTTTTTCCTGCAAGATGCCCAAAAGCATTTCCCAGAGAGATGAAGAGAACTCCCAGGGACTTCAGCTAGGTGGGATGCAGTCATTAGGCAGGAGACTCACATGCCTCAGTATTTGCTAAATATGTGCCATAAAATTGATTGGATATGCTGCTGTACTAATGTAGGTTTCCAGCTGGGTTACATGGGTTGGTTCTGCAACTTCCAGATGTATAGTCTTAGCCTTGCACTACCCTAAACTGGACCTTGTCTATAATTCATTAGCACTATTACTGTAGTATTTCAAAGCACATAGTTGGGCCTGCAAGTTATATTTTGAGTTCCTTGAGTACATAGCATTTAATAGTAATTATTCTGTAATAATTCTGTTTAAAATTATGCCGGCAATTCCTTACAAGCTGCTTTTTTTAATACCTTTTATTAAAAACTATGTGGTAAACTGATTCTCTCAGGACAGTCATAGGTAACTTTGGAAAAAGAACTGAATTCTAGGAACTCTGAGTTAAACAACATTCACTCAAGTGGCTAATGCTTTTTGAAAAAAAAAACAAAACACAGTGTCCACCCCTCCATATTTCTTCAAGCATAATTTGGTAACACTTTCTAGCACTACAGGAGAACTGCAGGGCCAGCACAGGAGAGGTACTGGAGGTCCAAAGGGGCTGAGATTGGTGTGGACCAGTCTTTTCCTCCTAGCCTCCCTCCCCTGTTACAAGAGCTGTCCCAAGAAGTAAGGCCTTGCTGCAGGAAAAATACTGTAGCTCCAAGGGACTAAATGTGATTATCTTACTGCTCATTACAGATGAGAAGTATTGTCTCCATCCAGTTTCCCACACCCATTCCTCTCTTACATTAAACTATTTCTATCAGCCACTTTAGCTTTCCTATGAAGACAGGCTGAGAGAGTTTGGAGCTGTTCAGCCTGGAGAAGGTTTTGGGGAAACCTTATAGCACCTTCCAGTACCTAAGGGGGAGAGCTGGAGAGGAACTTTTTACAAGGAAACATAGCAATAAGACAAGGGGAATGGCTTCAAACCAAAAGAGAATAAATTTAGATTAGATATTAGGAAAGAATTCTTTACTGTGAGGGTAGTGAGGCATTGGAGCAGCTTGCCCAGAGAAACTGTGGATGCTCCATCCCTGGGAGTGTTCAAGGCCAGGTTGGATAGGGCTTTAAGCAACCTGGTCTAGTGGAAGGTAGCCCTTGGAATTAGATGATCTTTAGGTCTCTTCCAACTCAAAACATTCTATGATTCACCCAGGAGGAAGCAAACTGAGAAAAAAAAAGCATGTGAAGTACATAAATTTGTGCTAGTATTGAAGCTGACTCATCTCTAAGAGCCCAAGCAGCCTGCAGCTGGTGCAGAGGAATGAGACAGACGTGTTCTTCTTTGTGGTTAAAGGATGCATCTGCTTATTCCACCCAGCTTCTCACCTACCTGAATGAAGGCACTCAAGGACTGTAGTTTGATTACTCCTAGGGCAGATATTGTGGGATCAAGGCTAAAACCCAACAACTGGCTAGTAATTCCATCTATTGCAACAAGAGCAGTACCAGAAGTTCCTGATGCTTGAGAGCATCTGTCTGCAGTTGCCTCCTCCACAGAAAGAGAAATAAACAGCCTTCTCTAAAGCTGAATGCTGGGGGGGAAAACATCACCACTTCTGTTAATTTTCTTAAGATCTTGCTTTTTTGAGCTCCCTGGGATACCTCAGGAAATGTGGGTTTCCTCATCCAAACCAGTCAGTCTTGTAAATTGGTACTGTAGAAACCAGCAGCGGGTGTGGTTAGCTCATAAAACCACTGGAGAAATAAACTGCGGAGGCTCTCTAGCAATGGGATCAGCGTTTAGGGCATGGGAGTAGCCACAGGCACCACAACCAATTCCCTTCTCTCCGAGGGGAAAACGATACCATCCCTGATCTCTAATCTAAATTGTCATACATCAACTACAAGCTGATCCCATACTAGCTAGCTGCCTTTCCAGCACTTGCCTGGAATTGCAGGCACATGGGACCACCACCCTGTGCCCCATGTCTCTCCCAAAAGGGGCAGAGAATCAGGGGACAGATGCCCTTTGTCCTGACAGGTAGTGCTGGGATTCAGTATCTATTTGAGCACACTTCAAGCCAGAGGAACAGTGCAAGAGCAGCAGCCTTGTCAAAGGGCACAACACTATTCCACCAGGCACACTGGAATAGAAAAGGTGGTTTTTTGTACATAAATCCTGAGACTGAAAAGGAGGATAGTTGTTGATAAGCTTTTGAAATTCAAAAGTGATCTTACCACAGAAAATCTGCACTGCTATGTAGTAGAATAGACATCTTGGGAGTTTCCCCTTGGGATCTTCTGCTAATGGGTGTGTGCTATAGATGGGCTGCCTCTAAGACTATAAAAAGGCTTGAGAAAGCTTGCTGCACCCTTGCTGGTACCTCAGTACACTTTGTCTGCTGACAAGCAGTAATGCAGCACAGGGCCTCTTCCACCATCACCTGCAAGTTTACTTCATTGCTTTGTGCTGCATTCATTCCTGGTCCTAAAGCATTTTCCACTTTGGACACTCTATCTATAAAACAGATTCTCATAAAACCCAAATATCTGAATGTGCTTCTATACAGAATTGGCTGAATGAATGAACTGAGAGTAGGTGAAAAAATCTAAAGGTACTCTATCTCAACAAGTCAAGCGTAAGAATTAACTGAAACCACAGTAAAAAAAGTTCACTTTTAGCGATTTACTGAATGCTATTTAATAGCTAAATTCACTTTCACACTGATTTAATAATGCAGTTATCACCTCTCTCTAAACAATGCTGTCACATACCTGAGAATAGGAGGTATTCAACTAGATTGTTGAGGCTGAAGACCACAGAACAGTTTGTCAATAGTTGTATAATTATTCCATCCTAACAAAAAAACTTTGTGTAGTTCAGTTTGAGCAGAAGGAAAAAAAAATAGCAGGACTCAGAAATGTCCTCATAGAACTCTGAGCCCCAGCTGGTATAAATCAATGAAGATCAGGATGCTTAATTTACACTTTTGCTGAGCAATACTGTAAGGATATGTCTAGAACAAAGCCAATGGCTTTAGTTAAGCCATACAGTATATGTGCAAGAAATGATGCTTCAGCTTCTCAAGTTTTTTTTGTTGAATGATCTCTTTGGGATCCATGGCAATATCATAATGTGTTTCCAGAAAAGGGATGAAGTTATGAAATACCAAATTTTGTCAGTATTTTTTTTAAAATTATATTGAAATCAGGTTTGAATGGCATCTTAACCATCGTTCACAGATATGTTGAACAGAAGAGAGCCAGAAAAGGGTTAGGAATAAGGACAACGTTAAATGGAATCAAACCTGGGAAAATATCAGCTGTACTCAGTGTTTGGAAGGAAAATAATTTGATAAATGTTTGTTAAAACACAGTAACATGGAAGTGTGAAATTCAGAGCTGGTCCTGTTTTATCCTGCAAAGATGTGTAATTTAAATTAAATTCCAGCAAGAGCCAATTTATCCCATGCAGTGAGATGAGGCACCACAACATGAGAACAAAATAATCAACAAGTTTAGTCTTTAGAAATCCTCATTCAGAAAGGGCAAGAAGTGTTTCTTTGCAAGGCCTGTGACAATCCAGCAGTGTTTTCATCTGAACTTTAGAAAGATGTAAACAAACATGAAGGACTTTGGACAAGAGTTTCAAAACAATAATGAGGTTGCAGGAACTGACTGAGACTTCTTCACAAGGGTAAACAAATGTATTCCAGTTGAGCAGTCTCCAGCAGCAGTGGAAGACAGACCTGGGAATTTTTGAGAGTCTACATCTAAAGTCCAAAGCATGAAGGTATTTACAGAAATACAAATCAAACCATGGGATAAAACTAATCACCAGAAAGTAAGGTCACAGGGAAAAGTATACCCCATAAAAAAGTGATTCTGATGTGAGACAAGTAGCCGGGAAAGCAGCTGCAGATCAGTTCAGATTAGCAGGTACTAACAACCAAATCTGATGGGGGCTATTTAATGGAATCACACATGGGTCCCGGGGAGCAGCACAACTAGCAAACTAAAAAGGACCTAAAGACAGACGTCTTGGTGTTCTTCAAATTAAAAGTATAAAGCATCTCCCTTCCTAAGTTTGTGACATAACAGCACCTTGATTATTTCAAACATCTAAATGCTTCACTAAATTTTTTGATCCACTAGTTTATGCAGAAGGCTCTTCCTCCTAGGAAAAACAAAAGGTTTGCTATGACTGATAAGGGAAAAACCTTTTGAGTTTATTAGTTCAGTTGCAAATCTATATAATTTAAGAATGAAGAAATCATTGGAATACAGCCGTCAGAGCATATCAATCACACTGTCAGCATCTAAGGCTTTTTGGGTTCACAGAAAGAGCAGACAAACACAGGGGAGAGGAGAACCTGTAATTTTGCTTTTTGCTATTCCTATGTCTATAAAACTGACTGAAGCAAACATCCACTTTTACTTGTTTTTGCATTTAATTACATTAGCACACATAGGCATATTACTGGATTGGTGTCTCATAGGGGAGTCACATCTTGGCAGGAACAAGAGACAACAAGTGTTTTCCAACTCTTAGATTTATGTCTTAGTGAAAACTGGCAATTTAATTCCTGCATCTTATTCTAGGTTAAAGCAAGCCCTAACTGTGGTCTAAATCTTGTTGTCTGTCAACTTTATGATGCACAAATACAACGTTTATTTTCTATATCCTTCCATTCATATTGGTGAGAACCATTTTACATCAAATCTTCCTCCAGTTTCTCTGTCCACTCCTAAACTTCATGTCCTTATCTATTTTCACTTTTGCTCTATTTTTTTCCTTCTCCTTAGGGAACAAACAGTAACTGAGGCACAGAAACTTTCCAGTTAAAGTTGTTTTCCCTTAGAAATTAAAATGATAGGGATTGGTAGGGGAAAAGGACCGCACAGTAGCAATTACGCTCATGTTGAGTACATCATTTGGTCTGTGTATTTTGGTTGCCTTCTGAAGGTCCTTTTATTTTAGCCCCAGGCCTACTTGGCTGCAGTAGGTCACTTGTTTCCGACAGCAATAAAAATAAAAAAAGAAGCGTCCCTGAAAGCAGCATTCTTTTTTTTTCCCCCCTGAGGATGTTGTTTTCTAGCCCATCTCAGTTTCCGGTTCCCATGAATCAGCTTGTCGCTGTTGTGTTTGGATTCACTGTGCCATAGGGAAATGTTAAAAGGCTTGCTTTCTTTGAAGGCAAAAGCAAGACAGCTGCTAATGGAAAGCCACCTTGATTTCCATGCTTTTGAAAAAACAAATCTTATTTTCCAACTTTTTTCTCCACTTGTACTTATTCCAGAAAAAACCCTGTTATCTTTTCTAAGATTTGAGAGGTATGGAAGGGCCAGGATTTGCTTTCTGCAGCATCTCACTTTCCCTATGGATGGTGCTGCTTTGCCAGGAGATCCTCACAAGGGTTTTGTCCATTGCAACCAGGATTTTGAGTAGTATGGTCCTGCCATGTCTAGGTAAGAGTGAGAGCTGGGCCAGACCATTTGCATCTTTGGATCCAACCCATCCCTCTCTGCTTCAAAGAGGGAGGTAAGGGCATAAGAGTACAAGTGGTAATAAAAGCCCATAGAATTGTTTCTCTGTGGCAACCATGGCTTGTGGAAAACACACAAATATATATAGTTACTCCATAGTCTTCAGTCATTACTCCAGGACATGAAATAAAAGGGATTTTTGTGCTTTTGTTTTGTTTTAGTATAGCCTCATTTAATAAGCTGAAATACCTGACCTTACTTCTGTTAGTCAACTGGAGTGGATGATCCAGTGAAGCCCCTTCCAAACTGACCCTAAAAAGCACCTGAAGTCTCAGTCCCCCATCTCAAATACCTTTGGGGCTTGGCTGATTTCTTTCCAGCTTGGCAAAGCAGTATTAAAAGGCAATAAAAGTCTTGGGAGTTATTTTTATTTGAGGGTTGGTTTGTTTGTGTGGGGTTTTTTTTTTTTTTTTGTTAGTATGTTTATGGGGGAGGGGCTTTGATTTGTTTGGGTTTTTTTGGTTTTTTATGTTTTCTTTTTTTTTTGTTTTTTTGGTTTTTTTTTAATTATGGCAGGATAGAGAAGAAAGATGAAAAGCAGATTCCTCCCTCCTCCGCTTTCCTGGGAAAAGCAGACAGATTTCTCATTTTTGAATGCTCTTTAGCAACAGCGCATATATCAACCAGCCTATTTCCTTCAGCTGTTTATGTCTGTGACTAAGATAAGTCAAAGACAGCAACTCTCACGCAACAGCCCCATTTTCCCCTCCTCAAGATGCCACCCTTTCTCCAGAGGGGCTCACACCCTGATCTAGCAGATTCCATGGGGAAGTAATGGCACTCCATAGCCACAGCTCCAAGCTTTGGAGCTCTCTGGAGCAACCAAAGATACACCCCATATTCCAAAGGAACCACAAAATCCACCCCCTTCTCCCCCTGAGAAATGGCTTAGATGAAACCTGGGAGAGCTACCACATACTTTGTGTTACTGGCATAGATAAGTTGCATTTTTTGCTGTAGTTTCATGCCAGAGACAGCTATTACAAGCTCTGGCAATCTTCCTCTCAAAAACAGCCACACGTAGTTCAGACTTCACAGGAACTCCACAGTGCTGTCATGCCCCAGAAGGTTTTCAACCCCGAGGACAGGTACAAGATTTAAAAGCAAGATTGGGCCCCAGTCAGCGGAATATCCAGGTTTCTAAGGGCACTATCTCACCCTGGGATGGCTTCTATGGACAGTTGGAGACACCCAGCCTGAGCTGCCCTCGGGGTGACAGGTGAGGAGCCCCAACTGCTGTGGCTGGCTCAGGATGCCTCCCCAGGGCTGTACTTAGTGTCAGCATCAGCCAGGCACCAAGCTGCCCCCCAGGTAAGTGGGTCAGAGATAGTGGGATCCCTCACCATAAGCCGATGTGCATTTCCACAAAGGAGCCACAGGTCCCACTTTGTATCTCTTTGCTTCCCCCTCCTTCCCCTGATGTGGGTTAAAACACAGCAGAGACTGAAAGGTTTAAGGTAGTTCTGCGTATTTATTCATGTACACATTTATCATTCAGGCAAAGCCCAATCCCTAAAAAAGTTCTTTCCCCTGACAGGCTGCACATGAGCATGGCACATTTAAGTGTGCTGTGCATTTGACTCACAGCAGCCCAGAGACTTTGGCTATCCTCTTAAATAATAGGCACTGTAGTGGCTGTGTATGTCTGGGACACTGTCCCTCTCCCATCTCAGTATCACAAAGCAGTATCACAGCTTATTTCACAGCTCCTTAACCTCATGTGCCAGGACTGAGTGACTTGCACGCTGCAGGTGTGCAGGGGAGCAGGGCTGTGGTGCAGCATGTCAGCTCAGAGCACATGGAATTCAGTGCCATCAGGTAGCTTAGGGGCAGGCAGGAAAAAAAAATCCAGGAGGTATTCTTCATGTTCCATCATTCACAGAAAGACTATGAATGCCTATTCTAAGAAAAATCCTATTTGTGCCCGTTCTGGGATCTCAATTTCCTCAGTCCTGCCTGCTTTCTCCTTAAAAAAAAAAAAAAGCCCCAAAACAAAAGTCGGCAGACTAGTGGCTGTACTGAGAAATAGTAAAAGGACAAACTGACACCTGGTTTCACAGAGTAGTATTTCATCGATCCCACACCAAAAAACCACACGTTGCACAAGGGCACAACTCTGCATGCAACGGAGGGCAGCACCACCAGGCTCACGCAGGCTGGCGCTGCTCCACAGAATTCCTGTAACCACTTGGAAAGGTTCAGAGCTGGTCCAGGACCCAACCAGGAGGTGCTTGCTTTGCCATGCAGCCAGTTTCGTGTGACAGGACTGCAGAAAAGCTGCACACCCTGCCCTGCTTCCTCTGCACGTGCAATTTTTTTGGGTGCTCTGCTGCTGGTCTGTGAGAAGAGCCCTGTCCTGGGCCATTGCATAGATCCTGCACAGAATCTGGTACTCCTGAGCTTGGGATGGCACCCCCAATGAAGGGTCTTGCTCCCAGCTGTGGCAGCAGCACCCTGCCAGCACTTACGGCATCTTCCAGTTCCAGCCTGCTGCATCACATACATGGCAGTATCCAACCCCTGCAGCCCTACCTGCAGACCCCTCAGACAAGGAAAGGCATCACCTTCTGGGTTGCAGGAAGCACAGGCTGGCCACACACTCTCCTTGTGAATTTCAGTTTATCTCCAGACCAGTGCTAATTACAATTTCTTTGTATGAGTACTCTCACACAGGCAGCATTTTGCTTATGAAAAATCAACAGAACCCAAATAACTGCAAAAATAGAATCAGATGCAATAACATCTTACATAAGCTTTAGTTAATAATAAACCCAATTCTACTCAAATCCTAGTGACTCTAGTCCTAATAGTGACAAGGTAGGAGACAACTATGGGAGTATAGTGAACCATTTCCCATGAAGTGATGAGATTATCCTTCTTGCATTTTGTGAATTGTTGATGAAGGAAAGGACATATTTGTGGTTTCTCTGTCCCATTAATTGGAATTGTTTTGGTAGCTTTAATCAAATATCTGATTTATCTGACTAATTGTATTACAGCACAGACTGATAAATTGTGTTTTACTGGGACTCAAAAGTTATAAATACAAACCAAGTAAAATTCTCAGCTGTCTTTCTCTAAAATAAATGATAAGACCCTTAAAAAAAAGTAGCATTACTACTATTGTTTGGCTAAATTGGGTCTGTTCTGGCTATCCTCATGCTTCTTGATTAGGCAAACTGGCCTTTATAAACAGTGTTTACTTCTGCCAAAGCACAACCTGTTTGATCAGAGAATAATCTGAACTTCTGATAAACTGGATTACCCATTTTGGAGCCCTTTGAACTAAGAAAATAGTAGTCTTCCCTCCTGCCCTTTAGTGATTGCAAGGGCCTGAAATACCCTCATAGAAGTTTAAAAAAGCTATTCAAGAGCAAGCTCTGGTCTGCCTGTTCCTCCTATTCAGGAGACATTATTTGAAGAAAGTGTTAAATGGATAATATTATCAGCCATACCTATCCTCTTCTGCTATGGAGACAGTCATGTTTCAGGGCAGGTTAGAGACAAAAAGGCACCCAAGTCTTCAATAGCTAAGTGACTAAGGACACACATTCCAGGAGCAAACAAAGGAAAGGAATTTAGATGCATTGAAATGCAATAGTCTCAACCTCAGTGATATCAACAAAGAACAAGCCCTATAAAGGAATTTGCAAGGTCATAACCTGGTAAGAAAATTCTTATTCCTTCTAGACACTGCCAGCTAGATTTTCAAGCTTCTCTAAAGCCTGTTGTGAATTAGACGTTGCTTCAAGTTTTTGGTGTCAGTAATACTATATGTGTGTTGATGCATCAGTTATACCTGTGTCTAATGCAAGTTATTTAGATATGTTTGTTAAAAGCAAAAACCCCCATCCACTTGTATATATCAGATCATCTGTTTCTCCTCAGTTTGATGACAGGTGTCCAACCTAGATGTTAACTACAGAGAATATTTCAAAAGCAAAGGCACTTTTTAGGGTAACTTTGAAGAGAGAAAGTAGTGTTCACTTTTCAATTGCAAGCAGAATTTCCATTAACATATTTGACCACATCTCTATTTTTATCTACTTCTACCTTTTCTGTTGTCTGCATACTTGGCGAGGCAAGGAGGATTTGTAGAAAGATAAAATTGAAGCATATGCTCTGACATAATGAGATACTCCCCTAATGTATGAAAATGTTAAAATTTATAACCTGTCTTAATAGTGACTTTTTTATTCGACATATCAAATTTCTTAGCTTTAACAACATTCTAACAGTTTTTTAGTGCTTTTTTAAACAAAAGAATGGGAATGCACTCATATAATGGGAAGAGCTACTGTCTAAAAGCCATTGCAGAGGAAGTGTCCAGATTCAGATGTGAGCAGTAGTGCTGCCATGGACATCCAGCAGAGTGGGAGCATGTATCACTGCATCCCAGCATGACCCTGAAAAAAGATATTTGACTGCTCAGGCCCAGTTTCTCAGTTTATGAAACAGGAATATTAATGTTTAACTACATTAATAAACCAACACCTATGCATTAATACCGAAAAGGCCATGGTGCTTCCATGTTAGAAATACAAATTAGTACATGGCAGCTCCTTTTAGAGTTTGACCATTTGATGTTCCCATTTAAAAAAAAAGTGTTTAAGAATGATACAAAACTGACACATGGCCTCACATGGAGGGTTATTTGGGGATCTAACATATCAAGGAGAAGGTCAGAAGTTAACTTGATTACAATCTACAGGTATTTATACAAAGAGAATAACTGTAACCAGAGGGCTCCGTCACCTAGACAAAGGCAAAACAGCCACTGCAAATTCTAAACACCCAAGGCTTCAAGGAACCAGCTGGAAGTAACAATGTTCAGATCAGGGCTGGAGAGAGTAAAGTTCTGAGACACACATTAGGTCACCGGGTTGCCTGCAGGCATCACTGGCCGAGGTCCCACATGCTTTATTTGCAGAGGGGTCAGATTAGACTTAATCTGAATGCATTCTTTCAGCCTCCATCTGGAATTTTTTTTTTTTTAAATGCACAAATTGAATTAAATATCCAAGTGGGCATCCTTATCCGAGGGCTGGCAATAACTCAAGATAAACTGAGATTGAAGCAATAACATATAATGTTACTGAAGTTTTCATTGCAAACACTTAAGTTGATAGCTTGAAAACATCAGCTCAACCTTTTAAAAAAGGTTTTCTTGGGGGTATGCGGGGGAAATAGGATGGCAATTTTTGCCAGAAAGGGCAGCAAGGATAGGAAACAGTCAAGGGCAGCCCCACAGTGCTCCAGTTGCTATGAGGGAGAGAGGGACAGGTAGGAAAAAGTTATTGTGAAGTCAAAAAACCTCAGGAACAGGAAGAAAGATTTCGTGTCAGCTATCTCACTGTGGAATTCTGCTTCTTTCACCTGTAAGCAGTCTGTCTTTCCTGATTTGGGACCTTTGTGTGGGAATGCATGAGAGCCTATTTGTTGTCCCTTGTCCTCTCATTTTGAGTAAAGATGGGTGATCAGGACTCACCAAATTTGAACAGACCAGTCTTTTTAGTAATTAATTAAGCTAGAAATAACTGCATGAGGTCAATAGCAGCAGGAAAAGACAATTGTTTTGGATCCATAATTGTTCCAAACAAAGTTTACCAAGCCTAGGAAATCAAAGCTCTGTACTGTCAGAAGATGCACTTATCTTTCCCAATCTCCTTTATCAAGACTCCAGCAACTACAAGGCAGCATCACCCTATACTGTAGGCAACTCTGAGAGGGTCTAGAAAATTTAAATCACAGCTGTAAGCAGGGATGAATTTGGATATTTACACCTTGCCTGTTATTTCTTCACATATCCCAAAACTGCAGCTAAGAACCATCTTCTAGATGTATATCCCCTTCTTCACACAGATAGTAATAATTCAAAAAAACCCAACCAAACAAAAAAATATCCTAAATATCAGAATCTCTCTCCTTTGAAGTTATATGTCTAAACAGATTGCCTTTCCATGAAAAGAAAACATT
This sequence comes from Cinclus cinclus, assembly GCF_963662255.1. Classification (NCBI taxonomy): domain Eukaryota; kingdom Metazoa; phylum Chordata; class Aves; order Passeriformes; family Cinclidae; genus Cinclus; species Cinclus cinclus. Next base: position 85,766,449 of record NC_085048.1, read on the forward strand.
CAGACTTCAAATTAACCGGGGTTAAAGGAGTGCTCTGTTGGCATACAGGAAACTTGGGTTTAACCTCTCTTCTGTGTGATCTAGAACTTAAAACATGAACCTCTATCTTCTACATTCTGGAGGCCCAGGAGGTTGCCAGAACAGGCTAAAAGTAGTCTGGAGCAAATATTGGTAAAGATTATGTTGAAATTATGCACTGCCTGCAGTATCACATTCCCAAATGTCACATTATTTACTGTAAGCACCCATGAACTACATGTACTCTTATCTCCTGATTCAAAGGTAATTGGCTGCAGACACCAACAGAAACAAACCCAGAAATACAACATTATGTGATTTGCTGTTTACTTTCCATTGTTTACCAACACAGATCCATACCCAGCTGGCAAAGGATCTAGTTTGGGTTGTGCCTTTTTTTTTTTTTTTTTAATTTGTAGAAAAATTTAAGTTTGCAAAATCATATAACTTTTTGCTAAACCAGCAATAAATAAAAACATATTTAAACACTGAAATAATTCCCACTTAGAAGTCCAATTGACTCTGTAGCTATAAAAGCTATTAAATCAACCTTTTTTACATATTGCAATTACAACACCACTCCATGAAGAGTTTGGATGGAATCCTGGTGAGGGACGTGAGTGTCCCCACAGCATGTTTAGTCCCATTAAAAAGTTCTAGGAACTATTTCAGATGACATTTATGATACCAGGCCTCTTGTCAAAAATATCTCTTTCTAAATATTTCACAGAAATCAGTAGAACACCATTTCCAGGAGGTGTTTCAAATCAGCTTCAGTGGAAGCTGAGCACCTACTGGTCACTAGAAGACAAATCATTATCCACCTGAGAATCTCTCAGGTACAGGCTATTTGTGTTTCTACCACTGAAGGAAAAGGGCTTTCCTTGTTTTGGGGAGCACATTCATGTGTCCTATGAGTTTAGTAAAGCACAGACCAAGGCCTGTATTTTTTACTGTCCCTGCGCAACACATCCAAGATTGTCAGGACTCCAGAGGAACATAAATCTCATTCCTTAAAAGTGAAGTATACTTTACCTGAAAAAGGTGTTCTTGGTCTGTTGTGTACTTATTATTATGTGTAAAAAAGAGAGGAAGACAGATTGCAGGTTTTCTGTCACCCCTCTCCTTAGGCATCCAAGAGATACTGTTCTGCAGCAGCCCCAGGTCAGAAGGAACCAGGCATTTATCTCATCTGGCCCCAACTTCCCTGGTTCTGCTTTTCATCCACTCAGATGCCCAGTCCAACCATCTTGCTCTACTACACTAATGCAAAATCCCAAAATACATTTAGGACTGTTGAGTAGGGATGAACCCTACAGTTTCCCATTCAAATGGTTTAACTACAGAGGCCCATTCCCATTTGTTGTTGTGGTGGCAGGATTTTGACATGCAACACTTGTCAGGAGACATCCAGGGCTTTGTCCTTGGTAGCATGAGATGCCTGTTTGATCCCTGTAACACAGGGATGCAACGAAACTGGTTTTCATCACTTTATCCAAGACTATTCCTAACTCTCAGCTACTAAAAATGGATCAGAATTACTCCCACCACTTCTTCCACCACAGACCATATTGTAAGAGGAATCTCATCTCAATGGATGGCCAAATTTCTTTGCAGCTCTAGCTTTAATTGACCAGATGTCCTAGGATGAGTTTATGATGCTTGAATCCCCAACTGTCTGTTCTATTTATGCTGGACATTGAGTTCTGCACCTTCAAGTCTGGTTTCAAGAGGGAAGGGGAGGAAAAAAAGCCCAAAGTTTGTTTGCAGAAACTGGACTTGCTACCCCAAATCCTCCTCATGGACTGTGCAGCAGGGGTGGACAGTGGGAGAGAGCTCTCCTTTGCTGTTTAGTTGGTATTTTTTTTAGCTAGCTGAGGCAGAGGAGTTCCCCAGACTGTAGCTTTTCTTTTTCTTGGAACTGATTAGCCCTGCTCTGGACTGAAACCCCAAAAAGACCCACTGAGAGCTCACACCTGTGGCCCACTGGGGCTGGGACATGGTATTTTCCAGCACAGGAGGGACTGATAAGGGACTGAGAAAACTGAGCTACACTCCATGAAAAGGACTTTCTGAATTTGCCATCTCTTCTGAACAGCAAGAGGTTTTATTGTTTAATATTATTCTTTTTTCTTTTTTATTCTTGTGAATACTTTGCTTATTAAATAAACAGGTTTTTTTCCACTTTTCTCCAAGGAAATCTTTTCCTGAACCAGTTGGGGGAGGAGCCACTTGAATCTGCTTTCTAGAGGAACCCGTTTGGAAGCTTCCTCCCAAATTTGTCCTAAACCAGTACACCATATTTTGTGATTGGTAGGATTATGGACACACCCTGACACAGCATTTCTTAGCGACTGGATTTGCTAGGGAGATCACATTTAACAAGAGTTTATCTGTTCAGAGCTGAACACCCTCTGTGCTGAGCTGTGGCTACCAAAATACCTGGCACAGATATTTGGATTGCAGATAAAAAATTACAGAAGGTGGACATTAGAACACACAGTAGCCAAATGCCGTTGTTACTCAGTTGTGTTCCTTATCTTCCTTGTACCTTGACTAGTCCTAAAAGGAGCAGTTATTAGAAGAAATCACTCTCTTACCCAGTAGGGCTGCATTTCTGAGAGGGCAATGACATTTTGCAGCTGTTAAAAAAACCACTCTTGCCTTTGTCCAGTCAGATGAAGATAAAGAAATTCTCATGTTCTTGACAAAGCACGCTAACAAGCCTTGACAAGGGAGGAGAGTTGCCTTTCCAGACATTCAAGAGACACACTTGGTGAGTTTCTAGCATGACACAGACTGCTCTGCTGCTGTGATCACACCTCTGCGCTGAGATGTGACAGGCACATCTCTCAGCAGTGATACCGACTTCAGCAGCCTCTTGTCTCTTTTCCTCACTTTTTCATTTGCTCTTTGTTGCTCTCATTCCCATTACGGTGGTACATTTGCCCAAGCGGTTGTGCATCCAGCCAGGTGAGAACTGACTCGGGTTTAAAAGAGCCCATCAGAAAGGTCTGGCTTTAATGTGGGAGCATTTATAGATTGGCCTAGCCACCATCATTTAACTCTGTACCAGCAAAATGGGAACAGAAAATAAATGGGAGGATAAACAAGCTATCTCTGGGAAAGGTATGCCCAGTCTCTTTCCACAGCTTGCACCTTGCCCTCTGACTCTTGCTGCCACCCAGCCCTAAATGGTGTCAAATACCAGACAAGAAAAGGAGGAGATGTAGGTGGTGAGCTCTGGGTTATAAAGCTCTCAGTTATTCCCATCTCAGTTATTCCCATCAATAACTTCCAATCAGAAGTTATTCCCATCTTCCCATCCGAGAGGCAGAGCCCTCCTGCCTCTCAGTAGAGAAGACACACGGAGACTGTGAGCAGAGAACCTCTCTGTCTCCCCTCAGAGCCCCAGGGCCCCACCAAGTCCCTCTCCCTCTCATGCCACTCCAGTCCTATTTTGCAGAACCACACGAAGGGGCAATAAAGACAATCATTAAGATCTTCTTACCTCTGAATTTGTTCTCTACTTTACCTACTAATATTTTTTAATTCATCGAACAATGGACAAAGGTGGAGAGAGAGGAGTGAAGGGGCCCTGGTTCAGAAAAGTGTGTACATACCAAAATGAAGACTGCAAGTGACAAACCAAAGGTTCAAATGCATAATTAAAGAAAGTTCTCCTTATATCTCCAATCACCACATATGAACTTCCTGGTTTCAGGAGTGTTCACACTACAAATGAGCCACCCTTGCTCTTAAGTCACAGAAATACAGTCGTGTACCTTGAGACTAAGATAGAAAAGAAAATAAAATAAATGCATCACCAAGTGGCCCAAGAATCACTGAGAAAGCAGTTTGGAGTTTTAACTTTTTTTACACTTTTGATGTTTAGAAGGTGGGAAAAAAATGCAAGAGAAAAACCAGGCTGCTTAAAAGAGAAAGGAAATGAAAAGAGGTAGTATATAAAGCAAAGGATTGAATAAAAGATGAAACAAGGAAAGGAAAAAGACAATTCACAAGCCTCTCAGTAAAGCAATCAAAACCCACAAAGCTGAGTAAACATAAGCAATATTTAAAATGCAGTCTAGCATTTAGTTTGCATTTGAAATAAGGATGTCTGCGGAGTTTTCTTCTCAAATAATTTTGAGAAGTCTTACCTTAGGGGACTGGAATGTTTTAAATCTTAAAATCTTAATAAAGAATTTCAGGTGATACAAACAAAAAAAAAAAAAAACCAAACCAACAACCCAAACCACTAAAAGACTAAAAAGGCCCCAAAACAACCTGAACTAAGGAACAAAAAGAGTCCCTCAAGGAATAAGATGTTGTTACATCATTCTTCCAAAAGATAATCTCAAAGACTGTCAGAATGACAAAGACACACAGCTGAGATGTTTATTGACATTTAGTAAATGCTACTGCTCAGCTATATCTTCCTTTGAGTTAATTCTGTTTCATGAGCACAAGAATAGACAGAATTGACTTATAAAGAATAGTAAGAAGCTGAACATTTACATAGGCATAGACCAAGAAAAATAAATCTAAGTTGTTTTGCCTTTTAAATTCTCACTTCCTTGTATTTCGGTAGGGAGTTAAACTTGGAGGAAGTGGTGTGACTGTAAGAGAGGCTGCATCCATAAGCTCTCCATGACTCAGGGCACAGGAGTGCAAATCCTCTCTCACAGACTCCGATTTTACAGGCACTTTTGCAGCTGGAATAAGCCACCATCACCAGTTATAGAAGCCCTCCTCCCAGTGTCCTGCACAGCATCCCAGTGTAAGAGAACCGCTGGCCTCGGCCAGGTTGGGAAGTTGGCCTCTGTGTCACTGCCCAGTGACAGTACAGCACAAATTCCCTGGGTCACTGTGACGTGGATTCCTACACAGAGACATCCACATCTTCTCAAGTGCCAATCACCTCTAGAAGAAACTCAAGCAGTAAAAAGAAAAACATACAGGCAAAGAGGGCAGACTGAAACCCAGGTCCTGGCTTTTTCCTATGCTCCAGCTGATGGCAGCTTAGAACACTGGCTACTAAACCCCATTAACAGCAACTGCATGGGCAGACAACAAACAACCCAAGACAGGTCCATGAGAAGAGTTTCATTTATGTCTTGATGACTGTCTCTCCCACCCCAAGAACTATCACAGGCAATCCTATTAATTTCCTTATCCTTTCCACAGGCTCTCTGAGAAGGAGTGAAGCCCCTTGTTATTCAAATTAGTGACCCCTCACAAGTGCCTTCCTAGATCAGGAGCAAGCCCAGGCTTTAGTCATTTAGTCTTTTCTCATTGCAAATACTTCAGGGCAATCTACCACAGGTGCTACACCCACTCTGAGGACAACCACAGAGGCACAATCAAACATTTCACCTCCTCTTACAAGAGGGAAACCGTTGCAGTTAAACTAAGGATAAACCAAACAGAAATGAACCTTTGTTCATTCATTATATTTCAATCCTCCAAAGAGACAGAGAACTATCGGTAATAAATGTTTTTTCCAAATAGTTATGATGAAACACAGCCCTGCACATCCCACTTGTCTTTGCTTCTAACCTCCCCAGCCACCCTTTGCCTCTGTGGAACTGCTAAAACCCACAAAATCCTCATCTACCACCCTTTCCTCTGCTTTCTCATTATCTCCATGAGAAAGGGGCAAGAATAGGATTACTTTAGTGTCAGATCCCACCCCATAGGTTTTGCCCCTTTACAACTGAATTCATACAAAACAGCCTGACTTGCAGGGCTCAGTCTGGTTCAAAACACACAAAGGAATTTACCCAAGTTTTCCAGCCAACCAGAAGCCAAGATCAAGGAACAGATCTTCATAATTTACTATAAGGTCTATTTCTTGAAATGCAATTCAGTCTTCACCAGCTTCCCTTAATTTCACTTTTCAAATAAAAAGAACAGTTAAAAATAACCCTATGTGTCAACACATACTGAAATGAAATAGGAAGCCAGTTGCCTGTAACTAGGGTGAGAGACTGAAGGTTGTACATGCAGTAAAGCCTTCACACATTTGAGCTTTTTAGTACCACATGAGATTTCTTTATTACATATCAGTAAATTAATTTCATGACATAGCAATAAAGTAACTTTCCTTATTTTTACCATATTTTATCCCACCACAGAGCTCACAAAGCACAAGGCACCTTGTGCGTAACAATGATAACTACAATTTATTTTGGTTTTTGGAAATATGCACACAGCTGGCTCTTCAACAAAATCCAACACAACAGAAGCCTAAGATTTCTACAAGAAACAGTTGTGTTACAGACAGACCTGAACCCTCATACTTACTATTTCAGAAAAGCATTGGAAATCCTGAATGCTCATATAGACTATATGCAGTAGCAAGGAAATACCTCACACTTCAGGACTTTTACAGGGGAACGCAGATTTCTCCTGGCAGGTTCCAAAATTAAGCCATTTTTCCCAACAAAGGATGGATTTTACCAGATCCTGCATGAAGTATTCGTGTGTCCAAACGACATTTTTCCTCACCTTAAACTCATCCCTGACACCACCACCACCACCACCACTACAAAGACCAGCTGTAATTCTTGCTGCCTTACCTATATTCCTGCTGCAGACAGTCCCAGCACAGGGATGAGATGACACCATACCTCCTTCTGCCAAAGGACCTGACCACAGGACTTGGTCAGGGACACCACATCCCTCATTATCCACAGCTGCTGCTGGGGGCTTTGGCACAGCTCCTCCTGGCCCTGCAATCTCCACACTGCTGCTTAACACCCTGCATCTGAGACAAGAGCAAGGTTTCAGCCCTCCCTACCTGCCTCTTCAGGCCTGGAAACAAAAACCTCCCAAGCACAAGTGTAGGGAGAGGTGTCACCTCCGCAAGGAAAATTGCTACAGGTAGTAAAAATACTGAGTAGGGCAGTGATGTGTAAGGAGGGAAACAGCTTTAATTTGTAGAGGTTGAATGAGTCAATCACTAAGGGATTGAATGTAAAACCAGGAACACAACTTTTCCTTAGCATACAGGATGGTGGTGGTGGTGGTGAGATAGGCTGGAGAGCACCATATGCTCAGGTGATGTGGAATGCAGGGCATTTTGGGAGAAAATTAAACAGGGAGGGAAATAGAAGTGGAACCTCATTTCTGTTTTTTTCTCTGAAAGCTCTTCATCTCTCAGCTTCCCTCACCTGTTGTGATCTTTCTTCTATCAGAAAACCAGCCCGACTCTGCCAAAATCTGATTCCTGTACTGATGCTTTATCTTCCCAGATTACCTCTTACAGGAGGAATCAACTCTTGTTTTGTAAACACCACCTTCAAGATCCCTCTCAGCTCTGTGCAATGCACATTGAGCACTGCAGTGCACTGACAGTTCCTGGCTTTGAATCTACATTTACAATTACAGCCCCTCTATGCCTTCACCTTCTTTTTCTCTTCTACCTGCCTGCTCTTCTTTTGAGATTAGAAATAGACTTTGGGTAACTACCACGTTACCTAAAAATTTTGATCCCCCTCATGGTGGGATCCTGAGCTGCTGGGAAATATGGCTATCAGAGAATACAGACTACTGTTTCAAGGAGGCTGTGGTACTCTATTACCCATCAATCATATCTGGACTTGCAGCAGTTTTTTGTATTTTGACTTGTATTGGGAATAAGAGTCAAGTTCAGCAGAGATGTAAAGATTATTCTTCAGTTACAGGTTAGTCATTGAATAGTCAGTACAGTATTGTAGTTTTACTGCCCCTGTATTATGTGGGCATGAAACATCACAGGAAGCTCATGCCAGAGTAAAAGCCTGGAGAGAGAAAACTGAGGGCATGGAGAATTAACCTCAGGTTATTTCCAGGGTGGATGATACTGTGGACATTTCATGGACAGAATTGAAGCATCTGGAGCTGGCCTAAGTAAGGACTGCTAGATTTTGGCTCATATAACCAGCAGTTCCTTTGCTGTCTTTGTACACTACTTCAGAAATAGAAAGATGTGGTTTCTGAAGACACTCACTGCAGTGTCAGACACTGGAGGGTAATGATACAGACTGTGGAGCAGCAACTCTGAATCACTGAGAAGCAGCTGAATGGATGCTCACTTTGCCACTCCTAATTATCATTGCATACCACAAAAAAGAAAGAGATGACAACACATGCTTTTGAAAACATATCACCATAACTGTTGCCAGTCCTTCCTTTCCATTGTACTTACGCCTATGGTACACCTAACAATGAAATCATCTGTCACTTCAGCTATCCTCAGGAAAGAGAGTTGTATATATTCACACTGACATGTCAAGCAGCAAGCAAATTTGATGGATATCAGCAATGCTAATACTCACAATGAGAGGAAAAACCATGAACTTCTAGATCCTAGTAAAAAATTCCTTCTTTTTATAGCTTTCAAATTTCAATTGTCCAGAGAAAAGCACAGGAAGGTGAGAAAAATAAAAAGGTACATGACCAAGAACTCAATGGATAAGACACAATTAAGTCTTGGCAGAATGCCCCCAGGTACTGCAGTGCAGTACCATTGTTGAGGGCCACACTTACTCAGACAACTGAGCTCGCAGGTCTCGAGCAAGCACACCTCTTCTTTACTCTTCCCAGTGCAGGAATGTCACCAGTATTTTGAGTAGTGGCCCTGCTGCCCAGCTCTGCTGGGGACCTGCCCCTGTGAAGCAGGGACGTACTTGCCCTCACTCCGCTCAGGGCACGAGAGACGGGTTCATACACAGGGAAGGCAGACCTAAACACTCAAACCCTGCAAAGGAAGCAGCTGCTGGGCTTCCACCAGCAGCACAAACTGGCAGAAGGTGTAGCATGAATGACCCCTCAGGAAAACAGCCACCAGTCACTTATAAACAGCAGACCAAGTGCCAGAGTGCTCCTCATCCTCCTTTGAGCTGGGATAATAAATCAGTATTTTCCTCTTCTCATGGTTCCGAGAAAAAGGGAGAATTGTTGTGGAGTCTTGACCTTACTTCAGGAGCTGTGGGGAGGAGGGGTTGAAACAGTCCCTTTTCATCAAGTTCAGCTGCTTTTTGAGGGTTCTGGAGTGTATACAGCACAAGTACGTGAGGACTTGGGGCATGTGTATTTGAGACTTTCTGGTCATAAGTTTGAGGAATCACCTTAGAAGGACACTTTATCTGGCCTGTTCTTTATTTCCATGATATACAATACCATCAGGGGAACAAAGTCTTCACAATATGTTTTTTTTATTAGTAGTTGCAGTATCAATACAGATTTCTTAATTTAGAGGGAAGTTTGCAAGGCCAGTTTATCTCTTTCTACTGTGAATCTCAAAACACATCTCTCATCTCCAAAGAACAGCAGAGGACTGATCAGTAGTCACAGCAGCTACCAACAAAACCACAAGTATTTGGAGTAATTTTTTTTTCCCTCCTGTTTGCATAGATCTACTTTGAAAAAGATTTCAAAGACTTGATTAGTGTTTGGTCATTGGGCATCTGTGACAGAAGATGACTAAGTGAATCAGTAGTTCCTTTCACTTATAATCACTCATTGTGGGTGTTGGGTAGCATTTGCACAAACTGCTCTGAATTGTACATGGAAATCCTTTTATTGTACATGGAAACGAGCTTTCAAAGCAAACCGAGGGACAAATGCTGCTACTCAGAACACCCCTTAGCCTTCTCATCAAATCCCTCTTTGATATCCAAAGTGGTGTGTTCCAAGAGCACATGCTATTGGCTGGCTCACATGCAGGATTGTAATTTGGGTAAATCTGTTTTCCTTTAATGTACGTACTTTTTGCAGGGAAGAGGAAAAGGGGTTGTGGGGAAGAAAATGGGTGCAAGGTAGCAACACAAGGCAGAATGCCAGCATTTGCTTTCTTTACATGTTTGTACCTATTAAAACGTTTTGCCAAATCAAAGAGATGAATTACTGTACTGTTTTTGGAGGCTGATGCAACTCTTTTTGCTCTGAGTCTGCAGTCAGCTGGTATCATTTTGCAGGCTAGAAGAGCTGTGATTTACAGTCTGGGGGATATTAACAGTTGGATCACAAGTTTTGAAACTTTCAAAGCACAGCATTGAATGTTCTTTCAGGGTGTGTTTTGGCAGATGATGGTAGCCAAGAAAATTCATCCTGCCTTTCACCTCCATTAAATGTTGGCTGGTGGGTAACTAGTGCTCTGTGTTTACATTTATTCGGTTTTGGTTGTATCATCATTGTTCTGTGCTCCTGGAATGAAACAATTTCTTCTCTGCTCCTACTGTGAATCACACTGAATGAATTGTATTATCTCAGCCAAAGTCACAGCAGGCACTGGGTCAATGGGTAAAACTGCCCAACATAGGATGAAATCTCACTCAACAGCTCAATCTCCAGATGTCAACAAGAACTGGAGGGAAAAAAATAGAAGGACAAGGAAGGGACAAAATTAGGTTGAAGGGAAAAGAAATTAATAATCTCAGTGGTAAAACGGCCAGAAATGGACAAAACCCAACGCAAGGAACACACAGAACACTCAGAAAGTGTTTCTTACTTGAGTTTACACATTATTGAGGAGAATGGGCTGTAAATAGCTTAGTACTTCTGCAGAGCTCCTTGAAGCATTGAATTTCTCATCTTGTTTGCCTCCACTCCAGTGAATTTGAACTATAGTTTCTCCTCAAACCTGGGGATGCTGTGCACCTAATAGAGCAGGCTCTCAATTCTCTTGCTTGAAACAATTGGACCCAATTGTTTGGGATATTGCTTCCATCATCATACCAACCAAGGCTGTAGTTGAACTTTGGGCTGATGGCTTGCAAAGGGCTAGTAAATCCCCACGCCAGCCCATGGGTATTACAGAAGCATGCTCAGTTCTTTCAATATTGCTGCAGAGGTACAAACTGATCTATGACATCTGCCTGGAATCTCAAACTTTGAAAATTAATCAAAGAATGTCTGTTTGTTGAAAACAAACAAACAAAAACAACCACAAATCTCCTTTACTAAAATGCTATAGTTTTGTTTCCCCCATAATTTACTATTTCCACAGCCAACAGGTAGGATAGTGGGTCCTGATCTGAGCCACTTCTGCAAGTCTGTAAGATGCCTTTGGGAGACTGGCTAGGGCAGCAGTGATGTGCGTCTGTGGTCCCTAGCATAATTCTAGATTCTGGTCCCACTGTGAAGGCTATAGGGACTACACTGGCAGGTCACACCCAGTTGGGTGGGGTCATCAAGTGGGAAAAGAGTGGTTACTTCCCTGGAGGTAATCAAGGCTGCTTGCCTGAGGACAAGAGACTCTTTTCTGCAGCCACTGGAAATCTGGAATTCTTTCCTCACTTTTGTTAGGTGAATAGTTTTAACTTTCATATTTTAACTTAATTTACTATTGAATTTCCCCAAAAACTGGGTTTTCTTACTAGTTTTGTTGTTGTTGTTGTTTCTTTAACCTGCCTTTCAAGAACTGGATTTTACATCTCATTTCAATTGCTGTATTTGATCCACTACATTTTCAGCAACTGCATCCTATAATCCATCAGGCCAGCACTGATTTCAAGGACAACACCCCACTGATTCATCAGCATGGTTTCCTGCTGCACAGGATTGTCCCTTAGCTATTTCTCACCTTTGCAATGGTATCCCCTGAGCGTGTTTAGTTAAGGAATGGTAAGATGACTTGAGATGAAGTGCCTACTTCTGTCACCCCAATGAACAGTCCTTCTTCCTTCTACCACTTTGGCATTCCCAGTTTCATAACCGTACCACTTGCCTTCAGTTGTCTGGCATGCACTTGACCCTTTAATGAACTAATTTAGTCTTCTAAACTGGCAGAGTCCTGATTAATGAAAAAAGTGAATGGTCTCCTACTGGGTTAGTGAGCTGGAATGCCTCAAAAGAGACAGGGAATTGCCAGAGCCAGCACAAAGCCAGCAGTGCAAACAGGAAGCTCCAAGAGGCAGGAAGGGTGACTGCCCTCTGTGCAGGGAGTGTTAGATAGGCTCTACTGTAAATTGTAAATATGAGAGTGGGTGCAGATCTATACCATTTCCCTTAAGGGAATTTCAGGGACCTGATAAGCAAAGAGGAGGAATAGAATACAGCACTTTGCACATTTGGCAGACTTGAATCCCAACTCACAGTGCCCACAAAGTTGGGATCACATGGCTGAGAGCAGGGAGAGATCCCCACCTCTTTCAGCCATCATGGGCTGACAGGCTGGATTAGCTGTCACAGCACACTGCAACTACTAAGACCTTCTGGACTAAAAAACAAGATTTTGCCAAGTACCCCTTTTGTCAGCTTGATCCACCAGTAACATTATGCAGATTTTTTATTCTGAAAAACTGACCACTCAGAGAGAAGCCTGAATGTCAATAAATCATAATATACTCTAAATACTTGTTTTAGCCTTTATTTATATCATCTACCTAGAAATAAATTAGTTATTATATGGATCCCATATTTGGAGGGTTTTTTTCTTGTTTTGCTTTATTGCCTTTAATAGATTAAAAGCTTTTCTTGCATTGCTAAATGCACATGAAGGACAACACTGAAAAAACCCAGTGTGTCCATCTGGGGCAGCAACATGATGGCAGTGGGCTAACAGCCATAAACTGGTATTCTAAGTCTTTACCTGATAATATCTCTACCTTTTGTTGACATACGCAACACCAACATACACCACCAATAGCAGATTAATTCTATTTTATGCTAGAAGAATCCACCTCCACTTTTTTTTTTTGAGAAAACCCTGCTGTGCTCTCTGCCCTACATTTTTATCACATAGGCTATGAAACTTAGGTTTTCTACAGTGCTTCAAAAACATTGTGCTAGATTAAAAAATGATGCCCTCCTCCTGAAAAAGCTGAATGCAAGAGCTCAATGAACATACTTTTGGAAAGAAGATGGTGGCAGGGTTGTAATCCTCATGGAATAGACCATGTGGTCTATTCTCCATGGACATGAGAACCTTTGGGGTTTTATTTAGATGTGCCTCCAGTATAAGTCAAAGTGTGACCTATATGTGACCTTGGATGAGCTTTAAAGCAGATCACTCTTTACTCCTGGCTATGCAATCAGCAGCCACAATTCTCAGCTGATTTCCAGCTCCCTCCCTCAACTGCCAGGTTGATACCTGAACATGAAGCTGCCTTGCTGAAGTAAGAAGACCTATGCTAGTTATTCTAAAAGTAGTTTGCACTTCACATCCTTGAATCACAGTCATCCACTTTGAATGTTTCTTGTTCCCTCCTTCACATTTCCTCCTCCATCACCTTTCAGCAATCTTCTCTTTGATCACTGGAAACCACTCCAGACACAAGGCCACTATTCATTTTGGACGGCTACTGTGTCTTCTGTCTTTCCCATTCTCACCTACTTGCTTCTTCATCTTCCTCCAGTCATTAAAATATACATCCTGCTGTCCCACTCAGTTTTTTGAATTCCTCTGCTGATTTCCCATTTCATGCCAGAGGCAGCTTTGATGGCGTGTGTGCTCACCCCTGGCACTGCACAGCTGCCTGTGCTGGCCTGATAGCATGTTAACGAGGTGCTCATGCAAAACAGTCATGTCTGGTTTACAGATTTTCACCCGGAGCTCCGCACGGATGGGTGTTTTCCCAGCTGCTAGGCAGGAGATGGCCTCAGCTGTTTCCCCACAATCAGCAGCGCATCTCAAGGTCTTGCATTCTTCCACTTCCAGATTCTTTCACTGAGGGAAACATGTTTACTGCTAAGTACAATTTTGCCTTAGTAATGTATGGTTTCCAGCAGAATTCCTGGAATCTACTGTTTACAAGCAGGGTCAGAGGTTATAGAAATACTTTCAGTTTGCATGAGTAATATACCAGAAGGTTTTTGCCCATGCATAGTGTCTAAACTACATGACAACGGCATTTTTATTGGTGTTGATAACCTCCCTGGCTCTGAAATCTACTTGTTCAGCTGTGTGGGTGGTTCAAATTATTTCTAGACAGCTTAGTAATGAAAATTAGTACTCTCCACTCCTCTTCATCACCCAGACTTTTATTCCAATACAGGCAGGAATATTAACAAGAACAAAAACATCTCACATTTGAAGTCTTGCAGCTGGAGATCATCTCTCAGTGTATCAACCAAATAGATGATGGCAGCAATATCACCCAGTGCAAAATGCTCCTGCAGTGTGCTGTTTATATCACTGAGCAAGAACATCAGAAAGAGGATAATGTCAGTGAGCTGAGCCTCTTGGCAGCTCACCACTTGGTGCGGGCTTCCTTGAAGGCTAATGGCTGATAGTACAAAGGGGTGTATCGACAGGATGCTGTATGTAAATTGATGCCTTCTGGAGAAAGGAGATTCTGTCTGGCGGTGTTAAAAACTGATAGTTTAATGCTGCTTTTGTAGCCCTTCACCTTGTCAGAATATTGGTGTTTTGCACAGTTTTCTGTTTCTTCTTCCACCAAAGTCAGTACCTGTGCAGCTGCTGCCTGACCAAGGCAGCACTGGTGGCATGCAATGGGATGTATGGTCACAGCAATCTCGTATCTGTAGTGCAAGATGACAAATGCAATCAACAAGAGAAACTCACTGTAACATGACTTTGGGTCAGCACTTCTTGGCCCATGTTTGGTAGCCTGAACACACTGATGAATTTAGAAGGCTCTTTCTCCCAGCAGAAATGCTTTCAATGGGAACACACACCATAGACTGTATTTGAGAGTGCCCAAATGTAGAGTTTCATGATGACAGCTGCTTAGAATGCTGCCCCTATATTTGAAATTGGAGAAATGTGGTATAAACCCTGCTCTAGAACACCAATTCACCAGCGAGACAACTCAAGGAGGATGGATCTTGGGAATACCCAGGGGTGCAGGTCAGCAGCTAGAAGGCAGTGTTTGAGGGATTTTGTACAACCCTGTACTCTGGTAAAGCAGCATTATAAACCATGAACAGACATCAATCCAGCAGAATTTAAGATCTAGGAAGTCAAGCTTCTATCCTTTACAGAAGGATAATGAGAGTGCAGCTGCAATTTACTAGCATGCAAGGGGTTAGCATATAATTTAATAATAGAAAAATGTCTACACATTATTCCAGCAAGCAAAGATTAAAGGTCTTAAGTTAGCTTCTAAACAAGACAGCGATCCCCGCCCTAACATAAACATTTACCTATGTGAGATTTGCATAATCCCTTTGACCCTCAATCTCCTCATCTTTATCAACCATTATCATTATTTAGAAAAATGTGCCTCCACGGGCCTGATACCTTTGCCTACTTCTCACTGCTCATTAACCAAAAAATCAAGAGAAAATGTTTTTTTGATGTACCAAGATTCCAAGTAAATAGCTTTCCTAGAAAACAGAGGTTCTCAAGCTTTGCCTGGGTGTGCCCATTTCCATAAAAAGCTTATCCTATTGTAAAACAAAACTCCCTTATGCACAGAATCATAGAATGGCCTAGGTAGGAAGGTACCTCAAAGAAAATTTAATTCCAGATCCCCTGCCATGGGCAGGGACACTTTCCATGAGAACAGGTTGCTCAGGGTCCCATCCAACCTGGCCCTGAACACTTCCAGGGATGGGGCATCCAGAACTTCTCCAGGCAAGCTTTTTCAGTGACTCACCACTCTCACAGTAAAGAATTTCTTCCTAATATCAAATCTAAACCTGCTCTCTGTTAGCTGAAAGCCCTTAATCAACTGCTGTACCATAGTGGACATCACTGTTGACTGCAAAGAGGAAAGAAGGGGACTCCAAACCCTTTCACAGGAGACCACCAGCAGGTATTTACCAAAGCACAGTTTTGAAAACACCCTGTGCTTAGAAACACCAGGACAACTGGGGCACAGATGAGCTTCACCCATACTCTTTTCTTAGCATTTCTGCTGACTTTATACTAGCATAATAAGCAGCAAAACACCATTATGGCACCTAATTTCAGTTTGCTGATTAGCAAAATGGCCATAATAGCATTTGTCCCTTTGCACAATTTTGAAGCATCAAGCTCCAAACCATTTGTGTCAAAGAAAACCAGGAAGGTTGCCTAGGCAACTGTACTCATTTTTTTTGCTATGGGAAAGTGCAAGTAATAAGTGCACTTCTGACATTTAGACACATTTCTTCATATTGATGTTCCAGTCTCTTCATCTCTGGAACAGTCACCATCTAATGTCTGAGCAGAGGTGCATTTACTGTCACTCGAGGAGTATCTGGCCTATTCCTAAAAGGTTTCCAAGGGTACAGCTACATAAGATGACACAATTAACCTAATAGCTTGTGCAGTCCAAAAGCAGGACTTCCTTACTTTCCTCTCTGTGGCACCAATCCTAGATGCATGGCACCCCATGACAACATTTTGTCTTAAGAGGTCTGGAGGAATGAGAGTGTCCATCTGCACAGATGAGCTTCAGCCCAGCACTGACTCTTGATGTGACTACAAGTCTTATCTTCAAGCTGCTTCCTTCAGTGCACAAGTCACTAGATCAAACTGGTAGTGTTGAGCGGTGATGACAAGTGTATGCAATGCTTCAGTTCAGTTCCCAATCCAGTGCCCAGATCAGCAGTAGACTCCAGGTCAATGACTTTATTCCTAATAGATTTTTTTCCAAGGATTAAACATCTGTGTACAAAAGCTGAAGTTCTTTAATGCTTTTCCAAATTTTGGACAGTCTTGCATAATCGTTTCACAATATTTATAGTGGCAATTTGAGTTTCAACTTAAGCTGTTGCTCTTATCTCCTGATTCTACAGCAATGATGAGGTAAAAGGAAAGACAGAGTGGAAACTATTTTGGCACATAAGTGCACTTTCCCAATGTGTTAGGAAAACCTTTATCTTTCTCCCCTTCACTGTAGCTAACAGGTCAAAAGAAGGGATATTGTGTACTCCAGAACACAGTAGGAGCTTGTATTGATAGACGGGGAGTAGAGCATGTCCTGTATCTTGATTTTGGAAAAATATTTGTTGCGCACAATATAAGCAAGCTAGGGAAAGACAGTCTAAATATAGTTATTTATAGGGAGTATGAGAACAGCAGGAAAACCATACTGAGGTGATCATCAAAGCTTTACTGCTAAAAGGGAAGCCTGCACCAAGGAGCATTTTGCAAGCTGCTAAATTCCCAATTAACATATTTTCATTGTGTCCTGGACAGAACCTGTTTTGATTATGACTGGATGGTCAGACAGAAAATATGCACATTAGATTTACAACTGACACTAATCTGGGACAGCCTGTGAAATAATTGAGAGCAAACTTGGATTAAGAAAAAAAATGCAAAAAATGTAACAGAAAACAAAACAGAACACAGTACTCATTGTAACAATCCACACTGCATCCACAACTGAAAATTACATGTAATTCTACTCCCTGTGTTCGAAAGGGATACAGTAGAACTAGAAAAGACTCAGTGAAAGTTGATACAGATGACCAAAAATATGGGATGTGTCTTCATGAAGCTTGTTTTGACAGACAGGGCAATACTTTTCAGTCTGAAAGAGAAATGGCTGAGGGAGGACGTATCAGTGACCTATAAAATTGTGAGTGGCACGAAACAACGTGAATAGCAAAAAATGATTTATCCTCTTTCAAATAAAGACCCAGGCAGCATAAAATGGACTTGTGATATGATCAGAATAAACAAATAGAGGTAATTTTTAACATAATTGCTAGTTGAGCTCTGTAGCTTTCCCACAGAATGTTTTGCATGCCAGAAGTTGAGATTGTTCAAAAGTGATCATCAAAATTAATCAAAAGAAACTTTCGTATTGATTTCATCATGTGACTGACTAGACAACCAGGAGGCTAAAAATCTTTTTGATTATAAATGATCTGACAGCCCCTGTGTCTGGATGGTCACAGAAGCAGACAGATACTTCCTCCTGAGACTCCTTTCATGAACATTTAGTACCACATTTACAGCACGGATAGCCAATGAGACTGCAACTCTAAAGACTGTTGTCTTCCTAAATTCTGCAGTCCATCAGCAAGGATAAAAACTGTTCTTAATAAACATCAGTTTTACAGCATTACAAGAAAACATGATATGAATTGATCTGTTTGGAGACCAGTGATGCTTATTATTTGTGACATTAAGTTAAGCCTTCATATGCTTCTAAGGCTGCAACACACAGCTAGAACATCCAAGTTACACGATTGTTTAGCTGGTAAAATCTGTGTGATAATTATTATGCTAATGCTGTCAACACACAGGAACTGGAATATGCTCATGGGCACCAAACTTTGAGAAGACTCAGCATAAAGAAAAAAAGTGGATGTTTATGCCATAGCTGCAATTTGAACAGAAGACACAACTAAAAATTTTAATTTTTTTTTAAAGCTAGTTAGTATATCTACTACTTAGGTATACTAACTGGATGTGGTTAACTGGATTTACCGCCACAGTATGCTGATGGCTGATCTACCAAAGTTAAGAATTTCAGACCATGGAACTGGAAAATATTTAAGGTGCAAACTGAAAAATGATAAAATAATAAAATATTTCAGTCAGTGTCATATTGACAGATTAAGTTAAATAAATAATTTAATAAGCTCTATGACCTTTAACTAAATTTATGCATACGATTAATCCCTCTAAATCAATCCAATGAGAGACTAAAGCAGTGCAATGTATTTGTACTCAAAGTGCCCTACTGAAATGAGTTTTAACAATGCAGCTAAGCAGAATGCTGTGACTGGTCAGAACTCAGTGACTATAATGTAGCCAGTAAGCAGAAAAAAATATGTAAACTCACCTGCATGGGGTTTTTGAGGTAAATATTGTATTACCCAAGAAAAATAGTGATCATACACTGTTACCTGTGTTTTTCTTGGGAGTGTTTAGTGCTTCAAAGGTGAGGCTCTTGTTAGTAAATCCTTCCTTTGCAAAGTGTCCACTGCTAAAAGACAAGCTCATAAAATATTGTACAACACACTACATGAAAAATATTCATCCTTCATCTTTCTTTCTACCTCATTAGGAAATACTCAGGAAAACTTTGGGGGAAAAAATAAGATTTAACATCATTGTATTTATTAGGTTCCAAAACAATACACATTCACATCCTTTTGAATACAGTACATTTGGCACAGTAATAATGTTTACGATGAAATAACACTAATGAGTGGCAAGAGATTCAAATTACATCCATAAGAAAGAAATTCTGTACAAATAAATCCTCACAATAAAAAAAAAACCCCTACCCCCCAACTGAATACATTTTATATTTAGCCAGAACTATTCTGCACATAATTTAAAAAGAGGTAATTTTTAAGCCTTTTTGGAGAGAATTATTTTTCACCCTATGGAGAAAAATATATTTCCATTTTTAAAGTCTGTTTGGGAGGAAAACCAAGAAACAATGTATTCTTTATAATTAATTATTATTATTAATAATATTTTTGGCATTTTGTACTCATTTTACAAAGAAGGAACAGAAAAGATTCTACAGAACAGGCAGAAATGTAACAGAATGTCCTTTTTTAAGAGTTATGTTTAAAAAATGTTCAAGGTAACAGACAGACCACCTGATGTAAACCCGAGGCAGAGGATGTAACCATTTATAGGGAAGAAATATCTGCCCATGCAATATTTTCTATCCTTCACTTTTCTCTTAGCATCCTACCCAACACTGCAGGCACTGAGGCCTCTTGACATATGAACATTTGCTAATTATCTTCACGTTAGAAAGGGGAATACAGACTACATAGCTTGTGCACAATAGCTTTATGGGATGCTTTTATTCCTTCAAAATAAATGCTCAGAGTTCTGTGTAAAGGCCCCTTGTTGGACAAACAGTAGTGCACAATCCCATAACTTGCCTTCCAAGCAGTCTATTCACCCATGGGAAAGAGCGCCTTAGCATTGTGATCAGTTCTTGCCTGGATGTCAAAAGCTAACTGTGATGAGAAATAAACAGAGCCAGTGGCGAGACACAAATTGATGGGCAGCTCTACAATATATTTCTAACAGAGAAAGAAATTTAAACATTGAGATGATGCAATCATTAAGATGTTTCTGTGCTGGTACTCAGCTCCAGAAGTTAGTCTTTTCCCAGTACAAAAGATTACTGAAGATAAATTAAATTAAACTAAAGGCTTGATCCTTATTACACTTGTAGGCCAGACAACACATTAATTGATATATCATAATATTCAATATTTTGAAATAATCATAAGAATATATATAATAATTACACCTGAGTTTTAAAAACAAAACAAAATGGAACTGAATGGTGTCATCAGTAACAGGCTATGAGCAGCCAGACGCAAAACTGACACAAATGAACTCATCTGCTTGAGACCAAGATTATCTCTTAAAGACAATGATTCACACTTTGTCCACCACGATTTGTAACATTCCTTTCTCTTTCCCAGCTCTATCACGTCATAATAGAGTTGAAGAGAACTATACAAGAGATTTAGTATAGCTTAATATATGTCTACATCTTTTATAACAAAAACCTCATCTTTCTGACAGTAACTTGAACCAATACACATACAAGAGTATTGCACATGGACATTATTATAATTATTCTTTCATAGACTAACATTTTAATAGTATGCCTGAACATGCAGCAGTTGATACCTCTATATTCAATGAATTCCACAGGCCTTGCAGCAAACACTATATACAAAATCTCACCTGTACAAAAGGCAAAAAAGCTTCTTTAGTGCCACTTTGCCAATCACAAGTATATATATTTTTGTGCAGCTGGAAATCCATGTGCAACAATTAAAATGGATTCCAATGACCGCTCACTCAGTCCAGTAAAATATATAATAAAATGACCTCAGCAATACATGTACAAAAAAAGAAAATTAAAAAAAAAATTAAAACCAAACCAAATCACAGGGTACTCCTGGAAATATAGGTACATAACACTGTTAGCATATCTACAGGAGGTAACTTCACATTAGTAATATTGTCCACATGAGTTACCATTTCAATTCATACACAAAAAAAGGTATTAATTTACAACTTTCAATAATGTCAGTTTGTGAATGTCTGATCTTCAGTTTTTTTAACACATCTCCACATAATGCACGTGTAGCCTTATTTTGTGTCTTCTAAAAGCAGATTTCTCTTTAGATTTTAAACATAAAACTCAACAAACACAGTAGTATTATGGTTTTGTAGAAGTGTGCAAAAGTAACACACTGCTGAGAAAATAAATATAAATAAGAAATTATTTACCAACTTAGCTACTATGGAAAAGGCAAATTTATAATGTTTATAATTAATTTTTAATGTAAAATTAACTGTAAACATTTGCAAGCTTGCCATCACATTAATGGTTCATTTAAAAAGATATTAAATTTGGTAACATGGCTAGTACACCAAATTGTCTGAAAAACAGTAAAATGGCTTTATGTAGCTGAGTTAAAGTACTGTAGGGTTTTTATTCTTTAGCCCTTTAATATCTTTAATATCCATGTAGCATGTTTCTTGCTTTAAATAAAATTTCAGTTATCTTTTTGTCTCTTATTTCTAAGAGATTCCTGTATATTGTATGAGGAAATTCACTGAAAGCCTTAATTGATTTGCTTCTTTTTCTGGACAACTTCATAGTTTTTACCTCTCCACAACAAATTAATAATTGAGGATTACACCTCCATGAAGGCAGACTCTGCTTTCCAAAGAGCATCTGAGTACAGATCTCACCATAACCACTACTGCAGAAGAAACAGTTCTCACCTTCTTAGCTTATTTATATATGGTGATTACAGAATGTGGTCTGCTAAATTGCCTTCAATAGCATAGCTTCATTTTCTATGGGAAAGATGCAATTCCTCTGTGAATTCCTATGCTTAGGAATAAAAGAAAAGTTGCAAATATACGGCAGTGTGTTACATCCACAATTTCTGGTACAAGATTATTTTGCATTGCTTTGTGAAACAGAAATTAAGAGTGCTTTCAGGTCAGAAGACTAAAGGAAAAAAACAATAAATATATACTTTAACTTGGGATATGGGCTCAGGGTAAAAGAAGTAGTTCTTGATCTACTGAGTCTCAGTAATTTGACGATGTCTTCAGAATCACTTCTTGTAGCATCATTCATCCTTCAGCCTAATGTTGTCTATGGCAGTAGCTCTTCTCCAAAATAAGAGAAACCTTTAAATTCTTCTTGATTGATTTGTTTTATAATTGTCTCATCCACTAGTGTTAATACTGGTTCTTCTCGTGTAAAGTCTTGATCAAAGTTATTTACATCCCTTTTGGTTTTCTGAGAAGGAAAATATAAATAGGGTGAATGGTAAAACAGCACAATGAAATAAAAGGTGCTTCCCTCCTCTCCAACCCCCTGGAAAGGCTGAATTTTCTGGAATGATTGAAATAAAAGAGGAGCTACTTTACACAAATAATAACAGACATATGAGAGAAGCTACAGGAGCAAGAAATATAAATGAGTTTAGGAGAGGCCACAGAAGCAGTACTATAAATGAGGTCCCAGAGACTTGTGGTCTCTGACAGGTGAAGGAATAGCAGTATGATGATAAAGCAGGAAGCTGAGATCAGGTCTAGTTATAAAAAGGCTTTGGCATAGTAGGTGGTATGGCTGTTTCCTTTTGAATTTGAACACATTCATATCTCATTTCAGAGTCACAGAGTGAACTGATTTAATTGATTTCCCCCAAACACAGCTCAGTGCTTCAAATCTAAGTTAACCATTTCTTTACAACATTAAAAGTGATATAGGCTATACTCATGTTTAAAAATCTGAGGTAAAGCTTCCAGCAGCTCTCAATCCAAAACCTTGAGGTCAACATCGGCAACTCAGACTTCCTAATGCAGCCATATGTAATTTAGAGCACCATGCAAAATGTGAAATCCCATCTCCAGAAAAATCCAGCTCAGAACTCTTCTTTATTCCAATGGCATCAGGATTTTCCCATTCAAGCCTAAAGCACCTCACTCCTTCAGCAAAGTTGGGCCAACAAAGTGCAGCTGTGCATGTTCTGGGACAAGAGGTATTAAGAAAGACAGTCTTGGGGAGCCTGATTTGCTGTCCTCATGACACTCACAACAGTGACTGTATGTGACCACTTACTAGAAAAAAACACTCTAGGCTACAGCAGAAAATGTCCTCATGGTCATTCCTTTGAACCTTCAGTGTTCATGTTTTCCATGTTAGCAGCACATTTCAGACATGTACAGGTTCAAGGAATTGGAACAAACGTTTTTCTTTGTGATGTCTCTTTTGTCTTTGTGTCATGAAAACCAGTAATTACCTGGGTGATCCCTAATGGAGGCACACTGACACATTGAAAATGAGCTTTGTATTCCTCCTGCCCATGTCTGAGATTAAATGATACTGGAAATAGAACAGCTATTTCACTTGCAAAGTAAAACAATAAAATGACAAACTCATACTTCATCACAAAGTACATTAATATATTGCAAATGGGATATATACCACCTTTCAATGTAGGTAAACTTTTCTATAACATACATACATATATATATATATGTATATATATATATGCATATAAATGTATTTCATTCATCAGCTCTACTCAGACACTAAACAGTTTTCTTTCTCCCCATGTAAAACAGCCACAGCAACCTTCACCTACACTGTTTGTAAGAACTTTATAGATACAGGGAAAGAAATGTCTCTGTAAATGCAAGAGACTGTCATTGTAAACCAAGTACTTTCTAAGTGCAGAGAAACAAAATTCCACAACCTCTATCCACAGAATTTCATTAAAAGGAAAGAGATATGGACTTAACAAACATATGTATACATTTTTAAAAATATTGTTTACATTCCAATATTTACTTGGTACATAAAGACCAGACATGAAATGTATGACTCATGTAACTCTGAATTGCATAAGAGGCATGAGGGACATGGCTTTATGAGGTTTTTTCCAAGTAATTTGGGCAAACCCACCAAAATAAGAATGAAATTCTATCTCAGTTTTTTAAAAACATGACATTGCAACTGCATCTACATTCTTCTTGCTCTCCATGTCCTACCATGGTATTTTCACACACTCACACAGTTAATTTGTCACAGGAATACTCACTAAAGCAGAAGAAGGTAAGTGAGCATTTGCAAAAAGTAGAATTCAAATTCAGAACTGTAGCTACATGCAAAAGAAGTGAGACCCCCACACTTCTACCAGTAGCTATCAAGGGCAAATAAACTCCCGAGTAGCTGAAAACAAATAGAATATATATTATCCTCAGGTTTTCATACTGAACATATTTGTGAAAAGTATTCTCTCCTTGCTTAAGTTAAAAGAGTAAGATGAGAAACTTCTCAAAACCTATCAGGGGGAATTAATTCCCCATAGCTACTTATTCCAGAAATCACCAAGACTTGTGAAGGTGTTGGACAAAAAAGAGCACAGAAGAGTAGGTCTGAAACCAACATACACCAACATTGGTGTATGTAAATTCTATTGATTAAAAATAATTGTGCTGCCAGCAGGGAATCCCAAACACTTCTGAAACAACAACCAAAGGTATTTGCTTAGATTTAAAAGCCTACTGCATCTTAAAATATTACTTCAGGACCAAAGGATGAAAGAGAAGTTTTTACTTTCTCCGATTTATAAACAATTCCATGTAGTTTTGGCATAAATGTAAATCACCCAATTTATTAACAGGACAAGCATGGAGCAATCTACGATTGCAAGGATATGCTAACAGGTCTCTAACTAACCAGTTGATGAAGAGAGATTAAACAAATGAGAGAGAACGAAAGTGAGCAGATTAAGCCAAGGTAGCACTCATAACAAATGCTTCTTTTCAACAGAAAGATTTATTTGAGAAGCCCTCCTTAGCAACCTTCTTAGGCACTTTCTTCCTGAAGTTACGACTATTTTGCAAGGCTCCATTTGCTAAAACAAAACAGGTCTGGCCACATTTCTGCTACTATTGCTATTTTAATGTACTTGCACTGTGAATACTCTGCAGGCCAAGAGCATGAACCAACACACAGTTGCATCATGAGGGCTCAGGATGAAGGTATGAAGGGCTGTGCCTTTCTCCTAGCAGAGAAGCTGAGAAAAGAAGGAAGATCTGCAAGATAAGGAGAATATATGAAAGAAATAGAGTGGAGCTATTACCCGACTTTGAACATTTAAAAATCATGAAGATAAAAGGAAAAAATGTTTAGATTGGCTGCTAAATGCATAATTTAAAATGCAGTAATTAAATGGGTGGGATTATGTTTATTTAGCCTGCAGCTCCTAAGACTCTGGGACACATTATTTTAAACATTTCAAACTTTTTTCCAGGTAAGACTTTTCAATTTCAGATGACTGAGGAAACAACAGTAATAGGAAAGAAGAACACCCAAAACTACAGCTATTCTGCCAAACACACAGAAATTCCAGGAATTAGGTTTCAGATGCTCCTTTTTTTCTCTCTGGACTACCCAAGCATTTTGTCTTTAGCTACATGAGAGCAGGGGCACAGCAGCTACCCAAGAGCTTCCGACAGTAGGTGCCAAACTCCACACTGCACTGGCAATGACCAAAAATGACATAATTGCAACTCTAAATCTCATGAGAAAGATGGCTGCTCCACCAGAAGAACATCTCTGGTACTGAGAAGGAATAGTGACTGCCTCTCGTGCAGGACACGTGCTGACCATTTGATCTTTTGTTTTTCCCAGCAGTGTCAATGCTTCAGAGGTTTCCTGTCTGAGCAGTGACTGTGTGACTTAGGAGACGTGATCTGATTAGAAGTAACACTTGAACTAATAAACCCATATGACTACTACCCATCAAGGATGACAATTTTTAAGTCCAAATCATGTTTTATTCTATTCAAAGAGATAAAGATATCAGAAACTATAAAAGATTATCTCTTTTGTAGTTGGCCTGTACAATTTTGGGCAAAGAGCTATCAGGTTTTTGAGTCAAAATGCTTTTTATTCCTCAGATTTCTTCACATATTTATTAAAAGATGCTGTTAATAAACACACATTAAACAGTGGTTTTCTGAGCTGGTTTTGTTTCCACTGCCATTTCAATAAAACATTCAATTTCTACCTGCAGTTACAAACTGAAGCTTAAGAAAACCCCACTAAAATCTCTCTATTAAGCTTTCCAGTGTTGAGGATTACCAACCTTGTCTGTCAGTGATTATTAAATGACTTTATATCAATTTCAACAGTGAAAAAAGAAATTTAAGCTGATGTTCTTATCACTGAAAATACATTCAGAAAGTTAAAACTTGCCATTCCTTCCATTAATGACATGACCCAAATGTGAATGATGGGAGCCTTTGGTATTGAAAAGCCACAGAAATCCTTGCAAGAAGGCCCCTGACAGAGGGATGTTCCAAACCAGGGGACTCAGCAAAGTTTGGACAACTCATCAGATGTGTCATGAGACCAAGAAGCTCGGTGGACTCTCTTTGGCCTAATAAAGATTAAATTAACTCTCCAGTTTGGAGACATTAAGAAGTCTCTCTCTTTAGTCTGTTACTTATTTTCATTCAATTTGCAGAAAATCACTGAAACCCTTTCAAGTCCTTTGAAAGCTCTACAGCTCCCATAACTGTGCTGGCATTGTCTAGCAGCTTCAAAGGCTACTCAGAGGAGGTAAAAAACAGATGGAGGTGGTGGCTAGGAAGCAACCCTGCCATAAAGGACTGGGTTTTGTGTTTTAGTCTCACTGGCCTACAAATTCACAATATGCTGTTTAAACGTAACTATAGGAGTCTGCTGCAGCTTTTGGTGTGCACCTCCAGAGGCACAGGGTAGCAGGAATGGGACATGCAACATGAGTCACACCTTCTCATATGTATTACATAGTATCACTTAATTTTATCCAGAATTTTGCTTCAGTAAGTAATAAGTGATTCCCATGTTTGACACAGTATCATCAAGAAGAAATTCTTCAATCAGGATGATAAGAGCTCAAACATTTTGTATTTACCTCATCGCTGATAACATTTTCAGATTATATTTATCAAGACAAATGGAAACTCAGACATCAAACCAGTTGGTTTGAAGCGCAAGGTTATGTGGCTAACCTCACGTCACCATCCTCTCATTCACCTCTCCTCATTATGGTAACAAAAACCACAGCACATGCAGAGATCACTTTGCATCACTGATTGGATCTCTCTTCGTAAAGGTGTAGTAGTTTCTAAATATTTGTGACCAACTATCATGAGCACTCACTTTTGCACATAACTCATGCTATTTATAAAAAAATTCAGTATGCTATATTATTCAGAATATTTTAAAGGAAAGGTGCTAAGAAGCACAATACTTCAGGCCCGTCTTTCAGTTTATCCTCAGTATACCTCTTCACAGCTTCTTTCGCATGTCCTGAGAATCTGTATCAGTATTAGAAGTATTTCCTAGCTTGTCTGATTTCAGAAGATAAGAAATACATGTTATCAAAATAGCTTTATAAGTTCTTAAATTTTCTCAGCATGTTAATTGCTCTATTTGCATGTGGAAGAGTGACAACACATTTGCCATGAGCTGCAATATATTCAACTGAAGCTTATGATGACAAGAAGGCTTTTGAATCCAAGTAGCTTCTATAAGTATACCAACATTCATTACTTCCAAGCAGAGGCTGAGATCTCATTCTCTTAGGTTATGCTTTCATTAGAGGTAAAGGACACCACATTAGGTTAAAGTAGTGGGAAACCCCTCCACTCAATAAAGGTGTTAATAGTAAAGGTGAAGCAGTATTTGAAAAGCATGTCAACCTATGCAGTATGTATTTTAATCTGTTATGGAAGTACACAGATATTTAATAGACACCAAGCAAATTCACAAAACAGTGGATTTTAAAAGGAATCATTTGTGATGCACTAAACTGAAACCACATTTATATTGAAATGATATTCTCTTTCTTAGGAATGTGAAATGGGGAATAACCTAAACAATTGGGGGCATAAACATTTAATGACTCCATGGCCAGAATGCCAGCCTTTGTATTTCACTTTTACACAGACTTCCTCAAAACCAGAGCCTCCTTGAACCACCACCACCACAAAACAAACAGCAAAGCAAACAAAATCAAAGCTCTGCAGGTTCCCTGACAACCACCCTGTGTTTGTGGTCTGGGCAATGAACCTCTCCCAGCAGTCACTGTGACTCTTTGTCCTCTATGGACCTACTTGGGAATACTCATCACCATGAGTACACAGGATTTCACAGGAGCTTTGGGGGAGCTAAGCACCAGCTTTCCATCTGTGGTTAGTCCTTTGCTCTCAAAATCCATCATGTTCATCTTCACAGGGCTTGCTTCCATGAGGACTCAATTGTGACATAGAGCTATTGCACATTAGCTATGCTATGGTAGAATACATGGATTTTTTGAAGTGAAAAAGTGAATTCCTACAATACATCTTCTCCTTAAGGTAGGCTTCTTTGAGAGATTTAACCTCATGAGAAACAATTTAATATTTCTTCTTGAAGAGGGGAAGAAAGACAAGAAGAGAAAGTAATGGAACTATCATATGAAAATATCCTTCACATGCACAATGTGATTCCTATTGCAAACCTTATGATCTACTCTGCAGCGTAGATTTTATAAGTGTGTCTCTCTAATTCACATTATACTGGGAAGCTTCCACTGATATTCCCAGCTGCTCTAAGGTCATGAACAGCCATGTCACCTCCCCTCTTACATCCTGGCACACATTCAAGATGTGCCCATTTTCAGTTGTGTTTTCCTGAAACTGCATTTCCACCACTGTTATAGCAGCGTGACAGGAACCAGGGCTGGTGCATCTGTGACAATGTCCTGAACCACCTGCTGGTGAGTCCTCAAATACATGTGTAGAAGCCTTTTGGTCTTCCCGATCCCTAGCACTTTGGCACAGAGGACTATCCAGACAATGGAGCTGACTCGCAAAGAAGAGGAAAAACCGATCCAGGTTGGTAAGTTTAGGGCACGTATTCCTAGAATTTCAGTGGCTTCCAGGAGACATCCACAAAATCACTGATCCAAATATATATCCAAATATAAAATAACTGTGTACTGGCATGTAACCAGATACATTCTGTAAAAGATCGATAGATTTACTTTACTTTCCAGTCTTTAAGAAATCAGAAAGACAAGAAATAAATTGACTGTGATGTTAGTAAACCGATGAATGATGTAATGAGATATTTCAAGACACTCCATGTGTCCTGAATAAATACTGACTTTCCAATGTTTTATTCTGTCTACAGTCACCTATGCATTTATTTACAGGAAAGTACTACATTATGGAAACTTCCCTGATGATGACATGAAATTATATAGTAGTATCATGCAATTCTGAGCCATCCTCTATCAAGGAACCTTGACACGTGCACTGTGATGCTGGATGCAAAGAAACATCACAGCTTGAGAGGTAAGAGCAACACTTACAGTGGGAGCACAATTCCAAGACTCAGTTACACACTAAAATATTTCGCATGACAGGCCATAGAGTAGAATGCTACACAGTTTTTGGCAAGACTGCCTGCAGTTCTGGAAACTCATGCTCTTTGATGCTCTAGCTAATTAGTTTGACATGGATGATGCATATGACAGGCTTTCATACAGCAAAATGGTATAGCAGGTCTTACCTAAGACAAATGGAGAAAGCTACACAATGATGGCTGATTGCTAAGACTACTGAATTGTTAGAGATTGTATTTTTAAGTGCAATGTTCATTTTCAAGCCTTTGCAAAGACAGAGTAAAATAAAGATGTATGAGACTTTAGAAAGCAGCCGAGGATGCTGCCTTTTTTCTTTAACTAATCCACATACAAATCATAGGCTAAATAAAAGGCATTGAAGAACTATGCATGAATGCCTACTACTTCTGCATCTCAATACATCTTCTTTCCACCTTTTTTTCAGACCCTGTAACTGCTTCTTTTGGAACACAGTTTTATTCAAATAGTACAGTATGACACAGCAGAGTTTGTAGTGACATGACTTTAATTCTTGGTTTTGCTACTGATTTGCTTTGAGCTTGAGTAATTTTTCTCTTCATCATTCATCTAGTTTTCTTCCTATTTTTGTTCTTCTATCATTGTCTGCAATCTTCTGACTGTCTTTCACTTATGTGGCTTTTTGCACAGTGGGAACCCCATCTTGCTGGGAATTTGAGCTGTTAATGCAGACATGACGGCACAAACTCCCTTTCTTCTTGTTCTTGTCAGATATAAGCACAGTCTTCCAAAGAGTCATGGGCAGTCATGGTCTTCAAATCCTTCTTTTATGCACTCAATAATTAAGCCAAGAGAACAGTTGTTCTGTAGGTCCTTCACAAACATGAATATAGCATGCAAGGAACAAGATCTGTGATCAAGGCTTTTCTGTAAATATTTAGGCTGAGTGCTCCTCTCATCCCATGGGATTTAAGTATATGACTTCTGGAGCATGCTGTTGAGAGGACCAGTACAAGGTCTGTGCCTCCACAGTAACAAAATCTCTTAT
Source organism: Cinclus cinclus (assembly GCF_963662255.1). Taxonomy (NCBI): domain Eukaryota; kingdom Metazoa; phylum Chordata; class Aves; order Passeriformes; family Cinclidae; genus Cinclus; species Cinclus cinclus. The sequence continues at coordinate 85,796,795 of NC_085048.1, forward strand.
ACCAGCACAGCAGCATAAAAAGAGGAAAGCAGCAGCTAATGAAATGCGAGGATTCCTTACCATGTGAAGGTGTCCTCCCTGTCCTACTACTGCAGGTAGGTAGCTACACATCAGCTGCTTCAGTCCTCCATCTGCCTAGTAGTGCATATGTCAAAGGAATTAAGTTTTGCACTAGTGTGCTGAGCTGTGAATACACGCACTGACAAATTTACTGCCCGTTTTGGGTGAACACCTTTGTAAGACCTAATGCTTGCATTAGCATAGTGTACTGCTAGTACAGAAAGTCCTGCATGAGAAATAAACCCAAAGCCAAAGCTCTTTTTCTACTGAGTGTTTACTGGACTCCAGCTGGGATGGGACTAGTCAGAAAAGGCCAGTCTTCAATGAGTCTTGACTTTTTTTTTTATAAATTCCACCTTCTGATAAAGAGACAGATGCTACTGCTTCTTAATCACCTGGTGTTTTTCCACTGGCTTTTACTGACATCAGAAACAGACCCTACTCAGGAATATTATATAATATCTACATGAATATAAAACCAAAATATTTCTGTGTGAATTCTTGAGAATGTACATAAGAATGCAAGTGAACATAATAAGATTATTTCACCTAATGGTTTTAATAACTTTATGAAAATTGCCCTGGAGATTAAAGTAGTCAGAAAGTGGAACAGAATTTGTGTTTTTCTGGGGAAGCCCAAAAAGAAAGCAAATACATTCTGGTTGCTTATCACGCTATCCCAAAGGGCACCACTTAACAATGTACACTTAACAGACAGTTATATGGACTTAATTATCCAGTATGAAAATATTTTAGTGCTATAAAATCAGGACTTAACAAAACCAAACAAATACTGATGGGTCCCCAGTACAGAATCAAAAGAAGCATAATATAAGTTGTTTAACTTATAAATATTTGGGAACCTGCAGTGCTGGGAAGTAGCCTTCAAACTTCAGTAATTCTAGTGTTATGGTAATCACATCTAAAAACAGCTGCTGGAGGCACTGACACTGAATATAATGAATAAAAAAAAAAACGAACAAAATCAGACTAACTGAATGAGAAATTCTGGGAAAAAAACACCTTGTACATTGAAAAAAAGCCAACACTGAAATCCCTTAAAAATACCAGGTCACTTACTTCTGATTACTCTAAGCTGCACATAGGCTCCTCAAAAGCTACACCTACATCTTGGGCAAACTTAGATGCTGCACAAAGTGCCAAGCTAGTTGAAGCTTTGAAAACCAAGATCCTTTACTTTGTTGAGGGAAGAGGCAGGAGTGTTCCAGGCTTCTCTGTCCTGCCCAGCCACTGGACTGATTGATCTGAGCTACGCTGCAGGCATAACTATGGTAATATTTGTTGTTCAAAGCTGCCTACAGCAAGAGCAGATGAGATCTTGAACTTCATTGCCTTAAAACAACCAATGCTCCTCAATCAGAAGCCACCTGGTTAACACTCAAACCCAGCAGCAGAAAAGTGTAACTTCTAGGAACTATCCGAAATTCAATATTCTGATTTTTGATACCCTGTGACAGGGGTAGCATGCAAAAAAAGTGTAGGAGTTTCACCATTAGACTGTCAGCAATAAAAAGTCTATCTCAAAAGTCCACATCCATTTTTCTTTAGTTTTTTTAAAGGATGTATGTTAACCATTTTGACAGTCTACCCCGTTTCTAAACTTTTTTTTTTTTTTGTATATCAGTATTAATCAACGCGGTCTCACTCTCAGAAGAAAGCCCAGTGTTTTCCTATGCCTGAAATGTCTGCAGCAAGTGGGAAACATCATGTGCAACGTGTAATAATGGTACATGAGGGTCTGAGGTCTCAAGATCACTCCCCAGTGTTTTGTCTAAGCAGTAACACTTCATGCAAAGGCATGCAGTATAGCCCCTTGCGTGCCCATCTGCTAAATGCTCATTGCCATGCACTGATGACTGAATGGAAATATATTATGAAACTGAAGGGACACCTCAAGGTTATTAGGCCTAAAAGTGGACCTACCTTGACATTTTCCCCATATTGAAGGCCTTACCTTAAAGAGGGACATTCACACTGAAGCAAACTTGAAAAGAGAGAACATTTATACAAAAAAGAAATTTACTTGGCCTGTAATTTCCTATGTTCCTTCTGGTGCTATTGAATGATACTGCATTTTACAGGATTTCTTCCCCACAGCGTAAAGGCAAAGTCATAATTCTGCATGGATGACGATACAATCTATTGTCACAAAAAAGTAGAGGCGTGCCAAAGAACCCCCACCAAAACAGTATCATGACTTCCCAACACCAGGTTAAAAATCTCTCATTTAAAAATAATAATAAAAAAATCTTTGCCTGTTATCACTCATGAAAATGAATCTGCAATTATAGAACTTATGTTTCAGGCTAACACACTGGAAAGTTTTCTCCAGAAACGTGGTCCCTCTTTAAGGATTCCAGCCATATTTCACAGTAAGCAGATGGTTGCTGCAGCAATTTGAACACACACCTCTCTAATTGAAGACATTTTTCGGAAGCCATTCAGTGCAGCACCTACCCATGGGGCAGGCGTGGCCTCTGCCTGTTTGCCTGTGCAAACAGCCCAGCTGCACTCTCCAGAGGTGCTGATTTGTATTTGCTACTTATTACCCAGCTTCTCATTTAGTCATAGGCAAAGGATTGCCAAAATTTTGCCAGTTTTTCATTCATTCAGCGGGGAGGGGGAAAAGAAAATTCATGGTACTCAGCAACTCCAGTTGTAACCCACAATCATTGGCTACGACTAGAATTTCATATTTGGGAATGACTTTATTTCAAACCTTTGCTGCAGTGCAAAACTGAAAGAGGACACATTGCTGGCATCCTTAAGTCAAGACTTAACAAGGGAGTTCAGGTTCACAAAGGAAACTGCATACAGACAATGTGGCTCAGATAGTGATAACTAAGGGGGGAGGGACTTCCATAATGGTTTATCATTATCTTAGAGCTACTGGAGCTGAGAAAGGTATAATTTGAGGCTGAGAGGAAATCTAACACTGAGGTCTGGTATAGCATGAGAACACTCTTCCAAGGGAAGTCCTAAGAATTCAGTCAATTTAAAAGCAGGCTGATCTTTAGCACTTGTTTTTGGACATTTCTCAGTTGTATTTTTTCACTGGCCCTTAACTTTGCTTGTGATTACCACAGAGGGGAAATGGAAGTGAGAAAAGATTAGGTGATGCAGCCTGGACCACATCATAGTTTCTAGAATATCTGGTGGAGGAAATTCTGTATTTTGCAATTCTTGGGTCTCTGGTTTTAGCTGCTAGACCAACTCTCTACCCTAGGAAGTCAGAACTGAAGAAGGAACATAGAATTATTCAGAAAATATTCTCAGTGATGTAACAACAGAAAGAAGCTGCAAAATGAATGGAGTCATATTAGATGAATAGGCCAGCAGCAGCTGTTGCTCCATAGTGCAAGATACAATTCTGCAATAGACTATTCCATTCATTTTGTCTCTAATGCTCTTGAGGAAAGTGAGCTTTTAGAATGGAAAACCAAAAAAATTATGAATGCATTGAGAAAATTAAAATAATGAATTGTTCTGTGAAAGCTGCATGTTGACAGTGAATCATTGTAATATGATTATTTTGTTAACTTTATCTCCATAAAGCCACACTATTAATGGATTGCCACAGGCACTGATAAAGCCATTAGTGATGAAACTTTGGCTTAATTGCTAGAAAGAAATACATATGGCAAACATCTGCTTTACCAGGCTTTGTATTACACTCTGGCTGACAGTTCTTCAGCTTTTTCATTTTGAGGGCATTTTAGATAGTGTCTCAAATTTTCCCAATCCTGACATGGACAACAGGGTAGATGAACGTGTCTAGTCTGTCTGTTTGAATGCACATTTGCAAGGGTTGACAGGGAAAAGTCAGTCTGGAAGGACAGGAGTGTGCCTGAAATAAGACTGTTCTTGATGCACAGTGCCTAAGAGCTTCCTCTGTCTCACAGCTCCTTGAAGCACATGGAGCCAGTGACCAAGGAATAAGAGAGTGATTTTACTCAGCCGGTCTAATTCTACAAAATCAAAAAGAAAGCCTTTGGGTGCACTGGAGCACGTCTCCCGTGAGGAAGGGCAAAGAGAGTTGAGGCTGTAAAGCCTGGAGAAGACTCCAGGGAGACCCTGTACTGTGGACTTTCAGTACTCAAAGGGGGCTTATAAGAAAGAAGAGGACAAACATTTTAGTAGGGCCTGTTACCATAGGAGAGGGTAATAGTTTTAAACTGAAAGTTGGTAGATTTAAACTAGATATAGGAAAGAAATTGCATACAGTGAGGACAGTGAAACATTGAACAGGTTGTTCAGATTGGTGAGAGAAGCCCCATTCCTGGAAATATTCAAGGACAGCCTGGATATGGCTCTGAGCAACCTGATATGACTGATTAGGCTTGCTGCAGAGGAGTTGGACTAGCTGACCTTTAAAGGTCCTTTCCAACCCACACTATTCTATGATTCTATTAAATTGATGCTCATATGAAGCTACCACTGACTTCAGCCAAATGAGTAACAAATCTGGGGCAGTGATTTTCCTCATTCCCTGACAAGAGGGACTGTGATACTGCACATCCTTTTGCCACTTGTGCACTTGTTTCTGGGCTTGACTGGCTGATGTTGCTGACCTGTCAGCAGGCCACAGGTTTACTCTGGAAAACCTACAGCTGGCCAGCTCTGCTCTCAGAAACAGCACAAAGAATTTCTTGGAGGGAACAGTAACAACATAAAATTAATTAATACATCAAAAAAAAAACCATCAAAGCCGAAGCAGTAATCTGCTTCAATGACTGTTTTTAATGCAGAGTTTGTATTTGGTATGGATAGACACAATCACCCCATCCTGCCACTAAGCAGGATCTACCACACTTACCACCACATTAATAACTTAGCTAAGAAATTGATTTACTGCACCATTGTTTTAATTTTGAAGATGGCAAATCCGATTTGAAAATGGAAATAACCAACTCAACCAGGCCAGGAATATAGCCATGGAAACAAAGAAAGATAGGGAGCAGAGAATCACTGAATGTTGCCAAGATATTTGTGGTTCTTGGGCAATAAATTATATTGCAAACCATAGCCTGGCCTTATGGCTAGGGATCGTGGATATTTCATTCTCCAAACGGGATAAAATTCCAGGAAGAATACATGCAAAAAATAGCTCAACAGAGGAATAAAATGCCTCAAAGGGTTTTCTGTCTCACAACAGTTGCTTTGGAGAAGAGATATATATCTATCTGCACTAAAATGGTACTTACTGCATATGCAATTGTATATTCATGACTGCATTCAGGGAAGAATAATATTACTCCGAGATTTTCAAGACAGGCTGTGAAGCACTAAGAATTAGGTTTTAAGAACAGTAAAAATGAACTTCAAAAGACACTGCAAAGTCACTGGAGCTTAGATGTAACCCGTATCTTCTGCCTAGCTGCTCAAAAGTTTGCTTGATTTCTAATGAGCTTGGTTTCCAGAGCTATGACTTTTTTTCTCCACTAGTTTAACGTTTAGAATAGCTCTACATGGAACACACTCTCAGTATAGTAAACCACAGTGTATATATATATATATATATGTAAAATTAATTTTACTGCTGAAAAGCCTCATGATCCTAGATTTATGAGAGGAAGAGTTGGTAGATAACATGCATCACAGGACTGAGCCCCAGTGCATTTTAACCCCTCTATATTGTCTATTCCAAGTCTTTAACTGCAGAAGCAAAGACCCTTCACAGCAGGTTTCAGAGCCACCAGATCTGCTTCCACTGTCTCTACCTAGGACAGCCTAGGATGGCACTTTTGTTACTGTTTAGCAATCTAAACCTCAGCTACTTGTGTGAGTCCTCTGCTCAGGGCACTCTTGCAAGCCTTCAAAAAAACATAGTCAGTTTTTCAAAATCCTTTTGGTAATTTTCACTCTAATGCTGGAGACAGGAAGAATTTTCAGCTTCCAAAGCATCATTAGAATAACCAAATCATGTACAAACTAGAAAGACATTAATGGTAGATTTCTGGTGTAATAAGGAACATAATTACATCCATCCACTGTGTGAATGAGATTTAAAAAAAACCAAAAAAACAAAAAAAGCCCACCCAAACAAACACCAAAAGAAAACCTTAAAAAGTCTGGCTAAAAAATAGCCATGCAGTGTTTTTTACCAAGCCCAGTTGAAAAATTCAGACTTAAGGCTGGCAGAGCTGAAGTCATGTACCCGAACCTTGGAGAAGCACAGGCCTGACAGTACCATGCAATATAGCTCCTCAGAACATTTATTATGACACAAAAAGGATGGCAGATAACAAAAGCAAACCATATGTTTGAGCAGAGTGAGGCAGAACAGAAGCAAAGCTTTTTCCACAGTAGCACCTCCATGACCTCCCTTGGCAGATTATTCCATTGTCTGATGGGACCTCAGTGTTTGACCATTTTCCCTAAAGACTTTATTTGCTCAGTGTCATCGCTTTACATCGCCTGGAGCTCTCCTCAACAAATTTTATGTATTCTTATATTTTGAAAATGTTTATGATATAATCATAAATATTCCCCCCTTAGTCATCTTACTGGTTGGTCAGAAAATAGAAGACTACCTGTGTAAATAAATGCATTCTTGCATGAGCAGAATTCTGTATGTGCATGCAAAACTCAGTTTAAAGGCACAGATGACTATATATGCATTGTACACTTATTTCCCCCAACACATATGTACACTCATATCACATGCAAGAATGTCTATTTTCTGACTAATAATCTGGCCTCTCTTTTCATAGGTCTTTTCATAGAACTAAGCCTTCCTCAAAACAAGAGTAAAATAATTTTTTTAATCCTCTCTTAACATTACAAGTCATTTTTAAATAATCGACAACCCTTTACTAATACTAGAAGATGTTAAAAAACATAAAACATTCCAAACACAGGCATTAGTTATGTTTTTTCCATTGTTATTCCACAGCTATGGAATAGTTACTTTTGTCAATATGAATCAATGAATCTCAATACTACACCCACAAGTGAATTTAGAGAAGAACTCTATATGTATATTCTAAAGTAGGTCTTATTTCATTAGTATTCACCTTCTTCCCTCTTCTCACAATTTTTCAAAGTGAGTGCAATCTGGTCTAGCTTGGCAAGTATACAAAATTACCTTTACAGCACTTGAAAATTACTGCCCTTAATTTCTTTGCCATTTCTGAAGTTGAATAATTAATAACATTTCATTCTTGTGATCTTCCCTCCAGCTTAGATCTATATCACACTTTACTTTCCAACTAATACATCATTCAGTTTTAAGAGGAAAAATAAAAATTTCAAGTATGAACTTGCTCAAAGATTGCTATACAACAATGAAATCCAAGCAACTGTAAAATTTATACACTTGGCACAAAACAGCTGATGGATCATAAACATGGATCATGAGGTATGCTCAAAGTTATCAGTAAAAGCTGATAGGACCCAGTCACTGGGGAAGATACTTTAGCGAGAGCAGACTGAGAACATGAAAATAATAAGAGATGCTTGTAACATGGAGTACATATTATCTGAATTTATCACTATTAAAAAAAATAAAAATAAAGCATTTATAAAAAAATAAATCCAAGCATACAGAACTACAAGACTGAAGAATCAAATCCGGTAGAATAAAGAAAGTTGGTAGATACAATATAGAAAGAAATAATAAGAAAATCCAACATTGGAGAAGTAGCCTGAAGAAAAATGAGCAGTAGTGTAAATAAAGATGTATAAAACCACCCAAACAATTACTAAGGAGCAAAGAGATGTCCTAAAATTATATGAATTTCAGACTACTCTGAAATAATCTGCAATCGCTGCTACTACTGGAACTGAAGGATTCAACTAAAATACCATTGAAGAAAGCAGAAAAGAGGAAAAGGAACAGAACAACAGGAATTAATGAAATAGGATTGGCTTTACAATATAACAGCAGTAAAATAATTACCAGAAAGAGAAAGAAACCCCACTGAGAAGGCATTTATATCAGCAATGAATAAAAATACCTGATATATGAAATGCCTCCTGACTTTTAAGGACTGCCACAGTGGGAGTACTTACAAAAATAATAAAAGCCTCATAAAAACACCTATTGTCAAAGGGACTGTGCATCTTGATCATGGAAGGAAAACAGCCAATAAACAGACTAGATGAAAGGAAACTGGAAATTAGATGTAGGCATAAAGTGAAAATAATTCTGCAGTAGCTCATCTTGATTTAAAAACAAAACATGGATGAATACTGAGGAAAGCAACAAAAATTACAGTGAGATGAAAGGCCAAATTCTTGTGAAAACAAGAAAAGACCTATACAGATGTAACTCAGCTGAACATAGACTTTGTCCAAGTGCTGCTATCTGAGAGCTGTGGAACCTGGCTGGAAAACTGTTAGGCACAGTACTGAACAGGTTCAGAGAGATACCAAAGGAGTTAATTTACACTTCCTGCAGCAGTGCAGAGACTTGTACATCAGCTCAGGCACCAGCTGCAACCTTGCCACACTTCCAGAGCAGGGTAAGGGACTGGCTGCACCCCCTCCAGCAGTGGGGCTGGCTCAGGCCTCCCTCTGCCTGGACACATGGCATTATAAGGTTTCCATTCCCCAACAAATCCATTAAGAAAACCTTCCTCGTGTGATAACATTACATCTCACTATTACTCCTAGAAAGGTGTTCACAAGGGCTTTCACTCACAGCTATCAATCCCTCTGTGCTTTTTCTGCACAGCTACAGAGAGAGAGAGAGATTTCCCCAAGAGTGGACTCAGAGGAGCTGCCTTGGGCTCCTGTTCCGGACTGTCAGCCCTGCTTTCACCAACTACACAAGGAACCTGGGAAATGCATCTCACTGCACTCAAAGCAAAGGTGTTACATGGAACATACAGCAATTCTTCAGAAACAGAGGGGACTTCTTCACCACTGAATTTAATTCAGGATTCAGAGTTGAGACCTAATGTTTCTTTTTGTTCATTTGTTTTGCTTTTTTGTTCATTTGTTTTTGCTTTGTAAACTATCTAAAGAAAAAAAGCAAACAAGTACCTTGACCATATTCACAGGCAAATCAAGCACTGTAATTAGGAAAGTACGAAATCAAAAGATGCAAATCAGTCTCAGAGGATTTATCATAAAGTTAGCCTCTTGCACTGTGTAAGCACAAAAATGACCACACAAATTCTGTGACATTTGGTTAATTGTAAGTATTTTTATCCAGAGGAAAACCAGAATAAGTAAAATATTTTTGAATGGTTTTCGTACTTTCTGCAGGTGGGGCTGCATTTAACAGATTTTTGTACTTTAAAATAGAAATACTTGGTTATTATCCAGGAAAATGTTAGTACATAAATTTATCTAATTATAATGTGTATTTCTTTCCCCCAAGAAGCTGTTATTTTTCAAGTTTCTTCACTTAAAATATTATTCCTTTTAAATTCTTGTCTGTGTTTTACTACAAAATCCAGTGGCCGTCAGCAACACAGAACTGTAAAGAATTCACACAGAAAGTATAGACAGTAGATATCAACTGAAATAAACTTTTCTTGCTATGGCATTTTTGAGAACACAGAATATAATTAGAACAGTGCCTTGAACTCTCTCATGGTTTATGTGGCTGAACATGAACATTTTTCTGTGCATTAGATTTATTCCTGACACTTACCTTCACAGAAAAAATGACAAAGAAATCTTCTCAGTGCTATTGTTACTATTTCGGCACTCAAAATACTGCATTAGGAAAATCTCATTTCTCAGAAAAGCCAGCAAGCAGAATTGCCAAACCGAGTTTTCTCTGAATGTTATACAAACTGTTACTTACAATCCGAGGTTTGAAGGGTGGCTTAATTTTCCTTTGTTCTAGGAGAACCCAGTCAATTTCCTTGAAAAATGGATGCTGCTTAATCGCATCTTCCCCATTTTGTGACGCCACACAGCCAAGTCTCTTGTTGGGATTTTTTGTCATGAACTACAGGGTGGGGAGGAAGAAGTGGGAAGGAGAAGTGGGAAAAGGTAAAACATGAATGGCAATACCTGGAAATCGTCAATTACAGACTGTAATTATTAAAGCCAAGTTTTTAGAGACAGTCCCCTTTCAAAAGATTATTTCTTCTGGCTCTCCAAATTTCAGAGGTTTCAGCCAAACTATAAGATTCTGAGACTCCAAACTGTAAATTTACTGCAAGAAACTCTTTCAGTTTATTGTTGAGACCTCTTAATTTCATCTGACTGGGAGTGCTAAAGGAATAGCTTCTCTTTCAGTGTATCTAGTTCCTGCATTAGTCAAAAATACTGAAGGAAAGAAATACAATCTTAAACCCTCCAGAGACAGAGTGATCAGTACCTGCAGAAAGCTTCCCCTGAGAATGGGAATGACATAACTTACACATTCTCTTTCATTTTTTTATATGATTAGTGTCAGCAAGTGAAACTAACTGGTCTCCCATGGTGTGGTAATTTATAAACTTCTCATGTTTCAACTATTACTACTCCTGTCAGGAAAAAGCTGTACAAATGGTGTAAGACATTGATATCAACTGATGGCAGATCATAATACTTTACCTGAATTTTCTCTGTTATTTTTTCCTTCTTTTATTAGCAATTGCTCTACTTATTTTCTAATTCGTGTGGACACAGAATCCTTGCAATTCAAGTAGCAGCAAATGCTGTTCTTATACACACAAACACATTATAGAATTAGCTCAATAGCTTTGATGTAACTTCATATTCAGCCATTATATAGCATTTTTAGATTTAGAAAAAAGCATACAAAGTAAACAAAATGTAATAATTGTTCAGTGCCTTTTCAACTCACATATCACATTAGTGTATACTTCAGTAGAAAAAAGAACCCGTAGAAAAAAAGCAGATCACTGTAATGTATGCCCTTGTTTTAGTAGTCCAGCTATTAGGTAAGTAGCTACTTAAGACCTTAGAATGACTTTAGATATCTAGGTCAACAATCCACAGAAGAATACTCTTGCTGTCATTTCAAAGGTACAACATAGAACAGCAAGGCAATTCTGTCTGTGGTTTCTGACACACACGCGCTGTTCTGAAGATGATCCTTCTCTTTGGTCTTGAGTTCAACTGCTCTGCAAGTTCTTCTGCAAGTGGGCAAGTCATATCTAAACTACAGGCAGTATTTTCTATAAGCAGGAGAAATAAAGGTTTTGAAAGGATTATTGTGCTTTGCTGAGGTCTCTTGAAAAACCACAAAATGCATTCCTACATTCCTCTGCTTTATTTCATCTCCAGGACTGGAGCAAGCAGGCCAGGAACCAGCAGCCACATGTATTGCAGAAACAGAACATGGAAACTACAGGATACGCTTTTTGTATCATATAATCCAGGTATCAAAGAAGTAAAATATGATCCTAGTATCTGCCATGTTTTATCTTTGTTTTAAACTGGAGACAGGGAAAGCATCTGGACATGTAATTTTTTAAGAAGCCCATGACATGAATTTGTGACTGGACAGTCCAGTTTAGTGCTCTACCTCACAAACTTCATGCAGCTTTGAAATGAATGAAAGAGAATGTATGTTAATAATGAATACTTAAAACAAAAATATCATATGCATATATAACGAAAAAAACCCAAACTTCTAAAGCAGACATTTAGTTCCATTAATTTAATCCCTTTCTATTTCTGAAGCAAAAGCTGACATTTATTCCTTGTTTATCACCAGCATCAATGCTGATGCAACTGTCAGGACAGATACAGCTGTTAACTGCACTCTGCTGAAGAGATGGTAGCAAATGGAGCTGACAGCCATAGCCATAAACCTTTTTATTTTCCCATGCTGAGACAGGAACCTTCTTCTCTGAAAGAAGAAGCCTTTTAGGATCAGCATTCCTACTGACTTAAGTGACAACAGGACAAAATGTTGCTTAGAGCCTGAATCAAGGATCATTTGGCTCCCAAAATTTTGCTTCTTGAAATAAATCACACAGCTTAAAAATAGAGTTCTGCTTCTGTAGCCAGAGATTGCCATCCCGGTACACAGGGAACACACACTGTAGAGACAACATTGCCTGGGAAGAAGCAGAGAGCCAATTTCAATGAAGAATTGTTTTCCTTATTGCACAGGAAAGAATTTAAATAGCAATTCCTGTCAATTCACAGAAACAGGACTAATAAGATGCGTGGATTTTCATGGGATAAACAACATGCTGCCTTGTAAAAATGAGCTTTAATATCATCCTCCGTGTTTTGTTGGAAATAACAGGAAAAGTGTTCCTTCAGAAAATAGGAAAATATTGTTACTTAATACAAGAGAATGTCTTCTTATTAAACTTTCCTTACATGGTGTTTGAAGGAGTGTAAAAATACAGTTTCAAAAGAATAAAACTCATGCCTCAAAGCACAATGTGAGGAAACGAAGTGTTCCAAAGTTAATCCCTTGCTACCATTCAGCACTAAAATACATAGACGTCTCTTTCTTCCCTCTGTTTTTCCTGTTCTTCATATGGACAAGCATCAGAAGAAGAACACAAGTTTCAAGCAGGTTTCACACCATAGATGTGTAGGCATCAGGTTGCTAACCATAAGGAAATGTGTTTTATTTGAGGTGTAAATTGCCACAGCTCCATTAAATTCTATCAATTGATGCCTAAAAGGCTATGACTACAGCAAGATACAGATCACCATTCTTACTATCAAAATGCAGGTCTAGGAAAAGAGTCTCAGAAAATTCTGTAGAAAAGCCAGCTTTAAAAGAGAATCCCCTGGACTACAAGGAAAATCAGGTGTAGGTACGAAAACTGACAACAGCCCTTCCTTTACAATGTACCAAAATAACCCCTGAGCTCTGGATATAAGCCTGAACTCTGCAGCTCAAGTCCATATATTTTAATTGCTGAAGTAAAATAATCAAAGGGTCTGGAAACAGAAATGGATGCAGGAAAGTATCATATGAACTAACAAAAAGTAGTCAGAAAGCTATTTGGGGGAGAAGGGAGAATAAGTATGGATAAATTATTACCAGCAGCAAAAAAATCCTCCATGTTCTCAATACAGTATCAAAAGAGATACTTTAGCAAACATCAGAGGTTAACTTTGACTTCTGCTTTGAATCACTGCTAGAGCACCTCTCTTGCTCACCTTGAAGGAGCCTGAAGACATTATAATCAAAAGGTCAAGATGAGAATTTCTGCAGAATGTGCTGTCCACTGGTGTTAAAAATCACCATTTGTTTATATTTAATATATATTTTCAAAATAACCTTGTATGAAGATCTCTGCAGGATTTTATACTACCAACTGCCTTCTTAATTGAAAGTCTCCCTTATTCTAGATGCTGAAAGTAAAATATGTGGAAAGGTAGAAATTTTCGAGTTTCAAAGATGGTGGCAAAATGGAATAAATAAAAACCAAGTTATTTTTTTAAACCAAAAAGCCTCCTCAGGTTTTCAAACTATGGGGATTGGCATACTGCTTCTGCATTGTTTTGCTTTTATTTTAGGATGATAGAATTTATGTCAGTGCCACAGTAATGAATGAAAACCTGACTTATAAACCTGACTTAATAAAAATATATATTCTTATATATGTTTAGATTTATAGTCTAAAAACTGAATTTGCCCAGTAGCACATACTGACTGATTTAAAAAACTGTGGCATTTGGTTGCTGACAAGTTGCTGTCAAGTCACCACTCATACTGAAAAATCCCAACGAGAACAGAAACAATCCCACTAAATTAAGACTGCCTATCACGTGAATTATAAAATAGAACATGCAGCTGTAAGTAAAGGACCTTCAACCCTTCTTGATGACAGGGGAAGAAAGGCAAAGAACAGGACATTTTGTAAGCAGGTAAAATAAAAAACATTGTTTCTTTAATTACGGAGTGCTTCTCCCATTCTGGTGATGGGAGTATGCAGCATATAAAGTGTCAAAGTGATAGCACAGTTCTAGCTGGTTGGATTTTCCCTGAAACATGAGTCTGCAGTACACAGATTTATACAGTGTACAACTGCATGGAATACAAACATTCTGTTCCTTTCCCACAAGCGGTGTAATTTATCCCAGGCCCCATTATCCTAATAGTGGCATTCTGAACTGTGCTTGAACTCCCAGTGGTGACTGCTCTCAACAACTTTCAGCAAATTCAGTTTTAATTAAGGAAAAAAAAAAAAAAAGCAACAACAAACCAACCCCTCAAAAACCCATGAGGAGGAAAGCAAATAATGGAAGACTCACTGCTTTTAAAATGCTGACAGCTTCTTTACTGAGCCAGACTGGATACAATACATCGTCATGAAGGATGGATTCAAAGAGATCATCTTCATTGTCAGCTTCAAAGGGGGGTTGTCCAGCCATCATTTCGTACATGAGAACACCCAGAGCCCACCAGTCCACAGATGGACCGTATTCTAGCTCCTGGAGGATCTAGCACAGAAAAAGAGATTGGATTGAAGAGACAAGTGAGACAACTGTCTCAGCTGCACGTTCTCTGTTTGAACATGATACAGCCCTTCTATGCCCCAGTGCCTAAGCAGGACAGAATCACACACTGACTTCAGTAACAGCAGGCAGGGATTCTTACCCATGCAATTTGCACTAACACAGCTAAGTGTCAATGAAATGTTGCTCTCAGAAGTACTGACAGAGTTTATCAGTCCCCTGAGTAAAACAGTTTGGCTTGTTAGCAAAAGAGCTGCATATCCTTCCAAGATGTTTAAAGCAGGTCACACTATAGGGGAAAAAAGATCACACATACAAAACAGACTGGTGGAAAATGTGAAACACTTCCTTGTCTCTATCTCGAACAAAACAAACTGTACCAGCTTCTAATGCTGCACAGAGATCATCTGAGAGATTTATTCTTGTCCTTTAGGCAGAGCTGAAGGAAGCCAAAAGCATTTTTGTTCAAGTTCCTTTTATAGCATTAAACTAGTGTACAATACATGGCTGTAGAACTCACTTTAATTGCACTTGCTTTCAGGAAAATCTGGCTACAACTTCTAAGGTGGCACAAGTTCAACCTTGTAGCAAATACCTTTAGTGGCAAGTAACAGGTTAGCACCATGGAGTTTCACAGTAGCACTTGGTGTTACAGAACCACTGTTGTGCCAGGAACAAGTTTAGTTCTTGTCTCCCTTTCACTGGAAAGAAGCTTGCAGCTTGGCTGCATTGGTTCAGCATGACAGGGAACCAGGGAAAGGGGAGTGGATGCTTGCTTAAGGTGAAGCTGGCTGCCTTAAAATGACTTAGAACAGCAACAAATCCACGAGCGCCTTACACAACACTTAACAGTGCAGTGAGAAATCCTCTGGTGAACTGCTTGGGCTTATAGTGCTGTAGTTGGGAATCAAGACCAATATAAAACCAAATCCAGTCTTAACATAAAAACAGAAATGAGTTTAACATTTGGATGCACAGGTCTGGATCCTAACAACATTCTTCACTGAAAGGAAATTGTATTTTATACCCAACGAATACAGAAAATTAGATGTATACTTTTCAAGTATTCTGGACATTCTTTGGAAATCAGATCCTGCTAAAGAAAAAGAAATTAAAACATATCACCATGGTGCAAGAGAGAAATGGAAGTGGGAGCTAAACTCCTGCAATTAAGATGACAAATTGGAAGCCTGAGTAGAAGTTCCTGGGTTCTTATTACTGCTTTATTTTCAGTAATAATGTTAAAAAAAATTTGTCAAAGGACTCAATTAGTGTACCAAATCAGAAAAAAATCAATACAAAGCAAAAACTAGCACCACACTGCTATTTATCTTCTTTCAATGCTGGAATAATTTTCAACCTGTGTAAGACACACATTTATGTTATGATAATTTCAAGATGATTCACACCTTATCAGTTGTGCTACCAAAGGTGGACAGCCATGAACACTAACAGTATGGGTTTATGATTTATTTTCTCTAATGAATAACATTTTCACCACTGCAAATTTATGTTTGATGAAAGACAAACCAACAACACTTTTCCATTAAACCTGCACACTGAATCTTCAAGATGCAGAGGTTACTAACTCAACTGAGCAAAGTCTGCCTAGCAGAATAACTGTCCAAATTGGTTCATTTAAGTCACTTTGAAATGCACCTCATATAATATTAAAATCCAGGATGTGTAAAAGCCACACAGCTCCCAGATATTTCATTTATCCAATGAACACCCTGAAATGTTGCCAACTAATATGCAGCATCTGTATCTAGTTTCCCTCTTTCTGTGCAAGTCTATGAAGCAGAACAAGCATAGTATCTTTCATTCACAGATATTTTAAAAAAGCAAAAATTATATTCCCACAAAGGCTGTAGGCAAAATGACACCAAACACATGGTTTCTTTGGTATAAAATATGTTCTTTTAAACCCCACTAAAAAATAACAATCACTTTTATAACTACTAAAGATTACTAAAATTGTAATGCTCAGTTGCATCTAGCACTTTAAAGGCTGCTGAAAATCATCATAATGATGCTGAGTCAGAAATGAGCAAATTGAGAAGAATAATTTTAATTTCAGGAAAAAAATACTAGAAAAACCACTCCTATCATCAAGGAATATGTGAGCAATAGAGTAACCATTTTCTGCAAGACTACCTAAGCACAACTGCAGCAGAGCCTAGTCTGCATCTTAAATGTTTTTATCTACATGCAAAGAGTGTCTAAAATTACACATGTAGCAGTCAGATGAATAAGAATATCTGTACTCTTAGTGCAGTGCAAAAAAATACCTCTGGAGCTATATAGTCAGGTGTGCCACAAAACGTCGTGGTGGTCACTCCATTCAGAATCCCTTCTTTGCACATCCCAAAGTCAGCCAGTTTACAGTGGCCTTCTGCATCCAGAAGAATATTGTCCAGTTTCAGGTCCCTGAAATACAAAGGCCTCAAATTAAATCAACTCTCAAATTTTGATCATGTGCTCTTGAATTTCATAATAAGCTATAGAATTTGACAAATAAATGGTTTCCCAAACATCACTGAAAAACTATCCTTCATTTGTGTGCATGAAAAATTGGTAGCAGTCACCAAACAGACCTAGTTAAAGGCAACAAAATAAAGAAGCAGGCAATTACAAGCATTTTTTAAGACCAAGCTTTTACTCTCTTTAGCTGCATGAAAGCAGAGCTTCTGTGTATTCAAGGCAGCATCAGTAAAGCCAGGGGAAGATCTCAATTTCTTATTTCTTACGGATTTATCATTCTGTCAATGAGAAATAGGTCAGTGAACCCATTCTGTATTTTTTGCATTAGCACTAAGCAAGGACTACCAATTTATCCATACTCAAGCATATGGGTTCAGTGAAGAGGTATTTTCAAACTTGGGTAACTTTGAATTTGATTCTTAATGTATAGTAACAATTCAAAGTTCAAATTGCAATGAGAGGGATGAAAAATGAAATTCCCATCCTTGGGAGCACTATTTTCTGTAGCTTAAGCCTGCTCAAAAATATCTTCACAGCAATATTTTGCATTCATTGTTAAATCACGTATCTTAGCAGCTGTTTCTGATCACTTGTTGTACAAATGTCTTTGTGTCAAAACCACACAATTGTCTGCTTATTAAATTGAGTCAGGTCAAAAAAAGGTTGAGAAAAGAATACCCACCTTTCCTGTCTTGCCCTCTGTGCATTTTCTATATATACCACTGATAGTTATTGCATGTTCCAGCACAATAGGTTCACCATTTAACTTACCTGCCACTTGCCTTAGACTTAATTGCAAAATTGCAAAAGGATCTGGAAAGTCAGGGTAGAAAAGAACTTTCACTTGCATGAACTCCACCCCCCCTGCCCAATTTAAAACCTCTTCATCATGTAGAAGTAATTACACAAACATAAAGCAAAGGGAAAAAAAAATCACACTTAAACTGCATGTATATCAAAAAAACATTTATTATTATATTTCTGTCTAAAAATAGACATTCTGTCAAGAAATTTCTCTTTTACGTATCTCTAATGTGTATTATGTATATATATATATAAATATATATATACCGTATTGTATGTATGAATGCAAAGAGATTTGAGAATCAAAAGCAGAACACATGCCTTTGGGTGAACTTGTCAACACTTTCTGATCAGAATTCTTTCTCCTTGAATAATTAGAGAAATTTCCTTCAGTTGAACTGATGAGGAAAAAAAATAGTCCGTGTATGTGTAGGCAAGTTCTAAATCAGAGAAGAGGAATAAAATCCCATGCCAGCCTCTGTAAATGAATTTCACCCCAAAAGCCTATGAAAAGACACAAGGTTTTTTCAAAAATCCTTTATGCCAACAAATTTGATCTGAGTGAGGGATGAGAAGCCCTCACCTTACTCAGATAATTTTTTCCAGAGAAATGTCTCCCTGTCAGATCCCTGCTTTCAGAACCACAGGTACCAAACATGGTGGAAGCATTTATGCACATTAATAGATTAAACAGCCCTTCAAAGCCTACAGTATGTTAAGAGTTTTTGTAGACATGTCCAAGGCTACAGTATGCTGGGATTTCCCCAGAAATGTTCTTTTCTGCCTCTCACACCAATTTCAGTTGGAGGATTTTAGGGGTTTTTTGGTTTTTTTTTTTTTTCCTTTTGATGCTTGTTAAACATCTTTTAACTTGCTGGCCCATATATTCCTCAAGCAGGTACATGGGCCAACATAAAAATCAGCTATTTCTGGGACACAGTGGACTTGCTACCCAAGGTCTGCATAATCTTTGCACATCTGCAATGATACATGTACAAATCAGATACTGAGAAACACTGGAGGAAGGACTTACTGTGCAAGTAGAGATAGGTTGTGTAATGTGCACGTTACAAAGTGGTTTGTGTGTGAAAGAAGTCTGACATGGCACAACAAAGTCATATTTACCTCAGGAACAGCAAAACCACTGCCTCCTACATAAACTAGTTTTGTCAGATAGGGTTTATGTGGCTGAAGTATACTCTGGCTGTAGAAATGTTCATTGCAAGCAATATCCCCTACATCACACTTTGCTATCTCTGGATCAGCTACGCTGCTCTTGCAGGTCCCCAGTGGTCACCCACGTATGGCCCCTTGGAGCAGACTACATATTTTATCATTCCTTAAAGTCATGAATTTCAGCAGTTCCTAAACAATCCAAGATCCAGCTGGCTGTAACATAACCCCCTATATATAACCATTCAAACCCTCAAGTAACCGTCCCTTCCTGCCTCTGGAAAGTGACTTGAAAGAATTGTCCAACATAATGCCAGGGCAAACATATCCACAGCTCTGCGTCCCCCCAGAAGAGGTCAAAGAAATGAAACAAAGCTCAAAAATCATGTGCCTTCCCAAAACTGCTCCTTCGGTGAACTGCCAGTGCTACAAAAAAAAAAAAGACCTGCATTCAAACATGACTACAAGAACATCAAATAGAATGTGATCATCAGGGTAAGGCTCTTGCAGATTCAAGAAAGAAACAAGATTGTAGCTGTAGCTTTGAACTTTCCAAGTGCAGTGTTATCTTGGATGTTCCTTAACTAAGGAAGAATACAAGCTATATTTCAAGAAGTCAAGATGTTCAGATAAAGAAATCAAAGTATAATTATATATGACATAATCTTGGAACCCCACTTACAGCCACCATCACAACAGACTGTTAGAAAGAAGTTCATAATACATGTAATTATGATAGGAACAGAAGAAATTCAAGAAGCTGCTTAGAAAAATGGATCCACCTTTATTAATTATTTTCAGTATTGTTTATGAGAAGACTCTTAAATTATTTCCCAGCTCTCATTGCAGGACTTCCCCATGCGGGTAGGTGACACACTGGAATTGTTAGGACCTAAAGTCATTTAACTTTCATTTAATGCCACCCATATGGGTAGCCATGGACTTGAATGGAGATACAGTCAATAATCTAGGAAACTCCTAAGCTAAGAAAAACCTCAACAGCAATAAAACACTAACAATAAGGCATCACATAATGGACAAGGACAAGATACCATTCTCTTTATTTCCTTAAGGATTTGTATAAGACAGAAAAATAGCAATAAAAAATTAACTTGACAGTGGAGAAACAGAACAAACAAACAGAGCCAAGAGAAAAACTAGGAAGAGTCTAATTGTTAAATTCCGACTACCTGTAAAGAATGACAATGAAATTGTAAGCCTGTCTGTAAAAGCACAAGTCAATTTAACTTCTTTACCATTTACCAATCTATAACCTTACTTGATAGAAGAAAAACATCTGAGACCCATTTATCAAGCCAAAGCAATGCAGTGAAGCCTATAAACCTCTTCAAAACTCTACTGAAGGCACTGAGGACATCAGCTTAATTACTCATGCATTAATGAAATGCAATACCAGTAGATTTGTGCTATCACAAAGTGCACCAGAATTTCAAAAGAAATTTGGAAGAGGCTAAAACAACAGTAGTATGACTCCCATCAAAGTACATATGGAAGGTTAAAAGGTAAGCTGGGAGTCTGCCAAAGTGCCAAATTCATAGCTAGACCACAAGATTATCATAGTCTATAAAAGTTGCAGCAAAAATCATTCTGTCAATTTACAGTTGTCATATTAAAAAAAAAAATAAACCAGGAAAAATACTCGTCAAACAAAAAAACCTCACCAAATCCCTCTAATTCTGCAACTTTGGAAAAATAAATCTTAGTTAACTAAATAAATATCAGAGTAGGAATAGATAATGTGCCATTTAACACCTCACAGGAAAAAAACCAAAACAAAACACAACAATCAAAACATACAGAGAAAAGAAAACAAATGAAACATTAAGAGAAAAAGAGTTGTCAGGGAAGCTTGTCCTTCCAGAGCATCAACCTCGTTGAAAAAATTTAAAACTTTAACTTTTAGACCTGTATTTCCCCAGAACTGTTCCAAGAAACAGCCATCTCTCCTACTCCTTCAAACATAAAGTACAGAGCCTTATCTGGAATGTAAAATAATTGTCTGTACAGATTGTTCCATTCTGATCCATTCTGTCTTTTATTTGTTTCTCGGATTTAGCGCCAGTTGTCTACCTCTGAATCGGAACATACCAAATAATAGTGTCAGATAGCTCAATGACAAAAAAGTCCATTAAATTCTTCTTTTTCTCATTTTACGTTCTCTTTGTAGCAAGTAAGAAAGCCATCTGTGTCTGACAAAATTAATTCCTACAACCTGAGTAATTAATTATGTGCAATTGCAAACAACCTAACCAGTTAAGCCAGGAGAGTCCTCAGATTTCTTGAATGCAGCAATGCGACATTAAGTTGTTTCTCTCCTTTGTTTTTTTGCCAAGATCCTTTTTAGAGTCACTTCAGTTGACTTAAGCAGTCATTGGATGAAATGTTGTGGGTTGGTGTTTTTTTTCTTTTTTTTTGGAGGCGGGGTAGGTTTCGTTCTGAGAAAGCTTTAAACAGAAATTTAAACCTTTAAACCTTGGTCCTTACTTCTGCATACCTGCCAGCATCACAATCACATCATAAGTTAGAATGATTGGCAGTATCTCAAGAAAGAATCAGGATTAGGAGTTAGGTTTGTGCAAGTTGGAACAGAAGAGGAGGCTAACTACAGGTAACCTGTGCGAAAACTTCTGAAATGTTCACTCCTTCCTCCACAGGCGAGTGCCAAGAGACACTGAGTGCCTTGGCTTCCTCCAAAGGCTCAGTGGATGAGTATTTCATAGGACTGGGTACTTAAAGTCCAAATCCCACTAGTAGCCAGAGAGATAAGCATCTGGTGTGAGTGGCACTGTGTGTCACAAGTGTCGTTTAGATAACACACCATTTTCTTGTTGAAAGTAAGGCAGTTAAACCATCAAGATGGGTTTGGACCAGTAAAATCAGAACGTCTGCCAAACATTAGTAACAGTAGTCTTTCAACACAGTAAATAGCAGTGACTAAATAAATACATATTTGAAGAACAAGATCACGCAGCTGAGAAATATGATCACAAGTTGGCAAGCAACCACATTACAGTGACGACTTTGCCACTTCTACTCTGACTGTTGTTTGAGCAACATTTCACAGAATGAAGCATAATAATTATTATGTACAAATAACAAGATTGGAAGCAGGAATATTTGTAAGGTAAAAGTTAAATTAAGCATTGTACCTTACTAAACATTTATAGAACATCAACATTCAGAAAGATGTGGAAGCAACAAAATCCTAAAGTATGGAACTACTGAACAACCACTTCTTTTTGGTGATTTTCAACTGCAATAAGCCCTTTCAATTGTGTATTTGAAACCACTGCCATTGTTCCCCTGCATGGAAAAATCACATCCTCTCTGCAGGCTTTAAATAGACAAACTGTTCACACAAGAAACCACAGAAGGTAAAAAGGAAACTTTGTACAACAACATGGAAAACCATCAGAATCATCCCCCAGTGTTACTGAAATTCATAACTGAAGACAATACGATCATAGCAATTATAATTTCAACAAGATTAGTTTTTTTATCTGTTTACTTAAGGTAAGACTTCTACATTCCTAGAAGTACTTTATTAGTTGCTCAGTGATATCCAAGTTGCTTTTGAGACAAAGATGCTTACCTACAATGTCTCATGTAGGTCTCTCATGTACCCAGCACAGATTTCCTCTGGTGTCCTTCAAATACTGATTACTGATGTATTAGGTTACAATTCTAACCAAGGTGAAATTATATATGGAACTAATCAGAAAACATAAAGGAAGGTCAAAAATTTAAAAGTTCTGATGTTAGCTTTTTTAGTGATTAGATCTCACTAAGTCTCAGTTTCCATACATAAACAGAACAGGACAGATATATTAGGGGACTGTACTTGCAGAGTAGATTCTTTTGTTGCTCTTTTAGTCACAACCCATCGGCAACCCTCTGCAACAGATCAGAGATAAATCGAAAAATTCAAACCATACCTACTAAGAAAACACAAACAAATAATATTTTTTTCCCCATCTGAAAACCTCTAAGGGCAAGAAGGAGCCCACACATTCTGAGGTTACTGAGTATAAACAGGCAATAATTGCAGTGTCACTGGGTATTAGGTCCTACAAGTGACCTCCCTTATCTATGGAGTAAAGAATAGGGGACACACTGGACTGTTCATGGCTGTGAGTGAATTCATGACTGTAGAACAGTTTGTGTTAGCAGAGAGGAAGTAGGGGGCTACCTGAGTGAGTCTAACAGTGAGAAAAAGATGGTGGAGCTGCTTTCGTTGTAGGATATCTCAGTTTTACCCGGGATTAATTGAAAGTCTTGGAATTTCTCTGCTTTGTTTTTGCATTGATGCATTAAGCAATTACTGAATTTATGATACAGTTTTTGTTACTGTTACATCACTTGATATCATCAAAGAATAAAGATAATGTAAAACACAAACATTGTAGTAGAATTGTGCTCAGTAATATACAGAAAAATCTGCTGTGCAGACTTGAAAATTTCTACTTTCCAGTGTCAAGTTTGGAATAAAGTGAATCCACCTTATTCTGATGTGTATCAGGGTGCATAATTGCTAATGGCAGATGAATTACTACCACAGACTTGGTTTCAAATAAAGCCAGAGATACTGTAATTCATTTTCATTGAGGAAAACAGTGATAGTTCAGACAGAAGGCTAGACATAAATGTGAAGTGTTGACTTTTAATGTGACCATAGTGACATTCTCTTGTCAGACACGTTCACTTTAAAAAAGACACACCTTTACCATCCTTATATAACAGTACATCCACCACCATGCCATTTGCATAAATGATTTGTGGACTAAGGGATGGCAGAGATGGGAGGAGGGATGTACAAGAAAGTTTTCCATCTACCCACCAAAGACATCAGAGGGAGACAAACACATGATCACTGTCTATGGCTCTGTAAACCCTCACAGCTACAAAACAAAAGAGAGGCTTGCAGATGTAAAACATCACCTCTCCAGCTGTGCTCACCATTGAGAAACCTTGCAGGTCAGCAAGGTCCCAAAACGGAAAAGAAGGCTGTATGTATTTACATGGTCTTAACTGTTTACTGATGTCTTAATGACATATTGAACAAGGGTTTAATATTCATTTCCAGCAGCTTAAGGAAATAAATTACTTTTATAATAGCAGAAAAACATTTTCTTTAAAATAATTTCTTTATATGGCTTTCTACTGGCTTTGACCATAACTTTATTACAATTGTCGGTAGCAGCTTAGGACATTACTGTGCCTGATCTGCTTATCTTTTTATGCTGGGTTTCCTTTAAATAATGTGCAGGCAAATAAATACATTGTACTTAACAGCTTTCCTTTGTATGACTTTTCCTTTTTTATTATTTTCACATTTTTATTTGTGAGCCTAAGTGAAATATATACAAGTTCAAATATGCATTATGTAAAACATTCTCTAAAATTGGCTAAACACAGAAGGGAGCGGTCTCTATTTCTCTTTCAAGAGAAGGTTGCCTTAGCATTCACATCATGTTACTTTATAAACCTCATCCTTCATGACTCCCACACCTGGGAATGCAACAATTTTTCCATGGGTCTGAGATAGGAATGTGATATAACACTACAATGCTGCCTCTTGACTTAGCTTATTGCCAAAGACTTGATTTAGACAAGCTTTTTGTAGGATCCTAGTGGCAACTCTCCCTTCCCATGGCCCACAGGCCTGGAATTTTTATACCAAATAAGAACTGCCACAAATGGACCTGGCTTCATATTAAGTCTATTGCACAGGACAACCAACCTGCCCCAGAAACTTGCAGTTGAACCAGATACCAAATTGTTTTCCCATTTTGTGAGATTTTACAAAACCTTTGTGGTTCTCTCTGGGTGAAAACTGTTCAGAGTTTTTTGTGAAAGTTAAGGGAAACAGCCCCCAGCCTGGTGCTCCAGCAAGGGACTGGCTCTGCATGGGGGCTGAGCTTCTTGCAGGTCCTGGTCCCCACCAACCCTGCAGAGTGGCCCAACAATAAGACTACCAGTAGTTCCCTCAAGGATTTTCTTCCTTCATTCTCACTCTCTCTACTTCAGTTTAAACCACCATTTTCTTACACTTTCCTTAAAAATTTCACCTGAAAAATTCTAAACTGGCTCTGCATATTCAGGGTGGGAACAAAAGAAATCTGTCCTAGTGCTAATGATATTTCATGTTTCAGCCTCCACTACAAAGCCCATGTGTTAAGTCATTGCTTAAAATGTAATGTGATAAACCTTGTCCTCACTGGCACCTTGGTGATCTCACTGAAGATGAAAGGTCCCCAGGCTTAGACAAGGACTGACTCAAACTGTGGTATGCTACTCTGTGAGGTTCAGTGCTCTTATTTTTGTATCTCAAATAACATAAAAATAAGATTGTGTATTGTAACAATAAGTTAGGTGGAGCGCAAACTAAAAGTGCCTACTATGTATGTCCATAATCCTTTTAAAGAAAACAATACTTAATCATTATTTGATAAAACCACTTGATGGAAGACAGTGAAAGGACAGTGTGGAGCTAGAAAAGCTTGTTAGATCAAGTTTTGAAAGCGCAGTTCTGAAAAAGTGTTACCAGAACCTTAGAGAGCAAATTTATCAGTAGACACCCTAATGAAGTTTGGATCTGCTCAAAAGTTTTTCTTTGAGCAAAAGCAGTGTTGTTTTTCTTCTTTTTTTTTTTCCTCAGTGACCTTAGTAGGTAGGATGACAAAATCATTACCATTTGAACAACAATAGAATACAAATCATACAAGCAGAAAGAAAAGAGCACTTGCATTTCAGGCACACAGTTTCTGTGTCTAGCCAAAAAGACTGAAATCCTTTCTTCTCTTTCCAACTTTTGACTGAAGCTTTCTTACACAGAGTAGGAAAACATGCACCAAATAAATGCATGCATATCTAGGTAGCACTTCACATTTCTGTAGCAGTTCTCATTGAGCTATCTCAGCAGTGAATCCTTGTAACTTAATAACCTACAACAAGGATCTTCTATCTTACACAGGTATCAGAAAAATCAGAATTAAAATATATATTGTAATCAACTCTGATTCCATTTACCTTAAGCACAAATGTAACTAGAGCTCTGAAACATTTTGCTCTGGTTTGAATTTTCTACCACATATTTTACAGGATTCTGACTAGATTTGTGACACCAGTCATAGGAGCTTAATTGAAGTACCATGATTTATTCCAGGTCCCTCCATGTCCATCTCCACAGACATCTTCCAGCAGATGATACAGAGAACATGTGGGCTGCACAGCTACCTAAAGCGTTCTGTCCTTCTCCACTGACTGTATATGTTCTCTAGGAGAAGCAGGATCCTAACTTGGAAGCTTCAGTTGTGCTCCTAAAGTTAGGTGAGATGAATCTGAGCCTTTGTGTACATTCAGTATAAGCTGTTTCCTGGCTTCCTTTATTCCAGATAGAGATTTCATTCAAATCAGTTGTAAAACTTCCATTTTTATAGTTAAAAGTCAAACAAAGGCAGGTTTCTTAAAAAGACCAACCTGCATTTATTTGTCTTGTCAGTCATGGCAGAATTGCCACAGACACAATTTTCTAGGCTTTTAAGTAATTCCCTCTACTAATTATTATTTTTTCTCCCTTAGGTCACATGGAGCTCTCCTGTGCAAAAACTCCCTACATGCATATCCATCAAAAAGCCAGACATCTAACTGCTCTGCTTTGACACACCAAATAAAGGGCTCCAAAGTATTATTCTACATTGTTTCAGGCACACAGAGAGAGTATTCCGAAAAAAAAAAAAAAAAAAACAACAATCCAGAAGAAAAGCTGCTACTGTAATCAGGCATGATTGAAGGCATTTCCTGTATTTTGCTATCAAACCAGTTGTTTTTTCCATTACATACTATAAGTGAACTTAGCAAGGTCAAGACACCAGAGAAAAACAGGATCAGAATATTTTTAATCAACTAAAGTTGAGTGCTTTAGTCTCTCTCTTTCAGTTGTTCAGCCCTGGATCTTATTCGACATCTCCCAACAAATTTCTTCCTTAAATCAGAAATACATAAAGCAGGTCAGTATGAATTTATGATTTAGCCAGTTGTTTTCAATGGCATTTAACTTGTTAGCCTTACACTTTCCCTAGCCTTAAGGTCAATCAACCTCATGCTGTGTAACAAGACCAATATTATTTTAATATAAGTCCAGCTGGGGAGATGGGCTTTCATTCCCAATCACAATACTGAGCAAAAAAACTTCCCTTGCTGGAAGCCTATAATTTCCACCATGATGACTATTAAGATTAAGTGAAAGTTCTGAAATTACTATTAAATGAAAGTTAAAGCTGCAATAGTATAGATAAATTTGATCCAATCTTATATATTGTTATCCTGCTGTCACAATAAACACAGATCTTTTTAAGGTGTATTGAACCCCCTGTCCTGGGCTCTGACCCTATTATTTTTGGAAAGAAAACGTCTTTATCTACCATGAATGCCAGATGACATTTTCCTTGTTAATGTAATACAAATGTCAACACCTGCCTTGGAAATGACCAATACCAAGCATATTGTTGAAGAAGGGAAAACCAGGCTGTGCTAAACCCAGCAATTCTACAGAGAAAGCTTCTGATGCTTCCAGCCATACGGAATTAGTAAGGAAAGAGACTTCAATATGGGTGGTAAATTGCAACAAGAGCCTAGACCTTTCTCCCAGAGAAAAGTTAACCTATGAAAGATGAGCACAGGCTGATGATCTGTTGCACCAGGAGTGCCAGGAACAGTTAAAAGGCTGTGCAGCATTAGAGATGCTGAAACGGAGCTAGTCAGGCAGTTTCTGTGGTGGACACCATAGACAAGGAGGCACCTTGGACCCTGGTGATGACCAAAAGCAGGGCTCTGCTTCATTCCCCACCCTCCAGCATTCCCATCAAAAACACATATGAAGTTTTAACAACTGTAGACACCTATGAGGAGCAAGGTCTACAAGGAGAAGCAGTACCAGCAGCATGCAGTGAAAAGAAATGAAGAAGACTCATAGTGGGTGACTCTCTGTTAAGGGGCACTGAGGTGCCCACCTGCCAGCCACTGGAGATGTGCTGCATGCAGGAACTAAGGCCTGGGATGCTGCCAAGAGGGTGCCATGAGTTGTCACGAACACACAGTACTCTCCCACTGCTACTGTCTTTCATGTAGGCACAAATGACATGGCAGGCTGGAACCTGGGCCACAATCAGGGAAGACTACAGAACCCTGAGAGGGCAAACAAAAGGTATTGGTGTAGACAAGTTATCCCTCCTTCTGTTTTAACATTTGGAGAAAAAGATTAAGCCAAAAATAGATGCATAATGCAAATCAACTTCTGGCTTTGTGTGTGGTACAGTGGTGAGGGTTTTGGTTTATGACAAATGGACACAGTTTAATGACTTTTAGTGTGTCAGGGAGAAATGGAACCCACCTGTCTAGAAGAGGCAAGGGAATCTTTGGTAGCGGGCTGGCTACTCTGGTGAGGTGGGCTGTAAACTGAAGGACTTAGCAGGTGGGGTCCAAAGTGGCAATACTCATGCCATTGCAGTGGGGAATAAACCACGCTAACCAGAGCAGAGACAAACATTCCTTAGCTGTCATCCAAGATGAGAAACAAAAGACCAGCCAACCATTTCAACTTTATGTACACCAGTGAATGCAGCCTGGGGAACAAACAGAACAAACACAAGGAACCAGAGCTCTGTGCCCAGTCAGAAAGTAGAAATAACTAAAACATGGGACAACTCACATGACTGGAGGACCATGATGGATGGGTACAGGCTGTCATATAAAGACAGGCAGGGAAGAAAAGGAGGAGGCATCCTGCTCTGCGTTAAGCAGAAGCCTGAATGTATAGAAGTCAGCTTCGGTGATTGTGGAAGCCCTATTGAATTCCTTTGGGGCAAGATCAAAATGGTTGTCTCCAATGGGGATCACAGAGTAGGCACCTGCTACTGACCTCCTAATCAAGAAAATAAGGCCAAAAAAGCAGTATTTGTGTTATTTAAAGCAAGCTTTAGGTCAACAGAACCTGACTCTCATGGATGACTTCAACTACCCATACATTTTTTTGAGAAACAATTTAGCAGCTTACATATCATCCATCCAACTCCTGGAATGCACAGAGAACTTCTTCCTCATACAAACATTAGACGCGCCAATCAGGAATGAGGCACTGCTGGGCTCACTACTCACAAACCAAGAAAACCTGGTTTGTAATATCTTCATCAGCGACAGCCTTGGCTGCAGTCATCACCATTTTATTGGACTTCGCAATCTGGCTGAGCACGCTGAAGCTTAGCACTAAAGGAAAAGTCTTAGGTTTTAGAAGAGCAAAATTCAGCTTGCACAGAGGTCGGTCAGTCAGGATTCCATGGGAAGCTTCCATTGACAAGAAAGGAACTAAGCTAGAGTGTTTCAAGCATGCTCTCCTGGAAATACAAAACCAGTTAATCTCCTTTAAAGGTAAGGAAAGTTGGCAGAGTTTCCCTTGGCTTAACTGTGAGCTTCTGAGTCTGCTCAGAAATCAAAAGAGATGTGTACCAGAGTTGGAAAAGGGGATGAATATCCATTAAGAAATACAAGGGCACTGCCAGGGTGTGCAGAGATGAAGTTTAAAAAGCAAAAACTGAGACTGAGTTTCGGACTGAGCTGAAACTGGACAGAGATGTCAAAAAACACAAGAAAGGGTTCTTCACGTACCTAAACAGCAAGCAGATATAGAAGCCAAAAATTCTTCTGTTAAAAAGGAAATGTTAATTAGTCATCAACAATACTGAAAATGCAGCGGTTCCCAAAACTTTCTTCACCTCTGTCTTCACCAGCACTGCTGGGCACCTGGTCTTGGGAACAAGAATCCACATTGATGAAAACACCCACCCACCGTCAGCAAAGGAGGAGTTGGTGTATAAAGCATTATAGGAGCTTGACCCCTACAAATCACTGGGCCCTGGCAATATTCACCCAAGGGTGTCAAGGAAGCTGGCTGGCATTGCTGCAAGGCTCTTCTCCATAATCTTTGAGAAGTCACGGAGATCCCAGAAGACTGGAAGAAGTCTAATGTCAACCCCATCTACAAGAAGGGCTAAAAGGAGGATCCAGAAAACTACAGGTTCATCAGTCTTAACTTTCAGGTCCTGGGAAAGTTATGGAACATATCCTCCTGGGACTATCACAAATCAGATGAAGTACATGATTGGAAAAGCTGTAATGGATTAGCCAAAAGCAGATTGTATGTGACACACCTGATGGCATTCAATGACAGAGCAATCTGCTCAGTTGAAGTGGGGCAAGTGGTGGACATTGTCAACCTGCATTTTGACAAGGCTTTGAATATGGCTTCCCACAGCTTTCTCCTAGAGAAACTGATTTGCTACAGCCAGGATGAGTCTGTGTGGCTCATGGGGAACTGGATGGCAGGACACACCCAGAGTGGTGGCAAATAGTTCCTTTTAGAACTGGAAGCTTGTCACAAGTGAGGTCCCCCCAGGGATCAATCCTGGTCTCGAGGCTGTTTAATATTTTCACAAGTGATCTGTGTGATGGGATCAAGTGTACCGTGATGAAGATTGATGTCCATACCAAGCTGAGTGGGGAAGTGGACACACTGGAAAAAGAACCACCCTGCAGGACGGTGGGTAGGCTGGTAGAGTGAGCTAACATTACAAAACTCAACAAAGACAAGTGTAAGGTTTTGCATCTAGGGAAACATAATCCAGGAGTGGAGCATAAACCAATATCTACCCAGCAAGGGAGCTGGCAGTCCTGTGAACAACAAGCTCAGTGTGAGAGAACAACGTGCTGCTGCAGCAAAGAAAGCAAACAGGACACTCAGCTGCATCAACAAGGGCACCACTATAAAGATTAGCAAAGGACTGAAAATCCTGCCATATGATGAAAGGCTCAGAGAACTGGGCTCTTCAGCCTTCAGAAGAGAAGGCTCAGTGGGGACCTTATCACCATGTCCCAGTATTTAAAAGGAACAAAGAAGTTAGATACTCACTTTTTACAAGAAATCACCATACATTACTCCTGGAGAGATTTCCATTAGACACAAGACGAACATTTTTCACAATGGGAAAAATCAGGCATTAACATAATCTCCCTGGTAAAGGGCAGGATCCCCCAACACTCTTAAGATTCAGCAGGAGAAGGTGCTGGGCCATCTTGTTTAGACAGTGCTTTTACCAAGAAAGTTTGGTTCAGATGATCCTTGGTTCCCCTTCCCACCTGACATGCCATCATTCTATGATTCCCAGCAGCTATGAAGAAAATTTGTGCTTTGGTCCAGTTCTGTTACCTAAATGAGAAGTCCAGGCTGCCTGAACACTGTAACAAGACTTAGAGGAACCTTATTATCCACCTGCTGAACACAGAAGGAAGCAATGAAAGCTATTCAGTGCTAATACAGACTATCTTCTTAATTCCAATATGGCTGTTTATTAAAAGGAAACTAATGCAAAGAAATCACCATTTCTCAGGGAAGGAACCAGACTGTCAGACTACTCAAGATGAGAACACACGGCAAACATGAAGAGCTTGTGAAATATTACTGTAAAATATTGTAAAATTTGCTGGCAAAAGTTACCACAAATCTTTTACATCCTCAATAATGCCTATTTTGTGCTTTTATCTGGAATAAATAGAACCACTATTAGACTCGGGGGAAAAGTGAAAACACAGGAGAGCAGGGAACCTATGTTACAACTTGAATTGGTCTTTTTCTTTCATTCCTTTGAATAAACATTATATACACTCTGCAAATTTTAAGGAAGGTGTTAAAAAAAAGGAAATATTTTAGTCTGGAAACCACAACACAGGACATACAATAAAATTGCCAAACTCAGGTGATTGGGAGCATATCCTGAGGAAGCCACTGATGCACCAGCATAAGACAACATTTCAGTACCTTTTCTAAACTAGCCAATACCCTCTGTACCTTAATGAAGCCAAGAAAGTATAAACGAGAAGGGTTGCTGAAGGCTTTTACATAAAATGTTTCTTTTTATAAAAGAAGCCAATTGATAGGAATCCTCTTCCCTATGTTCCCAAGGGTGTCCTTAGCAGGGAACAAACATAGCTCCCAGCAGTAAGTAGACTCTTGTTAAGCTACATATCATGTTTCCATGGAGAAAAATGCTTTCTTATTCAGAAAACAAAAACTCTGCAGTGAACTTTTGTACAGACGCTGATTTTTTTCCAGCCTCACTTTGGTCTTTTTATGGAAAGCATTTCCACAGTGGTGCCTGAAATATTACACAGAAAGGACTAAATAAATTATATAGTATAAATGAAATGATGTAACACATCAAGAATGTTGCTTCCAACAAAATATTTACTTATATGGAATCACTAGAAGAAAGATTTTAGTAATTTTTGCTTCTATTCTGATTTCAGTAGCATGGTTCACATGCCTAAACATGTTTTTAACCTATCACGTGGTCTGAACTTGGGAAGGGTACGTAGCCTCTTCATTTAAAACCTTTTCTAACCCTTTATTTGGGATCAAAACAGCAGCAGTCAACAGCAGTTTAACAGATCTCTGCAGAAATTCTTGTAAAAAACTGTGAGTTAAATTTCCTTTGTCCTTTAATTTTCTAAAAGAATTCTATTATACAGAGAAATTGTCTGCTCCAAAATTCTGTAGAGTTAACAATTTTCTATTATGTTTGATGGAAGATCACTGCAGTGGAGGGATTCTGGCAATTTAGAAGAATATTATTTGTCCATAAAGCATGAAGAAAATGCCTGAAACAATGGGAGTTACTTGCCCTTATATGTTGATCTATGCATAAATGAACTCGTAATGCTGCTTCTGGACAGAGGTCCTAGAATCTGATGGCTCAAAACCCAATTCTTGCTTTGATATGTAATTAAAAAGGCTATGTATGTTAATGCAGAAAACTATATTTTGTAAGATACTGTTTTAAAATTACAGTTGTGTAGCAAAATGAAATTACTTTTGCCCCCAACTTCTCCCAGAAAGCTGCACAAACATTTCTAGACAATCCTTTTATGTACAGGAAGTTTCAGCTCCAGCATTGTTTCCAATGTAGCTGCTGCAGCCTTCCCCCATCTCCTCCAGCAGAAAATGTACTTGGGAAAGATACTTTGGCTGTAGTGCCAACTTGTAACGTCACCACTTCAAATCTACTTATACAAGGCACCCCACGATTTTTAATTAATATGAATGCAATGGAAAGATGACTCATGGGTTACTCATGTGAAATAAAACATAGCATGACTTAGGAAATTTACAGTGTACTCACTTTTGCCAACATCAAGGTTAGGAGAGTGCGATTGCATTTTACCATCAGCTGTGAAGACAAGAGAGACTAACTACCAAGAGAAGCCAATAGTCCAGCCCAAATGCAAGAGAAATGCACTTCTGAATAAAGATTTGAGAGGCAAAAATATGATTTTAATCTCTAACATTTGGCACTTACTGGCTAGCCACTGCATGTAAATACTAACTTCAGTAGGATTATAATATTAACTATTGGTCAGTGGGGGCTGTTCTTGAACAGTTTTGTGAGCATGAAAAAAATTATTTTGGGCCTGATTAATTATGTTTGTAACTTCTGTATGCCCAGGCTCTTCTGAGATCTGCTAACCAGACTCTGTGTTCTGACAAGATCAGAAATTATCCCACAAAGCTCCCAGATAGCTATGTGGGCAAAGACTAGCAAGGAACCTAATTATAGAGCTTACACGTAAAGTTTAATTAAATTACAATGCACAATAAAGTATCTTTGCATACTTCTGACAGCCTTAAACTGAGCACACTGAGCACAATTTAACTCCATGGTAAAATTGGTTTTTCTTCTGTTATCAGAAAGAGGTTTTACCATAAATAAGAGACTTTTAAAGAAACAGTCTCTTATACACCAGATGGCGGCTTCTCTCCTGTCATAGTCATATTTACAACATATTTTTATTATATATATTCACATTTTGAATTTCAACTAAAAATGCATGAACAAATGAACCTCTGAGAAAGATAATGAAAATACTTTTCAAACTGAATGAGAGATGTAGGCTGCTAGGAGGGAGAGAAGTTATCTCTAAGCCATATATATAGGATACATTAAACTCACCATTGCCCAGCCTTGAAACAAATAAGGGTATTAGTTTACAGTCTCTGTAGCCAATTTACAGTACTGTGCTAAGACTTAATAGTGCAGAAAAAAAATATATTATGGGGCACTGTGATTCTCAGCTCATTAAATGATGACACAAAATACCCCATTAGCAATGATACTGCTCCACCTTTTCATCCTTTACTTTTCAGCCCCACACATCAATCCTTCCACTGTCTTCCTACCCCCATAATTCGGTTGCTGTAATTAGGCAAACATAGCTATGTTTTACTGCTTTTTAAATAGATTCTATTACATAAGGTGTATAAAAAAGAAACCCTATTATTATACATGTTATGGGCATAATTTTTTTTTATTTTAGTATAATCTCTCTTGGATTTGGTATATACAGACAATTGTTTTGCTCTAATTAAGAGCACACATATCTGAGCCAGGGAGAAAAGTCTGTAGTGGTAATGTGTTATATCAGATTTGTCATTGAATTGTTTCTGGCTTTATAAGCAATAGCTCACTGATATCAGTCAATTTTTTGTTGTTATTACTACACAGAGAATTTCCAGGATGCTGTTTCAAAATTTCTTCAAACCTCTTGCTCATGGACAAAACAACTACTCAATCTGCAGATGTTTTAGAAATTATGGTGAAATCCTCTTCCTCTTGGGACATCCACAGAAACCCCAAACCTTTGTCCTACTTTATGTGCAAGCATACCACTACCTCTGATCTAGAGCAGACAAAGTATTCCCTTCTTTTTCCCTTGTGAATTTTCAAAAGGTGAAAAGAGAACCTGCCTAAAACCCAAGCTTGTCCAAAGGGTTTCTTTCCCCTCTGCTTGGGGTGTTTCTCACTCAGTGTCTGTGGAAATTAGCTTAGAGGGTTTTGGCAGAGGCAGCTTCAACAAGCTTGCAGCAGAGTGCCTGTAGCCTTGTGCAAGGCATTTGCTGCTGAGCTGCTCTCTACTTCCCTCACGCACAATCTGAGGATCTTTTTATGCTAGGAGATATTTAAACACTTTGATATAAACGAGAATCAGAGCCTCTTGATAATAGTTATGGCCTCTCTGGACCCATTACAGATTATCATCAAATGAACTGGCAGGCATTTGGTATGCCTTTTATACCCTCAGCATACAGTACCATAAACACTTGCTGTCCTCTCACTGGTAGTTAAGTTCACACAGATACACACTCAGGCAGTTTCTTAAGTGCCAATTATTTTTGTTCTACAAGTACTCTGTTAGAGCTCTTTCAGCTTTATTGATATTTGAAAGCTTTTAAATATCCATTACCCTCTTAACTGACCATAGCAATTCCATCTGACTCTTTATTTGTGTTAGAATATATTTAGACATTTTTTAAAATGGGTCTTCATAGACCACAGGATCTCCCTTGGAAACCCTGTAATAAATCAAGTAAATACCTGGTGAAGTGCTATAATGTTTATATGTGACCATTCAATTTTATACTTTACAGCCCATGTTTTGAACACATAAAGTTCCTCTGTTCAGGTTAGTAGTGACTAAGCTTTCTTCAGTCAAGTTTTTGGGCACTGTTTCTGTATTACTCAGTTTCATACCACAGTGCACCCATAGTGACTGCTATACTGGCAACCTACTGTTGCCATCCCATCCTCCCCTTCCCTTGAAGGGGCAATCACATGCTCTAATACTGGAATACCTGTGAAGAATACTTTTACAATCACCACTGCCAAATCTACGCCAAAAAAGAAAAAAAAAATGCACACCACTGCATGTACTGTGTGTATTTGACAATGGCATTTTCTATGTCTCCCATACATCAGGAGAAGGAAATTGAAGCCTGGAGGAAAAAAGCATACATATGTCAATAACACCATTATTTTTGGCCTCTTACATTTATTTGCACTGTCTCTGTGTCTGCTGTTTTGTACAACTGACTATTGGAAAAAAATTCTTGAAGCAGGAAGTAAGAAGTGAAGACCCATGGGGTATATACATTGCAAGAAGTGCTGCTTGGGCTTCTCATAAGCCTCTCTTCTCAAAAGCTGGATGCCACTGTAAAAATGGCTTTTAATCTAAAACATTATACCCCCATCATAAGTGGTCTCGGGGGATTAAAATTCAGCTTGGTGGTGGGAGAAATTGTCTGTCCCTGGAGCCATTCACTGCTGGGTATATAACAGTGCAGAAACCACACAACCTCCCATCTCGGTAAAAGCTGGTCTTGGCATCACTGCTATTCCTGCTCCACATCTGCCTCCTCCACATGTACTCAATGCTGCTGAGATGATGAAGTCTCCTACTTATGATTACTTCTCCTACTGTTTGCTGCTCTGGGGAGCTGCTTGTTCAGGCTCTGTGACACAGTGGCAGCCAAGGAGAGTGACACGCATTACTGCTGGCACAAGAAAGGATTTATTATCACTCTGGCCTTGTTACCCCTCACCTTTCTGCTCATTTTCAGCACTGCCAGGGCCACCAGAACCATCTTGATCCACTTTCTGATTCCTTTGGTTAGATTGCACCTGGTCTTTCTTATGTAATCCTACCACTATTTATTTTGGTATCAGTAGAGATTTTGGTGCACTCCCCAAAATGCTTGGCTGTATTTGCTCTGTTTTAGTTTTTTAGGCCTAGTTACTTAGCCTCCTAGTGAACAATATTATTTCTGTTTTCTTCCATTTGAGTACAAACTGTCAGCTCAACAGACATTTTTGAAATTTTCAAAGGATTCCACGATAACTCAGTTATGTCAGCTTTTGGATTGGCTAAATTTTCATTTTCCATTGCCTTTTGCAGTGTTAAGCAAAAGAACATATGGTTTTTAAGAACATTGCCTTCTCAAATGTGATGATTTGCTTTTTTAAAATAAACATATTTTCTATCTAAGAAGTCAAACCAAGGTCCCAAATCACTCAGGAAGCTGCACATATCATTCACATGAACAGTCTCACAATCAAAATCAGCCTTTGAGAGTGATCTGCATGCAGGAACATTTTCTGGAGCAGTGTTTAAGTGATAAGCTCTTATACAAAAAGGAGGTGGATAAAAGGGGGGGTGGGAAGACGGGCAAAGAGAATAAACGTAAACCTTGAGCCAAAAATAGCAAAGTACTGGCCAAAAAAAAGAAGTTAAATGCAAATGTCTTTACTGAAGGGCATAATTTAAATTTTCCTTTAAGGTTGTTCATCATTTTTGTCATCACTATTAAAAAAACCCCAACTAAATATAGTTCCTTACTTGTTTTTATCTAATATTTTGCATTACTTCCCAACTTCACAGCTCAGAAAGCAGATTGTATCCTGGGCTGTGCCCAAAGCACTGTGGGCAGCAGGACAAGGAAGGGGATTTTGTCCCTTTACACCCCTCTGGTGAAACCCCACCTGCAGTGCTGCATCTGGCTCTTGGGTCCCCAACACAGGGAGGACATGGACCTGTTGGAGAGAGCCCACAGGAGGGCCACCAAGAT
Organism: Cinclus cinclus; assembly: GCF_963662255.1. Classification (NCBI taxonomy): domain Eukaryota; kingdom Metazoa; phylum Chordata; class Aves; order Passeriformes; family Cinclidae; genus Cinclus; species Cinclus cinclus. Next base: position 85,834,209 of record NC_085048.1, read on the forward strand.
GGTTAGAGGCACGGAGCATCTCTCCTGTGAGGAAAGGATGAGAGAATTACGATTGTGCAGCCTGGAAAAGAGAAGGCTTCAAAACGACATGACTGTGGCTTTCCAGTACCTGAAGGGAGCCTACAAGAAGGATGGGGAAAGACTATTTACAAGAGCACGTAATGACAGGACAAGGGGGAATGACTTTAAACTGCCAGTATTTTTAGATATTAGTAAGAAATTTTTTTACCATGAAGACAGTGAATCACTAGAATGAGTTGCCCAGTGAAGCTGTGGATGCCTCATGCCTGGAAGTTTTTAAGGCCAGGTTGGATGGGGCTCTGAGCAATCTGGTATAGGGGGAGGTGTCCCTGCCTATGGCAGGGAGTTGAAACTAGATGATCTTTAAGCACCCTTCCAACCCAAACGATTCTGTGGTTCCATTATTCAGTGATTCTTTGTTGAGTGAAGCATTTCAAGAGCACAACAAGATCTTTGGTAAAAGCCTATCACCTCAGAACCCCGTTTGCTGTGCACTTCTCTGCATTATTATGAAACTTCGGTAGGTGCATTCAATAGCACGCAAAAAAGGCAAAGCCTCACCCTTAACGTGACATCATTTCAACACCACTGCAACTGGGTTATAGAAATATTTTTCATTGTTTGAAGACAAATATGACTGAGGGGCACAGTAAAATTCAATCCTAAGTTTTGTCTGTTAGCAGCAGAATTACATGTAGGAAGCACCTTTAGATTTTTAATGCATTATGAGATAGAAAGCATTCCCTTTCTTCTGTTGGAAAATTGTTTGCAGAGTATGGTTTTGTTTGGAGCTAGTGTACATGATTCTACAGAAACAGCTCTGTGTCACAGCAATTTAGGAAAACTAATGGGTTTGTTCTGCACCAGTACAGCTCAGTTTCACATGTGCTGCAGCTCTACTGGATTTTTATTTTGTGTATGTTTCTCTGAGTTAAAATCTTCTTATCAAATGCTGAGAGATAACACACATTTCTTCCTGTTATAAAATAAAGACACAAACATCAATCATCTAAAATCAGTGACATTCACGCAGAAATAAATACAAATATGTTCTGTAACATTTCACTGCTATTATCTGTTGAGAGGCACTGTTGCCCTTTCTATAGAGGGTACCGGAACATGGCTGCCCTCAGAGGAATGTAAACTTGGCACTAACCCTGGCAGATTCCCACTCCCTGCTCATTCTCATTTAACATTAACTCACTCCTATACTGTTATCAGAAGGTAAAGGTCATAGCTTTATTTACACAATACAGCACTATACAAACGGTCATTAAACAAGAAAATCTTGCACCAAATAAACATGAAGCAAAAAAACAATGCTGACCTCTCTACCAAGAACTCCCCCTGGAAGTCATTCCCCAAATAAGGTCGATGGTGCTGGTCTATCCTTCTAAATATTAACTGCTCAGCACTGCCCCCCCACATACCCAACTCCCACGCAACAGCCAACTAAGGACGTTTTTATGTTCCAAACCCAGGAGAAATTTAGAAAGCATTCTACTGCTGGCAAGACCATGTGGCTCATATCCTATTCCCACAGCCTTTACTCATCCTTCCACAGCTGGAAACCTTGTCAAAGGCTCTCCTATACGACAGAGCCTTTAGCACAATACATAAGCTGGGCGGATGGCAGGGTGGACTCCCTTGGTCCGAATGCCAGAAGCCTGGGAACCAACTCTCCTTCCTGCTTCTCATCTCCCTCAGCTCCGCTGCTCTCCACCCCGGCCCACTGCCTTTTCCTGCGGGGAAGACATCCTGCTTATTTATGCATTTCATGACTGCTTCTCTGCCTAGATCCAGCAAGAAAAAGTGCAAAGAGGGCAGGAGGCCACTGACTAAAATCCCGTTGGAGTTCACGTTCACGTTTTAGAAACTAGACCAGGCAGAGCAGAGAGAGTGTGGATGTAGTCCAGGGCTCAAATCCGGCCAGGAGCATGGGTCAGGTGGCGTGGCTTGGGCAGCAGTCCCCGGAGACACAGGGACTCCAGACACACCTGCACAACTCACTCCTTGCTTCCTATTTTTACTGAAGGTGATGAAAATAGCTTGTTGCTCGCTTGGGCCAGAAGGAAACTGTGCCTTCTCTGTAGCAGACTGCTGCAACAGGCAGCTCATGTGGAGAGGACTTTGTGTTCATATTCCTATGCTTAGGTGTGAATATGCCAGTAAGGGTACAAGGTCTTGCCCTCTTTCATGGACCATAGCTAAAGCATCAATTCAACCTTTAACTATTTAGAGTTGCAATAAGATGATCTTTACATACTTAAATCAAAATTCTCCATGTCTAGTTTTGCTTAAAAAAAAAAATAATAGGGGGAGGGGAATTTTATTTGGCTGCTGCTGCCACTCAGAAATAACACAGTAAGGTAACTTGGGAGAATGATGACTTTTAACATGTTAACCACTGACCATGCAACATTTTCATCAGCATAAATATAACTCCTCATTACTCTGCCAAGGTTGCACTGAATCACACAACCACCAATGAAGTCACACTTTCTAAATAAATATTCTTATTTCACATAAAAACACACTAATGAAAGTGCTTTTAATTTTAGGTAGTTCTTCTTTCTGAAACACTGGTGTGTGCTGCCCTGATAAACAGGAATGCTGGGAAAATTGATCATCCAGGGAAAATTTCAGTTAGTGTTCAAACAAGTTCTTAGGGTAGTTGTGTATGGAAAAAGCCCAGAGGAACTCAAGGATTGGCATCAGTATATTTACATCCACATTTGCCTCAATTCAGTGTTAATAAATCCTTCATCATGACCAACATATTAATTACAGAGTGTAGAGAGCCTCAGAAAGCTCCAGCAAGTTATAGGTTGGGTTATTACTTCATATTGCTGAGGAACATAATAACCCACAGTTATGAATAAGGACTCCATCTTGACCAGGTGCTGCATGATTTGAAGGCAACATCTCACAGATCTTACACTTGAAAGCAAAATTAGTCAACATTAGTCAACCCAAAGCAGGTGACACTAATTTCCCAGTTAAGATATTTTTCATGCTTTCAGGTGAACTGAAATTGATACATTCAGTTTTTTTCTTTTGTATTTCAGAGAGAGCACTTGAATGATTCTGGAGAATAACACAGACCAAGCCACATGCAACTACTGAAACAGTGCTTATAGCTCACACAGTTATTTCCTAAATCGTGTATGAACTGGGGACACCGTCATTTATGTTCCTGAAGTGGTACCCCATTCCAGTGCTGACCTTCCTGCCTGGGGGGACAACAGTTCTTTGTAGGTATTTCAGGTCACAGCAGGTCACTTGTGTCACCTCACTTGAACTCCTACACTGCGAGCAGAGACAGCCACCCAGGTACTCCTGACCTCAGCCCAACAACTGCAAGTGAAACAAGAACATGCCACATTTACATGTATCTGCAGGAAGAGCACAGGAATGTCAAAATTCAGTACAAGAGGGGAGTACAGAACTTACTTAACACACAGTTTGTTGCACTTTCCCTACATGAAAATATATACAAATTTACATAGATATAATATATATTAATATATTATGGCTGACTTTAAGTACACTAGACTTAAGGGGCAGGTGACACTGAAGATAGTCAACGACCTTTCATCACCAAGTTCAAACTCCAGTCCAGCCCACAAGAAAAATCAAAATGAAATCCCTAGTCCTTAATTCCTGAATCTTGGATACATTTTTTCAAAGTGGTGCAATTGCAATTGCATAACACAAACAAGGACAAGTGCCAGAAAATGGGATTGAAACTTCTCTAGTGTCTGATTAATTCTACTTGTACTATCAGGCCCCAGCCTGACATGTGACTGAATAGCTGAATGCCAGATGAGAGAGGAAGGTGGCAGGGATAATGTAAATATTTTTATTAAGCTGTTGACGTGTTTTTGACACAACAGAAACATCACACCTTTAAAAATTCCACATTAAAATCATCCTAAAGTTTAACTATCACAGAAGACACATTTAGTTATGGGAATACCTTTACATATAAGAGTTGCGAGGTTCATCTTTACTTCCAACTTAAACTCAATAAGCATAAGGAGGATAAACATAAGGAAGATATATGTAATTCCAGTGAGCACGCTGGTTATTGGACAAGTCTGGGAACAACTGTTGGGACAGCTGCAAAGATGTGAACTCAGAGAATAATTTCTATTGCCAAACAGGGAGCTGCCTTTCTCTTTGAACTTCAGGGGAAATGAGGATAAACCAGTTATTACAAAAGATGATCATTTAGTATCATCATAGCACTTTCTAAAAACCTAACCAACAAGCCAAAGCATGAGCTAAAGCTAGTTATTTACTTCCAAAAATATAACTTTGTTTAGCTGCAAACAAATACTTCCACATACAAGACTGAAAAAAGATCAGAAGGTATAGCAGCTATTTTGAAACCTACATTTCCATCAAACATCTTAGTTTATTTATATATTCCCCACTTTCCTTGAAGTAGTGCCCACACAAGCAGCATTTCCCACTTTGGAGAATAACCATTAATTTCACACCACAATGTTTTTTCTAGAAATATAATTACACAGAAGACAAGTATTCTTTATTAAAATATCTGAAGGCATGTTAGGTAGTTATGACTGGTAGCTATTCAGGAGCAAAGGTTGTTTTCTTTTCCTTTTTTCTTTCCCTTTTCTTTCCTTGTTTGCCAACTAATAAGAGCCTTGGAGATGTAAAGGAGTGACTTGATCCCAATGCATTTTTAACATTGTAGTAAATAATGCAGAGAGGTATGGAATAATTAGGCTGAAACTGTTCTGTGCAAGACAACTATTCTTACACATGGTTGACATCAACAAATGCATTCTCCCAAGGCCTGACATATTGTGAAAGAATTGTGACATTTTACTGTGATTAATTATTTTAAAATAATTTCTAACTTCTTTCTTCTACTTGTATTTTACAGCGTAACTGGGATGCACATTTCACAAATATTTGAACTAGTATCTCACAGTCTGGAAAATGAGTTATTCTTACAGACATAGCTATGTCAAGATTCAAAAGCCTATGTCAAAACAAAATACAACTGAATCTGTTCCTAATTTCTTCCTGTTGCCTTCAATAGTTTATACTTCCATCCTACAACTCATGTTCTCCTGCGTCTTCTGATCATACACTCAGCATAAATGCTATTTACAAGTTCAGTGTCATATTCCAGCATGCATGTCAGACATGTCAGCATGTCTGATTCAAAAGTTGTGGGTACACTGTGAAGTTTAAATTATGAAACTTTGTCCCAGAATGACATTTCTCCTGTGATGGAAGCGTTCTGCTGACAAAGTCGTAGAAAGAACCCAGCACATGAAGTAATTGCTTTAAGCAATCCAGCTAGGAGCCAGTACCCAGCAGAAGGTACATACAGGGCAAGGGAAAAGAGAAAAGAAAGAATAGGGAGAGAAGATGATGTGAGTTGGGGCAGGATGGAAGCAGTAGATGGGGGTGAATGAATGCACATTCATATTAAGCAGGGAGATGTAATTCTATACCAATTCTTTCTTGCTGGTTCACAGAATACATTAAAATGACTGCTAATTACAAGGTGTCTAACTCCAGTTTCCAGGAGGAGCAAATTAGCTCTAGTATTTTATGGAAACAAATCCTCAAAATCCTTCACTTTTCAAAGTGACCAGCTTGTCTGTTTCCCTTATGACAGATCCTTATAAATTCTAAAGTTGCCACATTCTGTTATGTGAATGTACAAATACCTAGCTTTGGAAATAAATGCAGACAATGAATAGGAAATATGATATGGGCAGGCAAGGTAAGAAATGTGTTGGATCTTCAGCACTTGAAAACAAACCCATGTGAAGTGTCAGGACCAAAGGTACAACCCAGTATGCAAACATCATACCAGCTTTAATAAAAGACGGAGATTAAGAGCTGCAGCTAGCAAAGAGATTCATAAAGAAAACCAAAGTTTTGATGAAAAGACCACTTTCAAAGAGATTTACTTTCCTCAGAAGCTGTGATGTTCTGCTGTTTGCTATGTCTCTGGAAAGGAGACACCTTTAAGAAATTTGCCTTTGAATCCATTTGTATGTGGGAAAGCCAATTGTTTCTAATGGAACTTATCACTCAGCGCTGGTTACTAAACATTTAATATTTCCTTCTCAATTTCTAGTACTCTCAAGACCTGCCTTTAGATGAATCCAGGGATGTGACAAATTCTATATCCTTATCTTGATGTTTCTGCTCATTAAATCTGAGACTGCCTATCCCTGACATGAATACCTCAAATCAAAACTGATAACCTGAAAGAGGGTAGGAATATTAAGGGAAAAACAGAGCTCAGCTAGATCTGAAGAACTCAAGAGTTTTTACTAGACAGGACAGATTTATATTACAAAAACCTGTTAAATATGTTGCTTGTGAAAGCCTGAATTTATCTCAAGTTATAACAGGCTGCTAAAAACAAATAAAAACAGAAAGGAAGTGTGAAATGACAAGATAAAGGATTTAATAAACACATTAACATCAGGGTGAAATTTTTCAAAGCGAATCCTTGCTTTTAATAATAAAGCCTATCCCTAAATGCATTCTTCATCCCAGCACAACAATAATCACTTTTTTGTGTGTGTGCATGGGTGTTGAAGATTAGAGACTGGGGCCAGTGGGGGAGGTTCAAATAGATGCAGGGCACTTGAAAGCAAATCAGAATTGTCTCCAAAGAACCACTTCCTGCTAGTGACTGAGCCTTCACCCAAACAGGCAAGAGGAAGGGGCATAAGCAAAGCATTGCAAACGACCATCCCGATGGTATCGGAGTGGAGACAACTAAGACAAACAAACTCAGGAAGTGGCAGGGGGTTAGAAACTGAGAGGAAGTCTATGGCACAGAGAGGAAAGTGAAGAGATTGCACTGATTTGCAGAAAGGTCTCCTCTGGGTTGCACTGTGCCAAGCTTTTTCAAACCCACTTTATTTGGACTAGAACACAAAACTGGCACACACAGCTGGCGACTGCTGCAGAAGCTATTCAAATGTTAACATTCACAATGATAAACAGCTAAAAAAAAAGTTCTGTGTAAGCAAATTGGAACAAACAGCTAATCTAAAACTGGTTGCTAAGAGATGGAGGATTTCAGCCAAAACCATCCCAAAGCCCCAAGGATACTTTATTTTTGACCAAAAATGTACCTGTAGATGACGCCATGTTGGTGAAGAAACATGAGTGCTGATGTGACCTCTGCAGCATAAAAGCGGGATCGAGGTTCGTCAAATTTTCGTGAGCGCTGGATTTGAAACATTAGGTCTCCTCCATTTACATACTCCATGACGAAAAAGAGGCGGTCCTGAAATTAATTAAACGGTGCTATTTAGCTAATTTCTTTTAGTGACATAAAGGACTGTTTGAAGCTACACTTTAAATGACTGGAACATTTACATCAAGAAATAAAAGAAACTAATGCTATGATTCTGAAAAAGGAGAAAGCTGACAGCCCAAACCTACCAAACCTAAAGAAAATGAGGAGTCCCAAAGTGAGAAAAGAGAAAGAGGCAATCAAAATACTGTACTGAACAACACACTCACACTCTACCATCAACAAATACATATGAAATTATAATCAAGTTCATATAATAACTGAGATAGTTTAGTGATGTTATTTCTTTTATAATTCAGCCATGAAAACCATAGTTTTAGAAAATTTAGCTGTAATAACCCATGAAATGATAAGTCAATTTTTCCAACTACTGACAGGCTGCTGGGCAATTTTCAGTCTTTCTCCACTTCTCTCTTACCAGTTATTTTGCCTGCAAAGCATCTTCCCCATATAATGTAAAAATTATTTACAATTGTTAAGCTATAGAAACCAGTGCTGCTAATCTCAAACACGTATTTTTTTTAATTGATTCAAACCCTCATAATGAAATAGGATTGCATTATTAGAATACATATCAGGTTATTTCTATATTCTTCTAATGCTTATCACTTCCCTATTCAAGCTTTCAAACTTATTTCCACGTTGGAGGACTAGAAATGAATGCTCCTTGAGAATAGCAACTGAGATTCTCAGGCAGTCACACTATTAACCCAAAAGTTAAACATGTGTTGAAATAGAGCTGAAAATATCAGTAAATTAAACCCATGCTTGGCATCTTGAACCATTTATTATCAAAACTGGCAATGCAGGTAAAGGCATAAGGAAAGAAATTACATCTACTTGATACAATTTAGATAATTTTTTTAAGTGTTTCTTACAATTTTTCAGATTTTTCCCCAGTCTGTACAAATACCCCTACATCTTCCAACTTCTTGCCTGTTCACCCTTGGTGAATGCCTAGTCCACATTCCTTATTTCCTTACTCTTAATTATCTACAGCTATATGCACATGAGTTTAGTTAGAGGTGGATGTAATCCTGATGTGATGTGACAGACATTTCTTTCCCTGGTCACAAGATTGACAGGTGTGTGAGCATGGGACTTCACCTCTCTGCAGCTCTGATGTCACACTGCAGTTTGGCTCTAGCTCCTAGTGCCTGGTGTGCTGGGTTGAAGAAAAGGAGACAAGATATGACATTGCTTTGGACAAGGAAAAACAGCAGAAAGACCAAAGTTAATTAACCTCCCCCAAGTAAATCCAAGCCTGCAGATTACAAAGTTTATATATGTGAATCCAGAAATTCATAAATGTTTGTCATTTGTCTTTAATAATCTACTGTACAACTCAGAATCAGAGCACTGAAAAATACCCTTGAACTTAAGTGTGTGCGTTAATGCTGCTCATTAAGTGCCTAAAAGTTATACTTATCAGGGATGCTTCCTGGAGGAGGCTAGAAATGTTTGTCTGACATTTTTCTGATTACAGAAAGAGGATGCAGAAAAAAAACTTTATGCCTTTCCTCTTGTATCTTGGGAGCACAGACACTGCTGGACTGGATGAAATTTGGAAAGCCAGATGAACTGGCGTTCTTGGTAAGACATTGTTTAAGACTTCGGTACATTTTACAACATTTTTCTTACCATTCCCTAGGAAGGAAAACCCCCTGAAGAATAGCATCAAAGTTTCTGGCTGCATCACACACTCCAAAGAGCATTAATTCAGAGCCATGCCTTTGCTCTTTTTGTAATGCTCAGTACTGCTGATAGGAAATGTTCAAAATCATAGTGCAGACCTTCTGACATTAGCGTAGGGTTTAAGTATCACTCTCTTTGCCTCTTTAAGCAAAAATATGGGTCCTTGTGCTTTCTGTCTGATTTATCTTTGGAACCAGTAAGAATTATAGCCTTGCTTTTAAAAGAGAATCTGGTAGCTCTCAGATGGTCTTAGGATTTCGGAAGCTAGAGCTTAAGGATAACACCAATACAGTCAGGTTTGTGATGAAGTCAGTCAAAAGCACAGCTGTACTGCTCCTGGAACATAACGTAAGAGGATACAACATCTCTACAAAGAAGATGTGGGCACTGTCCTTTGTTAGGCTTCTCACTACTGCACCACAGACTGAGTATCTCTTAAGAGCATTTTCAAGTGCCCCTTTGCAGGTCTTTCCCTAAGATTATCTCACATGGTTACAGTTCAGGTATTCAAGCACAAAACCCTGGACTGCGGGCTGAAGAGATTACGACTAACACTTGGCTAAAGTAACTTCTGCTAACATTTCCTGAAATTGAACTTTCTTACACTGCTATTTTAACCTTTCTAAAGTCAACAGTCTGAACTTGAGTGGGATGAACAAGGAAAAACAAAGCTGCAATTCCCATTCTCCTGAGCAGCCATATTCATTCCCAATGTTGCTATCATTTTGCTGCACCCAAGACAAGGGGAAAACAAACAATGCTGATAGGAAGTGATGGTGCTGTGCCTTACAGCTGTGACTCCCAAATGGTGACCCTCAACTTGCCATTGAGCAGGGAGCTGCTGCTCCCAACAGGGATAACACCAGAAAAAGACTGATTTACACTATTGCATAGATGAGAGCCATTTCCTAACATGTCAGGATAGATAGATAGATAGATAGATAGATAGATAGATAGATAGATAGACAGACACGTTTCATTTTTTTCTCATATTAAATACTCAGTGTTTGATCCAAATGCATTTTGTGACATTCACTAAATGCCTAATTGCCAATTATTAATGTCAGAAACTGAGTTTAGTTAAAACTTCAAGTTCTTTTACTGTAGTTCAGTCTTTTTTAGGTTACTAACAGTTTAGCTAATTGAAATTTTAACCTGGACTCTTTAGCAGAGTATCATATCACCAGACAATCTGAACAAAAGGTTTAGCAGTATTCTCTGACCTGGACACTGATACCTATCAATCATCTCTCTCTTTCCTTTAAATATTCCTTTTTGTACACATCCCATCCTTAATTTGAAAGGGTATTTCTGACAGATTCTGCAGCTTACTTGACAATCTCATTAAAAATATACCTACTAAAAGCAGAATTAACAACTCAGTAATTGAATTTGTTCTGCTATTGAATTTTTCTGCTACATATCTATATTTCAAGTCACTTTTCCAGCTTTCCTCAATAAACATTTCAGTTTTCTGCTGGGAATTCACAGGTAAAAAAGTTTGAAAGTTCTGTTTTCTGTTTACAGTGAGTCTTGGAAAGCCCACTAGCATGGAGTAAACAGTAAGATGCACAACATGCACAAGTACACCAGACCAGAATCTCAATATCAGAAGGTATCTTTTTTTTTTGGATGAAATATATTCAGTCCCTATGGAAACTACCTTCTTAAAAGCACTCTCTGGTCCTCCTTTTTGGTCAGGACAATGATGTGATCAGCTGAGACTCATATTTACTTGAAAAGAAGATGCAGGAGAAGAGGGAATATTTTATGAAGAGGACCTGAGATTGACAAGTCCATATTTTTATTTCCATAACCTCCACAACAAACAACAGACACACAATTTTGATTTTTGCACTCAAACCTTTTTCGATATCTTTCATCAAAGGTTAATGTTCAAAATCCAGGTTGCCAACCCTCTGACTCCTTCCTTTCTGTCACAATGTAAGCACACACACAGACTGACCCAGTGAGACCTCTGGGCTCAATGCAGAGAGGATGAAACCCTCCCATTAGCAGTGAAATATCTGTATTGCCCTTGATTATATGTACCTTGTTACATGTACCACCAGGAGTTATTCAAACACTGAAGTGTGAGAGTATAAAGTAAACGCCCTTAAGAATTATACATTAAAGGACAACACAGTGTTTATTCAGTTAAAAATGAGATACAAGGTATGACTTTATTATCAATTGTGTTCCAAGAAAAAATTGAAAAGAAAAGGTTTGGTTTGGACTGCATGATTTTTGAACTTTGTTTTCTTAGCATTTGGGAAATATGTTTTGATGAATAAAATAAATGTAAAGCAGTCCTGGGAACTCTTTAATTATATAAACTGAAATAAAAGGCAAAATCACAAACAAAGACTTTACAGATTAATCCTCTCTTGGCACCAATAAAGCAAAAAAGTACTGCAAAGTAAGCTAATATGTTTTCTGAAGTAAAGTAAACTAATATGTTTTCTGAAGTAATTTGATTCTTTTTCAGAGTTTATTTTAGCCCTTAATCATACTGCTTTTCCTTGAATATCTCAAAAGATATGGTTGAATGAGAATACTTAAAATAACAAATGGAAACAAAAGCAGAGCACAGTGCATGAATAAGCGATTTTAAAAGAAAACTGGATATGAAATAAACAGGCTAGAACTAAAAAAAGGAGAAGTATGTTTAACTCTGTACTTCTGCAGTATTTTCTAACCATAAATGTAACTCTTATACTGGAATGCATAACAGTTACCTTAATATATCTATGATTTGAGTCTCACCTCTCAACTTTCTTAATTGAGAGTGTCCTACATGCTTTGTGTCATTTAAAATGGACACCAAAAGCAACTTTTTTCTAGTCTTTGTCCTTATCACTAAATGGAGGAGCTTACTAGTTAAACCAGAAATCTTGTTTCATCTCTCTCATTCCACTCCTTTAATTTTGTCCCAGTTTAATTTTTCATCCTTCTTGATATTTGAAATGGCCACCCCCTGCTTTACAGCAAATCCTTCTAACACTTCATGCTTTATTGTGTTTATTGCCATTCTCTGATTGTTAGTTTTATTTATAGGTTTTTTGTTTATAGCTGGCTATGTATTATGTGCACTCCCTGCCATTTTATATTTGCTTTGGTTTAGATGTTCTGTGTGTCACTAGACAGAAATGCTACCTTTTCTATTTGGAATATGGTACATGTTTTTAATTGGGAAAATGGGAGATTTCCAGAGACATCACTAGCAACAAAAATCTAAGGACATAACAGATTCAATCCAGCTCCTCTTTGTGGAGGTGTGATTAATGACCAAGACCTTCATGCTAGTAAGACCAGATAATCTTGCCAATCAGTTCTGATTTAACAGATGACACTATACAGCCTATTTGTTGTTTAGATGTGGAATAATACCATTGTTAAGGAACAAGCTTCTACGTAAACCCTGTATGAAAGGTTAGACATGGAGAGACTTTGATGTATTGTTTACATTAATTATTGTGTAGCTCTTAAGAGACTTTTAAAAAACTGCTATCAGTCATTAACCCATCTGTCCTTCATTTGTTTTCTAATTAAAATCTCATTAACATTAAATTGAAGTCTAAAGATAGACATAAACCCATGTACAATTATCACTTCAATCTGAAGAACACAAACTTTTTTTGCCTCTTTCAAATGAGTCCTAACAGCTGGGGGACCCAATATGCAGTTCAACACAGCCTCATTACTGAAACATTACAAAACATTAGAAAAATAAATACTGCAATCTATCTACCAGTTTCAAAACTGAGATGTGCATCCATGGCACAAGTCTGAGAACAAATATTTTCACTACTGTTTTTTGTCTCCCAGTTCAACTTTTATAGTACTTAAAATCATTCAGGAAAGGCAGTGAGCATGGACTCAAGCAAAATTCACAACTGATAAATCTTAGCAGCCTACTCCAACAACCCTTTTTTCTTTCATTTATGTTTTCATACAATTGGCTGTGAATAAATTCTTCCTGATTCTTACTAGTTCCCTAAATTAAGTTTTTTTGTATGAATACAGATTTTTCTCCCAATTTCAGAATATTACATTTGAATGAGATTTCTTCAGAGGCCCCTGAAAGTATCAAGGAAACCAACATATATCAAATACAGGTAAACATAAATATAATATAGTTCACATTCTAGTAGAGTACTACTACATAATGGAATATGTTTAGCCACTAAACTTGTTGCAAAACAAAAGTCAAACATACAACTTCTATTGCTCAAGAAGTCAGGTAAATATATCACCTTGGTATGCTCTGTAAGATGATATTTTATTCATGTCTTGCATGTATGGAATTCTTCTTCAACTAATATAAAACTGTGATTACTTAATTCTATTTAAACAGGATGCTCAAACAGTTTGTTTAAAATTACCTAAAACTACAGCAACTGTCCCACCCCTCAGAACTTAAATAAACATTTCCTGCTTCTGATGGAAATTGCACAGGCATACTGTATACAAAACTATGTGCAAACCTTCACCACCTTGTGACAAAGACTAACCAGGATGGCAGATTCATTTTCCACAATCCCAGCATTAGGAAGGACAAATACAAATCCAAGAGAAAAACCAGGTACAATACTAAAGAAAACAGTAAGAATCTCTCTCCTGTTCTTGTGATTCCTTTTTGAAGTTCACAGTAACAATCCCCAACAGGACACTATGACATCTTATCTGTCTCTGATTTCAGTGTTTATACTCAAGGTTAATTGTGTTGTTTTTCCTGTTTTGTACCAGGGCTTTCAAGGAATTCTAAATAAGAAGGGAACAATTTCTGTGAATCCTATATTTCTTGGAATAAATGACCTGTACATAGGAACTGCTATCTTAAATTTCACATGAGATATTTGCATCTTTCACTTAGCACAAAATTCACACGTTCAGATTTTGTATTAGAGGATTTTTTTTGTCAGCCTGACACTCCAAATTTCTCTCAAGCTGGTGAGTACTGTTATACTTAGGGTTTGTTGATCAGTTTTACTCATCTTTTCCCAGTAATTTCAAATTCTTTTTTTTTTGCCCTTGCAAGGATGGCCTCAAAGTTAAAACACAGACCAGAGAGAATCACAGAACCACACAAAACTGGATAAGGATGTCTTGGAAGATCATCTAGCTCATCCCACAGCTGACAGGCAGGATCAGTTGCACCTAACCTAAGGGGAACTAACCTTTTCGATGACTGCGAAGCAGTCTCTGGACACTGTAAGCCAGAGATGTAAAACTGTGAACCTGAACAGCCCTGCTGAATGGACTCAATTTGGCCCACAAGGTCCTAGAAGCATGAGCCTCTGCTAATCTGGTCTGCCAGAGGGCAAGTGGGTTTGTCTGCATTTCACTGCAGCGGAGTCTCATTTCTGCCAGAAATTCCCTGCTCCCTCTCAGTCCTCTTGTCACCAGCAAAAGCCAGTAGTGAATGATATTCCTCCTAGAACATACTCTGCCTTGCAGGTCAAAAAATTGTATCAGTTACTGAAAATAAACTGATCTTCTCTTAAAAATTACCACTGATAAGCACTCCTTCACCTCCTCTGGAAGTCTGTTTCAGTACTTGTAGAAGACACCACTGGGAACTCTTCCATGCTACAAACCATTTGCATTACTTCTAACCTTCCTCAGAGTTTCAATTCCTAGTTGTGCTGGAAGGTATATAGTACCTTTAGAGAAACAATTCTGTGTTTTCCACCTTTGTTTCTTATAAAAAGAAACAATTACTGTTTTTTCTCCATTTTACAAAACTGATTACAGAATATTCCTATTCCATTTATAGAAACCTCAGATATTATGTTAGTTGAGAGCCTGTGGGATAAAAACCACTTCTAAAGCCTTGAGAATGGTTTCAAGAATAGGCTGGCCTTTCTTGAGACTCTCAAAAATCTCTCTGTAGCTTATAATACCATACCATGTGAATGGCCAGAGAAAGCCACAAATCAAATGCAGGTAGTCTTCAAACATTGCTTTCAGAATCAGTATGGAGATTCTCAAATCCTTTACAGCATGTAAAGATTCTCAAATCCTCTACAGCGTTACTGTAAAGGCCTGTCTTGCACCATTTACTCAGCTATAATGTGAGTAGCTGGAAAGGGATTTTTTTTTTAAAGATGTTTGTCTGAGATCTCTGCCATAAAGCAGTCATGGAAAGTCACATTTGTCATGGGACATTTATGTTGTCTCCTTACGGAATACCTGTGGGTTCTGGAACAAAATGGGGTTCTTAACATGTTTTTCATGCCCATAACACATCCCATAGTACTAATCAACAAGGAAAATGGGGCTAGTGTTACGTATCTTGAGAGACATTGGCTGGCTTGGGTGAAGGACTTACTATGTGCAAGAAGTAGGTCACAGAGCCATGGAAGCAGCAAGTTAATGATTCAAAGCAGGAAATGTTATCCAGGACCCACCTATTCTTTGCAAAAAGTTCAAAGGACCATTAAATTTTACCTAGACCGCACTCAAGAAAAAAGTTTTAATGATGGCAGTTCCAAAGACATACCCAGCAATACTCTAAAACTGTCCAAAGTGAAGCCAGCCTGCTCTGAATTCACTGAGAGTGAAAACATGTGCCCTTTGTTTGTCACCCCAGCAATAATACTTCTAGAAAAGTTTAGTTGAAATGCTTCAATTATTGAAAGAGTCTAATACCACATTGCTGTGGCAAGCAAAATTCCCTGTTGTTGGCATCATTTTTGAGATGTACAGGTCTTCAACTGTACCATAAATGCTGGAATATGAGAAAGCATGGTTATGAATAAAATCTATATCCTAGACTCTGCAGCCAGACATAATCACAGATGAACAGACCTTTTTCCTATGCAATTTATGAACACCTGATCATGAACACAGTCTTCCTAATGTTTTCTCAGATAATGAATTTTGTCAGATTATTATCTGGACCAAATTTACTATGCATTGGATTAGCTGGTGTATCAGGCTCATACTAGGTCTAGTAAAAAGAAAATACCATCCAAAATTTAATTAATCCTGTTTTTTAAAAAAGATGAAATTTAGAGTAATTCAAGGTCACACAGAAACAGAAGGTGGAGATTTGCTGTCAGCCTGCTCTCCTCCACGGAGCTTTCATTTTACTCACTGAGAATATGACATAAAATTCTAGCTCTGAGTTGCCTGAATAGACAAAATTTTGTATTAAGATCCTAAAATATTATCATGTGAGAGCAAAAACGTTAATTTTTAAATTTTTTTTTTTACTTCCTTCCTCCTTTAAATTAAGAATTACAATTTTGGTTTTTGTTCTTCTTGGTGACTGAAGGATATTATACATTCTCCCCATGTGAATGTTTTCTATGTGACTAATATAATATAATATAATATAATATAATATAATAAATATAATATATCTCATTTTCTGACAGAGTACCTACAGAACTTAGTGGTGAGACTCTCTTTAGCTTAAACGGGGCTGAGATCAGGATTAAATGTTTAATACTGTAATATGCTGAATTTATTAGACAAGGGCATGCAATGAAAATGCTGAACAAATTATGTGCATTAACATTTCATCAGTTCAATCCCCTACCTTGTAACCTCAGAAATGAACGAAAATACTTCTGAACTTGGGAAGATCTTCAACCCCAAATTATCCTGGATGGAATATGTATTGTGTTGTCACTGGATTTTTCTGGGAGCTGGGGCAAACTTTTCAGTGTGCCCCCAGCTGCAGTGCTGGTAGCTGTGAGCTCCACACTGAGCCCAGGGAAGGGGCACTCCCTGGGTAGGAACCCTGCTCCCTGCCTGCCCCCTGAAAGAACAAGCAAGCTGCAAGAGCAAGAACCCCAGAAGGGTCCCAGCTGGTGGAATATGGTTCTTATGCCCTTCCTCTCATGTAAGGGAGAAACACAACTGGAATCCTCTGCAGAAATGGCATGTTTTGTAGTTCTAGTCACTTCAAAAGGGGTATCAAGTAGGAAAAGCTTCTCAGGCCATTTCCCTAATACCTCCATTTGATGACAGATAAGCTGTGAAAAGCGTCTCGTATGAAATTCTTTGATCTCATCTTCTTTTGGTGTTGTTTGGAAAAAAGAACTGTTCTGGTGAGATAATTTTAAAGACCTCTCATTTAATGGCCTGATGCACATGGCAGAAAATTATATCAAGCCTGTAAAATGTCATTATGCAGAAAATGTTACAATGTGCAGGCAGCTATTAATATTCCTTTGTTCTGATGCTTATAGGAAAAATATAAATACTGTCTTCCAAACAGGACTAACTATGAAGTTTGTGAAGCCACCTCAAAGCTCCTAGAACAACTTCTAACCTGTTTATATTCTGCCAAGGGGCTTAGAGATGGCACATGTCCTAGGTGTCTCCTCAGCTCCTACACTGGCTCTGGTACCTTCCTTGTCTTTGCAAATCCTGTTTTCTTACACTGTTTGAGCATCTAGTTTATGTCTTTGAGCACACAGAGCAAACATACCAGATGCTACAAAACTACTAGGCAACACTGGGGAATGCAGCCAGTTGGTCCAGCAGCATTGATATCAGAAGGAAAAGGAACACAGTTAAGGAAGACAATGAAAATGACAGGACAAATGAGTTTCCAGCAACGAGTTTCTCACAAATTATCCAGTATTGAAAAAAAACAAACCAAAAAACAAACAAACAAACAAACAAAAAAAACAAAAACCAACCAACCAACCAAAAAAAAACAAAAACCCAGAAAAACCCCAACCCAATCAGAAGTAACCAGCTGAGTGGACAAGTTCTTATATCACGCTCGTGACACAATGGCAACAGTGCTCTTTGTTTCTAGGAATTCAATCAGCTGCCTGAAAGGCAGAATTTGTCTTCTCAGATTTATACAATTGCCACTTGTGATCCTGCATAAATCTACAATGACTTTAGCAATGAGTTATTTGCATACAAGCTATCAAAAGTTGTCTGTTGAGAAATTACTTATAGTCACATATATCAGGACCAGGCATACTGAACCAAAATGGGCAGACTACAGCAGAAAGACACGAGGACATTTTATATTTAAATTTCTCAATTCACATTTTCAGAATTTGTTAAAAAAGAAAGCATAAATGCATAGGTATTTCCTCTCTCCCCATGCAAGAACAAATTCTTGCCATTGCACCAGACTATGAAAGAAGAGTTTCCTTGCATTACCGAATTTAGCACTGGGAATACCTGCTCCTCTTCCTAGCTCAGAATTCTACTTGCCCATGAGCAGAGTACTGAACAATGCAGAAGGAAAGAAGGCAAACAGGTGCAAAAAGTTATTCAAACATTTGTTATGTTATTCTGCATTTTAACTTGCCTAACAGGAGCTTGATATGAACACCAGTTAAGTTATTAAGTTATTAAGAAAGGAGTAAACCAGAATTCTCCAATAGCTTTCGAACTTCTTTCCTTGTAATGTGTAATGAGTGTTGGAAAAACTGTGATGCAGCAGGGCCAGCTTCTTCACATACTGCCTAGCTACTCCATTTATGATGCTCTATGTTTTACAGACATTTACTAGCAGATATTCTTTACTGGTTTTAAATTGTTATTTACATCCAAGTAAAAAAAGAGGGATGATGAAAAGAATGGTACTTCCTCCAAAGATTTTTTTTTTTTCCTGAAAAAGTGTAACTAAATGAAACTAGGAAAACAAAGTATGAGCATTAAAGTGATAGCTTTTACCAATTTCACTGTACAAGCTTCTTATTCTGATAATTTCACAGTCTGTACAAGTCGCTAATAATTAATGTTTCCATCAGAGTGCTCCTTTGCATGTTGCTCCTCATACTTCCTTACTCTTGCAACCAACTCACTTTGCACTAAGGAAAGAAAACCACCATGATCATTCACTGATGCACCTAGAAAAACACCGTATTTTGTATTCAGTGATTTTACACGAGTCAGAGCACAATAAAACATTCTCTGGCCCTTGTTTTAGGACTTGATTTTCTAATTTTTGTATATTAGACCAGGCCACTGACTCCTATGGGACCCTTTGTGAGATTAAGTGTTAAGGAACTGACTTACACTTTTAGAAAGTTTGTGACAGGGGAGGACAGGGAATCCTGTGCTCCATTCTAAAGAAGATGAATGAAGTATTTGGCAACATAAAGATACTCAGTACAGAGAAACAGCTCTTTGCATTATGTGAAGCATTTCAGTAATGTTCCCACGTACTTAAAAACGAAGGTCAGCCAGTGACAACAGTTGGTTCTAGCTTGACAACACAGCAAGAAACTTGTATTGCACTGTGATCATCCAGATGGAAAAATTTATATGAGATACTGTCATATCAGTTCACAAACTATGCCCTGGATGCCAGAAATAACTAAAAGTCTAGAGTTTACTTGAACATGATGTTCTGAATAGAAAAAGTAGTTGCATTTGTACTAACAAAACCTTCCTGAGGATTTTAATTTCCTTAAAATGAGACATTAGCATTGAGTAACTGTGTCCCTGCTCACATGAAAAAACCCAGCAGAGTTTGTTTTGTTGTTTTTACTAAAGAGACTTTCTTTCTGGGAACTTGGCTAAACCAAAACAAAATAATTATGACAGCAAAAATAAAGGTGTTGCTTTTCTGATGTAAGTTAAGAAATGTTTCCATTCAGAAATGTCTCATTCCAGATTTTTATTCAGGGCCTCTCTTTTCTTACAGGTATTGACTCACAGTACTCTGACAGGCACATTATCATACTGATGCTTATTTCCTCAAATTCAAGCTCAGTTCTTTATACTGGACACATAAAAAAAAATTCATCTTGAATATATATTATTGCTACCCGCCATAAAATGCCATAACAAGACAAATAAAATACCAACCTTCTGCTGATACTGCACTTAGTAACACAGACTAAAAGCTTCTCTGCACAAGTACTTGGTATATGCCAAGAAGGAATGGAATTAGGATGCACAGGGAGAAATAGAACAGCAAATAGACAAAGAAACATTACAAAAAGTGTTTGCAGGGTATCTGCTGCCTAACCTGAGTGAGTTGCAGCCTTTGCTGAATGCTGGAGCCACTGATGAAGTCTCAGGAACCAACCCCCTTTACTAAGCTCCAGGGGTTGCATGTTACATGACTTTTTACAGATGCCCAGCTTCCCACAGAGCAAGATTCAGCACACTGACTGCAGCAATGGAAGAAGAGATAGTCATCCACACTTTGGGAAGTGTGACCTTAGTTGAGACAGGATAACACAAAACTATCACTGAATCAAAACATGTAGGAAAAGAGAGACTCAAAGTTCCTAACTCCATGGCAACTGCAATGCCAGACACAAAACTATCCACTCTTTGTCTCCTCGTACATCACCTTTTTTCATTCCTAGGCTGTCCTAGATAACTAAACAGAGGTTAACATTAATTTAGTCATTAAATAATGATAATAATTAATTTAATCATTAAATAGTGGTAATATATAATAGTTTCTCAAGCTTTTCAGTGCTCTTACTGAAACCTTGCTGTGGAAACACGGCATCATCAAAATTCCCTTGTCATGGGGAGACAGAGATCAGTATGAAGAGCAGATCAGACAGAGCTTCTGTCCTGGGTAAATGTTCTGAGAAAATCCCTGTACAGCCTCTGTTGCTAAGCAGAAACCAGATAACCTGCTCTGCTAGAGAGCAGCTGCCAGAGAAGGAAAGTTAACCTTCATATGCACTCTCCCGTGCCTGTTGTACACACCACTGTTCCATCCACAGACTCAGTGTTTCATGCAGGAGAAATCCACGCAACACAAAGGGAGAATGAAATTATGACAATGAATAAAGACCAACAAAGTTAACATTAAACATGATTAATGCAAATTCAAATAGATACGTCTACTTCAAAATAACTAATATATGGAGAGCTTCTCCTATTTATTCAGAAGATGGTAAGATCAAAACATGGAGTGCTCCTGCATGAACTGCCACAAAGAGATGAGGACCATGACAGACTACCTCAATAAAGGACCCTCAGCTCTGCAGCCTCCAAAGTAGCACTTATATCCTTGCACTTACAGAATTGCTAACGATACAGTTCAGGGCCCTGAGGGCACTGCCAGGCCCCAGTGGCCCTGTCCAGTCTTCCCTGGGGAGGGACATCCCCTTAACATTGCATTTTGGACCAGCCCAGGGCTGTAGATGTACACTTGTGGCATCGGCTCTGTTCCATCCCCCAGCCTGCTGGGGGCTGTCACTGGACGCCCTGGCCAGCAGACAGCTCTGCTTGTCACATCTGGACCCCGTAGCTAGGTCTGCATTAGCTGGTGAGGGTGGCCTCTGCTGGGTCACACTCAGCCCCCAGTGCTCAGGCTTACTCTCACTGACAGGCTGTACCTATTTCCAAAGGCATGAATAAGTTTAAACCAATGGTGATTAAACACCCAAAAGAAAGCAATTATTGCTGGCACAACTTGATGCCCAGGAGCTTCAGGTACAGAAATATTTTCTCTCTGAAGCACAAGTGGTCCCCTGCATGACTTAATTACCAGCCAAGCTGCTTTTGGGCAAGACAGTGGAGGGACAGTGAGATTACTGTGTAGATGGCAAGTCCCTTTGAGGTTACAGATGAGAACTTTGGTCCAGATTGAGGAAGGCTGATCTCCCCTTAAAGACTCAGTAAAATGTTAGTAGCTTTAAAAAACAGATCAGCAAGTTTCCCCTGAAGCAAGGAGCAGGGACACACACAGTAAGGGATGCCATGAGGACATCACAAGTCACTGACCTCTGATTTGGGCAAAGCTTTTTGTGAGATCAGATTTACACCTGCTTCTTGGATCAGTGTGTGTATGGAGGCTTTGGGTTGCAAGTATTCACCAGGCAAATTCAGTGCATGCTGAAGCATGGCTAACTGAAATCATCAGTCCTGTGAATACATGCTTTCACCTTTTGAATATACATTTATTTTATTGATGAGGTCTCCAAATTGAGTTAAGTTTGCTAGCTGCTCAATGAATATCTATCTTCCTTTGTAGGAAAAGTCTTTTGATACACAGCGAACACAGACTTCAACTTATCTACTGCGTCTATAGTCTTTTTAAATTATCTAGAAACTGCTTCTTTGATTTGTTCTTTAGCTTGGTTAAAGGTTAAAAAGCTTTAGAGAACACAGCATTTATTGCAACATCAAAGATGATTACAGAATAGCCTGGCAGTTTACTTCTCTGCAGAATGCCCATAAAAATGAAAGATGTGTGCATAGGGAATTTGCAGAATGTGTTGCACTATAAGATAAACTGAAAAAGGAATTTGTATGTGCATGAATGCAATAAAGTTTCTAGTTTGACATTTACCGAAAAAAAAGTAATTGGTACCACTTCTTCTGTAAATCTAGAAGGAAAGATGTTTTTGAAAAATACTTAAAGAGATGACAGAATGGATCTAAGACAGAAAAGTTTCATTCCAGGTTAAATAGAAGATGCAACATGCTTCAAATCACAAGAGAGAACAATTACAAGGTGGAAACATTAAATTTACACTAGACTCTTGCTATTTCTACCATCACAAAGTTTTCGACAATCTGGTGCCATTACAAGCAGAGAATGCAACCAAACAGATGGGGCAAATTAACCTCAGAATCTGTCCATGGTTCATGAAGTTTACAAACATACCCTGCTCAACAATTTCAGTAAATAATAGAATTAAAGTCCCCTCAAAAATACCTTTTATTTATTTATCTCCAAGGAATGAAATGTAAACTTGCATAATGCAAACTCCAGTCCACTCTAAAGCTAAGTTACAGTGATATGTGCAGGACTCCTAGAGCAGAAAGTCCACTGCACAAAGGAGTGCAACAATATGAGTGAGATTAAATGCATCACAAAATGGTGAGATGAATGTGAAACTGCTATTTATCAAATCCTGCAATATTAGAACTGGGACCCTGTTAAGCAGCAAAATGGGCAAAAGAAGTGTTTCTTCATAGGAATTTGCTGCTGTAGCTGTGGAGGCAGACTGTACCAGCTGCTCCACATGTGAATTAGAAACATTTATGGACAACAGGTATGTAAGCAGATACTAAAAGGGATAAGATAGAATAGCACATTTTAACATCCTTCTACAACTCTGGATGCTGCTGGATTATGAAGGGAATAGACTACAGAGAGCAGCACATCCATGCCCACTCTAAATAATGTCTTTTACTGCATTGTGTCAGTACCAACAAAATGGATTAGACAGACCACTGCTCTTACTTGGTAGACACTTTTTATTCTCATGGGCTGCAAAACAAATTAAGTGATTTACATCCATTTACAAAGACATTCAGAAAATTGAACTTTTAAAATTATCATTATCCTAGCAAAGGCAGTAATGTACCTGAAGAGTAACTATATTACTATAATAATTATTTTAATAGAATCTGAAGGAGGATTCAAATTATGATTGCAGCAGCTTGAAAGAAGAATGACAGCCTAAAACATAAGGGTCATTTTTATTCTGGAAAAAAGAGTGAAGATTACCTTGTTTTGGGCTGTCAGGCTCTGAATATTTTTCATTTAGGATTCAAGGACTAATATCAAAGTGTGAAAATATTAAAACAAAAAGAATGAACAGAAGCTGTGTGTTTCAAGCCTTCAAACCCTGTAAAAGAATTACAAAGCCTTCTCCTCTACATCTATCAATGAACTGTCACATCTGCTAATGTGCAACAATTCAGATCAAATGTAAACATCGTGAAAAAACTTCACTGATCAAGCACAAGCTTTCATTAAAAGCCTGGGCTTTGAAGAATATAGTGGGATAATAAAAAAATAATAATCTCTTTTAGAATATCATGTTGTGAATAAAACTAATTATTGTTTCAAGCCTCCAATCAGATGGATTTATAGACTCTGCACCAATTGTAATGACAATTTGAATAGATTCACCTGCATAATGGGACCTTATATTTTTTCCCTGTACATATTTTCTGATCACACTGGAATACTAGGAACAAAGCCAGGGATGTACACCTAGGTATAGATTGATTTCAATCTGCAGGTTGAAATAAACAAACTATCCTGCCCCCAAAACCAGCTAACCAACCAAAAAAACCCCATCAGAAAATCCAGTTTACAAAAAAAAACCCAAAACCAAACAAAACCAACTAGTCTTTCAAAGTACAGTTATTCATTCAGATGGGAATTTTACACAGATTCATATGATGACATATTGAAACATTAGGGTTGCAAAAGATTATCCTCTGAAGAGAATACTTGAAACTGAAAAAAAACCAAACAAAACAAAACAAACAAAAAAACCAAAACCAAATAAAACCACCTTTGTTTCTGAAGTATTTTTTTAAATGCATGTATTTTGCTTTTCTAACATGGGATCACCATTAGCCACTTATTGTTCAGTGAAAAAAGTTGATGCTGACTCATAAAAAATGCTTCCATTCCCACATTTGGTGGGGTTTTTTTTGGGGTTTTTTTTTCATTATAAGTTTAAAGCCAAACACAACATATTTGTAACAAAACAACAAAATTTATTTCAGCTGCCAGAATTTAAGAAGTAAAACGAAAACACAGTGCCAGAGTAAGATCATAGCTTTCCATCTCTTTTTTTCTCTCATTATGTTTATTACCCCACTGCTAGAAACAGCTATTTCTGGCTATTACTTAGCTAGGAACCATTTCATTACTATATAACAAGTTTTTCTTAGGATGGTTTTGCTTTTCTGGCTTCAAAGTGTTTTCTGGTCCAATCACTCTGGTCTTGTTGTTATGGGTGTGAAGCAAGTCTGGGAGCAAGCACAGACAGCACTTAGGGATGTGCATTTTCTGAGGATATGTGCAGTGGTTCACATGTTGCATTAATGCTGGAATTCTACAAAATGTGAAAAGATTTTAAAAGTTCTTCAAGAGCAAAGCAGCACGGAAAATCTTCCCTATCTGGCAAGTCCAGTCGTAAGATGCCCTTTGCAGCAAAGCTGCCATCAGAATGAAGATGGTCCCTCTGCTCAAAGCAGGAAATAATTCCTTTATTTGAGTGTCATTTTAAGCACCACTTTTATGTCCTGTCTACTTATAAGTTTAACACGCAATTTACTATTACTGTAGAACCTGTTTTAGACTATTCATTTTCCAAGTCGTTTTCGTTTCTGGAATCAGTGCAGCACAGGGGTCAATTTCCCATTTAGTGTAAGTTACCAAGGATTCAGAGTCATCATAATCAGCTTCTTTTGCACTTTCTATATTATCCTTATTGGTGAGACAGCAGTCTTACTCTTACCAAGACAATAGTGAAAAAACAACTACTTTTACTAAACATGTTAAACTTTAAATTCCATAAACTCTACATCAATAAACCATAAAAACTGCAAAGTAGTTGATTTTGACCAAGTCTCAACAATATAATGCTCCACAAGTGACTGAAAGCAGATGCCCTTCTCTTCCAGCCACCAAACTTCAGTTAAATCCACCCTGCCAGAAAGAAAGTCTAAGTGTAATATCAAAGGTTTCCCCAAGAGCCCTAAAGGCAGTCTGGCAAAAATCACTAAGGGTCCATTCACCACCTGGTGATTGCAGGAGTGTGTTATTCTTCATCCTGCTCCTTCTAATGCCTCAAAGCAACCTCTTCACAGCAAGCAAAATAGGGATCTCGGACCTCCTCAAGGTCTGCTACATGAGATTCTACTACAGCATGGAAATAAAACCCAACCTAGGAAGATGCTATTTAGGCTTACTGTTACTAAATAATGAAAAAAGAAAAAAAAAAAAGAAAAAAAAAGGACAGGGGAAAAAGGACAGGACAGGACAGGACAGGACAGGACAGGACAGGAAAGGAAAGGACAGGAAAGGACAGGAAAGGACAGGAAAGGACAGGAAAGGACAGGAAAGGACAGGAAAGGACAGGAAAGGACAGGAAAGGACAGGAAAGGACAGGAAAGGACAGGAAAGGACAGGAAAGGACAGGAAAGGACAGGAAAGGACAGGAAAGGAAAGGACAGGAAAGGAAAGGACAGGAAAGGAAAGGAAAGGAAAGGACAGGAAAGGAAAGGAAAGGAAAGGAAAGGAAAGGAAAGGAAAGGAAAGGAAAGGAAAGGAAAGGAAAGGAAAGGAAAGGAAAGGAAAGGAAAGGAAAGGAAAGGAAAGGAAAGGAAAGGAAAGGAAAGGAAAGGAAAGGAAAGGAAAGGAAAGGAAAGGAAAGGGGAAAAGGAAAAGAAAAAAAGAAAAGGAAAAGAAAAAAAAGAAAAGAAAAAAAGAAGCCACTTAATTTTAATTATACAGAAAGTAGAGTATGTGATGGTTTAACAGAATGAGACAGGCTCAACCTGGCTTAAGTAATCATTTTTGCTAAACTCTGTGTCAGCCAGCAAAACAGGTCTTACCACTTTTTTCCCTGGTAAGGCTTGGAAGTTACCTCTTTTACTTTACTTAAATTTAGTCTTGTTTTATTGAAAAAAAATATTTATCATCCTGGACAGTGAATTGGTTGCTTCCAAGCGTTTCTTTCCATCACAACACAACGAGCTGCTGGACTTCTGCCAGGGTTCTTGGCTTATTGAAGGGACAAGGCGCTTAACCTTCCGAAAGGGGTGGCCATGGAAGTGTCCTGAGTTGCACTGTGCTCTCTGCAGCTTCATAGTGTTCCAGTGCTGGTTTATTTATGTCTTACCAGAGTAGAAAACATGCAAGTTTAAGTAAATTGAGGTCACAAGATGTAGTAAGCTTCTACAAATCTAACCCCAACATGGTATTAAGTTCTTGGCAAGCTTTTAGTGGTATGACCTCATATAAAAAAATAACCTATTCACTGGTATGAGCAAGTCAAAACTCTCTTGAATCAATGGATCTGTGATTACATGGACCTGCCATGAAGCTGATATATTGTGTTTAACAGCACTGGACACTGAACAAGTGAACTGCTATAGTACTGCTACTTGATACTATTGTCTATGTGCAAACATTAAGCTGAATAGGACAAAATACTGACTCAAG
The DNA here is from genome assembly GCF_963662255.1 of Cinclus cinclus. Lineage (NCBI taxonomy): Eukaryota > Metazoa > Chordata > Aves > Passeriformes > Cinclidae > Cinclus > Cinclus cinclus. Next base: position 85,861,139 of record NC_085048.1, read on the forward strand.
CCTTTATACAATACATAAATTGAAACTTCCTTTGAAGGTTAAGAAAATTATTTTCTCTGTTTTCTTTCATGCTTGCGATTTTATTACATTGATGAGGACTGGCAGCAAAACTGTCAAGATAACGAATAATTCTTTTTACTCTAACTAGACAGAGAAAATACTCTGACATGATTTGTTCTTTGGATGGAGAACGAGAACATTTCTATTCTATGCTAAATCAATCACTCCTTGTTTTTTCCACCTGTTTAAAACTTCACAAAGCTCTAAAAGCCTTTCAGTCTCATTGAATCCAAAAGAGAAAGAAAACCTTACTTCAAAAAAAACCCCATAAAATTACAAAAAAGTGAATTGTGTGAAACCTATAAGATTAGAAACAATAAGTTGAAACTAAGCACTCTGACAACACGACACTTACTTTCATTTTCTTCATCGGAGCACATTCAATTTCTTCTAATTCTATGACACTTTACTGAGATTCATATGATCAGTTATAAAGTTATGCCTACTTAGTATTTGCTCAGCTAGGAGAACACTAGATGATTCTTTTACTATAAATTCTTTCTCCTGGTACAAAAGGATAGTTGAGTTGCTGAAAGGATGGTAACCTTGTGATATTATTTATTTGGGGAGAGCTGCAGGCAGTAACAGGTTTACTCTCCAAGTGGAGTTACATTTTGAGGCAGGCTTTTTGTCATCTCAAATGAAGGAGAGAAGTGGCTTAGGAATAAACTTGTAGTACAGTATTTTCCACACCCAAGAAATTTCACTAATTATACAGTTAGACGTGGCATTACTGATTTCTTCGTGAACAGAAAATAACTTTCTTCTGTGTAGCAGAAGAAAACTAATATGTAAGGTTCAACAGCTACTACAGAGAGTAGTGTGGTGATGTGGTGCAGAGATGTGTGGTGAGACTACGCATCTCATCACTATCAGCTTAAACTGCAGAAATAAGAAAAGCACACAAAAATTTAAGTGAAATTTTATCCTGATTGCTGCTTTTCTTCTCAGTAGGCAGTATGCTTCAAGAATCACATATTTGGGGATCTAATCCCAAAGTGTCACACACTCTCTGAACAGTCCTGATTAAGCTACCAAATGCTCTGCAGCATTCTGGCAAGGTGAACCAACTTTTCTTCCATATGGAAAAACCAGGCAAATATTTTTCCTAACAAGTTATGTCATTCATTCCTACTTGCAGACTATCTCACAGGTGAGAGCCAGAGGAGTTCACTCTGATTTCCTGGTCTTGGCTCTCCTACAGTTAGCACATAGATTTGAACTATATTTCAATATTTCTAGATCATGCTTGATACAGCATTCTGGCAATTGGAAACTATTAACTTGATAGCTTCTATTTATGAATAGGCATCATCACTTAATTGACTGTGTTTCAAGAGTGATTTTGAGATTAAATAGAAAATGGGGATTTTTTTTTTTTCCTTTAAACTTTGCTTGCAAAGCTATCCTCTCATTTCTGGAAGTGTTCATGACACAGTCACTTGCTGTGCTGCCTTTCTTCTGGAGAGTTTAGTAGGTAAATTTTGAGAACTATTTATCTCTGAGATAATACATCACAGCAAACCTTTTTTTTAGAAACTATTTCTTTCTTACTGATTTTCACAGTTCTTTTCTTCCTAGATTTATTCCTCCCCGCCCCCCCCACCCCCCCCCCCCCCGCCCTTGTGAAACAGTTGGGGGAATGGCTAAAGAAAATAATATCAACACTTGTACCATCCATATATTTTATCACTGACCACAACATCAAGATGGTAGGTACTGATGAATTTGCACCTGGATTTGCCTCGTTTGGACAACTGACTTCAAATTATCAATGCTATAATGCAATATTAATCTGACAAAACCTTCTGTATAAAATAACTCCCAGTTATATAAAATAATACTTACATTTCTGTCATGCTGGATGCAAACACTGGAATTTTCATGACTTTTCAATCCCTTGTGCATTTGCTTAACTATCTTTTAGGAACTTGGCTTTAGGAAACAAAGTTTTAAAAATTTTCAAGTACAGCTCATATACAGCTCAAGAAATATTTTAAGAAAATCAGATCAGCAACATTAAAATACAGTGATTTCAAAATTAACAGATTGTTGGACAGGGCATTTTGGTTTATTTTTAGCCTTTGAGGAATATCAGAAAGACTTAAACATGGCTTCACTCCCCTCCCGTTTCAATGACAGTGCAACAGAGATGCACTTTAAATGGTAGCTCTGCACCCTATTTCCCACTGGCCAGGTGGGAACACCTTTCAGAAGTTTAGAAAAAGCAAGCTTGTTTTTTCATTTGGTTTGGCTTTTCGTTTTGTTCTGTTTTCTACAGATAAAGTTAAACTAACACTTTAGACAGCATTCTCAGGATTCCATGGGAGATACGAAGGAGGTCCTGTTGTGATTCTCTAGGAGAGATGTGAATTTAGAAACAGTGTCCTCAGGAGAAGATACAAACCCAACAGATGCCAGGACTGCGAACAATACTGTAAAGGACATGTGCTACAAATTTACAGCAAGCTCTCCTCCACACAAGTTTCTCATGTTACATATTATTAATTAAGAAAACACATAGAATGATGTCCCTCTTGAAAACACACAGAATGGTGGATATAATGAAACATCACATAAATATAAGATAAAATATATGTTTCTACACTGGAAACAACCACTTAAAAGATCTGGGAAAAGCCTTTAATTTTACCTCTCAGTTCCCTTGTCTCTAGATGTGATGATGTGACTAGGATGTGACAATAACACTTAAACTCTTCTGTCATCACATCATGAGCCATTAATCACACAACAGCACACACATTACTGAAATCACTCTGATAAAGAAATATATGGGAGGCTTCTGATATTGCTGTAGATTTCACTTTACTTGAGACTTACAACAGATTTAGCAAATCCAGTCAAGGTAAGCCAAGGAATAGCTTTCCCTGGAGAAAACAAACAGTATATCTATATGTGAAACTACTTAAAGACAAGAAGCAAATAAAGTAAGGGCCACATTATGTACCTCCCTGAAGTAAGTAAAATTGCATGCAGCAGTAAAGGCTGGATTCAGAGCTGAAGGACTAAGCTTGATTTACCACCACTGTTAATATACATATGCATACAAAAGGACATGGATCCCTCATAAATAAAAAACCCACACAACAATATGGAAAAGAGCATTACAGAAGCAAAGATTCAAAACCCAAGAAATTCCAGATTTAGGAATGTTTTATACCCTGATCTATTCCCCATCTGCCTCTTTAGACTGCAGCTTGATAGTGTTTACTTTTATGATGACTACATTTTCTTCTGAAGCCCCAGTTTATTAATACAGGAAAGCTTAAAGAAATAATGCAAAATACTGATTTTTAGATAAAGTATCCTAAACAAGGTATTGCACTGAGTATCACAGACACAGAAAAAGAGACCTCCTCTTTTACCACAGCAATCATCTGGAACAAAAATGCACATAATCATGGAATTAGGGAATGAACCATACTCCATACTCAGAAAGCTGAATTTTACAGGAAACTCAGTATAGCAGTGAATTTTCCAAAACTTGTGTTTGGCTGTGTGATCTTATCTTAGTGTTGCACAACACACTTTTGCAAACAGGTTATAGAGTTCATCTTTCTAAGCTGAGCATTTTAAGGCTTTAGTGATCAGCTTCTTTAAAAGTAGCTGCTTGAATATAGGAGGAAGCTATTAATATATTCTTTGCCAATAATTTCCTACTGGCTATATGTGTGGGTTAATCACAGGCCTAAAAACTTCTTGGGAGGTACCATGCAAATTCTCATATTAAAAATTCTAAAGTACAATATTTTTATACAGAATCTTCAGAGGCTTATATGGAGGAAGGAAAAATATTGCATGTTACAGTAGCAATGAAGGCAAGAGTAGGAAAGCTACAATTAATACCTTCCTAAAATTCCTCAGCACCTGAATTTCACCTTGCACTGCTCTGGGGATAGGAAAAAACCTCCAAAGGAAGGGAAACTGATCTTGGTGTGGCTGGCTAACATTAAGTCAACTTTAAAAGCTGTTGTCTATCATTTTGCCTCGTCAGCAGGTAGCTTGGTAGGGACTAGGTTTATGTCCTTGAAGGCATGCCCACCAATATCTGGGGACACATTACACTGGAGGTGCTGACGGAGAAGGGACATGTTTAACCTTGGCAGGGGGAAGAAGAGGAACTTAACAATAAGCAGTTTTCTTTTAAGCAGCAGCTGGTTTCTTGAACTTCACTTAAGCAGAGGAAGTAGCATCCAGCTGGGCTATTGCTATAACAAAGGCCCTCACTAGCACAGAAAAGGGGCTGGGCAGAAGAGGGAGGAAGAAAAAAAACAAGCCCAAGATGTGACTTGTTCTATAAGATATTTGTATGCCAGCTTAGTTTCTAGAAACTATTCATTACTGGAATCCCTTGCACTCTAAACTTTTTGCTGCAGAAATATGGAGAGTTTAAGCAATTTCAAAGTGTTGCAAAAATTGCTCCTGAGAAATAAAAAGCAACTAAATATCATGATGCTGCCTCATAGAAGAGGAATGTTTTTAGCACAAGCACCATTGTGGTGCCATGTAAGGAGATACACTCAGAGAAACTGCCTCCCCACCCCAGCTCCCCTGGATTCTTGGATATCTCAGCAACATTTATTTTATGTCGATCAAAAACAGAAGGAAAAAAATCAGGAGGGCTGGAGGGGACAAAAATTAATGCTCTGGCAGCTTTGAAGAGCTCAGAAGTCACTCTCTCCACCCAGAGGCAGTAATTCAGACACAACTGTTGGCTAGAAATTCGAACTCCTGAGTGATCTTCCCAAATATTGCTACATGTTACTCCTACATAGTCTAAGCCAAATCAAACCTACTAAGAGAGTAAAAAAAAAAATACTGAAAGATTGCCCGCTAAGAAATAGTCCTCGTATGAGAAGATAAAGTGTACATACATTCTAAAAATAAATGAAGATGATCTTTGCAGCCTGAAAGCAGCAGCCAAACCCCTGGCAGTCCCTGTCCAACAAAGTTCTTAAAAATCCATTGCAGAGGAGACTGCCAACTGTGCAGACAGGGTTTCATGTTTGAATGGAGCCTCTTCACAGATGGACACTGATCACTAATGGAAAAAGGATTACAAACTGAAGCACAGTTGGAGAACTGGCCAGGAAAGTCCCCTGAAGAAGAAATCTTGAAGCTCCTGGGCTCCTGTGGCAGCTTCTGTTGGTGATACAGGGATGTGATTTGTACTGCAGGTCACTATCACTAATTACACACGGGTGACTTTTAAAGCTCTAACAAAGGGGAAATAAAACAATGGTTTTCTGTGTTACTGTGATCTTCAATAAAACTCTGACGTAGCAACCATCAAAGTCAAGAAGTAACACAAGCAGTTCCCATTATCAAAATGAAAATGAGACATACCCCTCAAAATGCCCAGATTATTCTTGACTGTAATCCAGAAACTTCAAAGACAAAACACACAAGGACTGGAAGTCTGGATATCTACTAAAATAACCAATATAACCATTCAAGCAGGCTGCTCCCAAATATCAACAAGTTTTGTGTCCTGTGCATTGTAAGTGTGGAGTTCATATTCACATAATAGATTTTACAAGAGTTACAAATTAATGTGACATTGGTGGTGGCTTAATGACAGCTCTGACATTTATCTTTTGAGTCCAATTTCTCAGGTTGTAAAACATGTGTTATTCACCAAGAATGACTGGTCTGGTCTAACACATGTGCCATATTTTTCTGTAGTTCTGATGGCCTAAACACCAGTAAAAATTCTTATATATGGGTTTCATTTTGACACTCCTGCCTGTGATATTGATGTTAACACAAATATCTACAGTTACATACCATTTCTGTGAAATTATTCAGCAGCCAACGTGTCTGATACACAATGAGATTTCTCAGAACACTTTAACATACCTCTTAAGGCTAACCCTACATAAACTGCTTTTGCTATGCTCCCAAAAAAGGGTTTTGCAAATGCCCTGACTAATTCTCACATTAAGATTTGTTGGTGCTATCAAGGTAAGAGACTTTGTGGCTCTGGGCAGACTGATCAAGCTGATCAGTCACTGCTTTTCAGCATCTATGTGTCTGTGTGTGTTGTGCACATGAATGCATGATGGGTGGAATGGTCCCTTCTAAGCCTAAATTTTACTATGATTTTATGACCTGCTATTTGACATTAAAAAAAAGTTAAAATATGACAGATTTAAAATAAAACTGAGTCTGAGGACATAGAAAAAGCATGTGCAAATCAACAAGGGAACTTACAAATAGAGTTAATGAACAATTTAAAAGGTCAGTAAGTTTTACAAAAGTGCCATTATAGACCTTCAATACGCACACACAAAGAATTTGTTAACTGAAACTAAAAAACAGTTGTTCCTGTTTCTTCTCGCCTTTTGCATTATGGCAACATTAATGACAAACCTTTCCTTCTTTCACAGACCCCACAAAAGGAAATTCAAACACCCTTTACAAAGTGAAAAGACAGAAAGCAATTCTGACTCTAGCTGAGCAACGTGTGCGCACACAGATTTTTACAACATGCATAAATCCTAAATGGTTTTTAGCTCTATGAACTGACAATTTTCTAAATTACAGATAACGAATTCTGCAAGTCATATTTTGGCATACACATTTAATCTGTTAGACCCTGACCACATAAGAAAAAAACCAGAAAGTTTACAATAACTTCAATTTGACAAAGGGAAATTTACACAACTCCAGTTTTTGGAAGTCTATTTTTCAGAGAACTATACTGAAACTATTCTTTGTGTGTTTCTTGTCCACAGAGTATCTCTGCAAGTTTCTTTTCAGAGAATCAGATCCTAATTTTTGCTTGCATGACCCTATGCCACGGTTGGACTGCATAATGTTTTTCCTGCCACATAAGCATGTCTATAAGAAGCCCAAACAAGTTCAGAAATAGTTATATAACATTTTTTGCATTTTTGGGGACTATAATTAAAGCGATAAGATTATGGCAGAGATCCTAGAACAGATTAAGCACAGAATTCTATGATGAATGAAAGTTTGGGTCATTAAAAGTGCAAACCTAGATTTTTTTTTTCTTTAAACCACACTCAGTTCAACATGTACAACACAAAATTTTGCTCTTAACAAGCACCTTTAACAGGGATCAGCAAGAGTACTGAGGTACACATAAAGTTAAAACAAAAAATGGATCAAGAAAAAGACAAAAAAGACAAAATTTCTATTAGCAAGCCTGACTCAAAATGCCTGTGGTGTATCTAAAGTAGTTACATGCAAGGACATAGATCTAAGAAATTTACAGGAATCCTTAGGGAAAAAAAAAAATTCTAAGAAACTTCTTATGGAGATAACTTTGATGTACACAAGACCTCATCCACACTGAATTAATGTGAATCAATAGTTTCATAGATCTTGAAAGTTGTCTGAAGATAGAGCTTAATATTTACTTTAACATACCGAGTGCTGGAAATAGGAAGCTAAAAGACTCTGTGGTTGAAAAACTGGATGAAAACTCAAGCCATCTAGCCTCCAGCACGTACAGTGTTGGTTTCCAGCAAAAGGAAAGGAGCCTTTCTGCTGAAATGAACTACTCACAGATATAACATATCGACATATTTCTCTTAATACCGATAATTTCTCTGTGTTTTAAAAATCTGCCAGTGCTGTAACATAGAAAAGTAGCCCCATGACACCTGTGGTGACACTCCTCTTGCTGCATGATGACCAACAGGTATCATTTCCATGCATCATCAATCATAAGCCTTCAACACTGAGCCATCTTCTTCCCAGTGCCAAAGAGATTCAGTGGGGTTTATTGCAGTCCAAAGCACTTTTATGTGGGATTTGAACTATTTCTCTAGTACTTGGTTAAACAGGACCATTTAAAAAAATTCTTATATTAGTACCTATTAATGAATTTAAGTAGAACCCACATTTAAAATCATTGCCATGGATCTAGCTTTCATCTGATATGTGAATGTAGTCTTAATCAGAAAGATATATATGTGAAAATTCAAATTAACAAGATAAGTCAAGCTTTTGGGGAAAGTTAAAAAAATAGAAGGGCAAACTTCTTTAAGTAGTTCCTAATTTTAAAATCACAGCAGACATATTAAAAAAAAAAAGGTTTATGAAAATAACTAATATGTACATAGGTGAAGCTGGATGAACACTGTACTACCAGGACAGAAATATGTTCCAGAAAAAGCATATGGGCTTTGAGTGCACAAGTACACAAACAGGTTGCTGCACATGTTTTATACACACGGTTTGGCCAAAAAACCAGTGACAGATGAACTGGTTTCTGTCTCCTGAAACAAACTGTCCTGAATCCTTTTTTCTGATTTAGAACAGGAAGCAGAAATAATTTCAAAAATTTGTCAAGAGCGTGCACAAATACAACCTCATGATACATCGTCTAAACAGCCATTGCAAACTCTCCTGAGCATGCCTTTCAAATAACTTTGTCTATGCAACTTTCCTGTTTCACCCATTTCATCCCACAAACTACTGTAGCAGTGAGTAAGGCACCAAGTAAGTGTAGCCAGCAGGTTAAGACTTGTATCCATCTGACTGAGCCAGGTCTTGTTCAAACACAGGATGTCAAGACTGCAGACTTTAAACCAGCAGCTATGCACTTGGCAGTGATGCAAAGCAGAGCAGTGGTCAGAGAGCAGGGCTGATCCTGCCTAGAGAGCTCGCAGCCCTGTGAGAAGATAGTGACAGGCAGTCACAGGGGCTATCTCAGAAAGTTCAGGAAAAATTGCCTGAAGAAAAGAGAAGACACAAGGATGCGCAAGTTCCCAAAAGATCCATGTGTCTGGAGAGTGCTAACACCAGGCTACATTATTCTACAAATGCTCTGTGATCTCAAGCTGTTCTTCAAATTAAATGCAGCGTTTGATACACAGAAATCTACTGGCCATTTTTTCCCCTGTCCTTTAAAAATGCATGTTCAGATATTTTACATTCCATTTGGGATCAACCATTATAAACCCTCCACTGAATAGGTAACATACCACCTAATCCACATAATCTAACGCTGTGCAGAAGTGAAACAATTACTTCCAAAGACAGACATGGAAAATAACAGCATGTCACCTTAAGACTCTAATCAATTTATGTGTAACAGCTACTACTGAGGCTCCACTGACTACAAACACTAGACGAACAAACAAAATTTAAAAATCTACAAAAACCCAGAAATGAAACAGCAACTGCACATGCTGCTTGCATAGCTGGTGTGCCAAAAGCTGAATTTCTAACAGATGACAAAATGACACATCTCATCTGCAACACATACTTCTTTCTGGACACAGCAAAAAAATAAGAAGGCTAATGTTTCTGACCCTTCTGAAGTCAGGAGGAATATAACCACTATCTTCAAAAGGATCAAAACTGACCCACAAATCTTGTTTTCCATTCTCATGAGCAACTTAATAGCAATCATGAGAATAAAGAGTTTAGGATCACTTATAGCTGTAATCACCTTAGAAAACACCACTGTGAAAAACCTGCAGTTCGAATTTTCTTTTTACTCTTTTAAGAAGAAAATCCATTGCTGTCTGGATAGGCAGGGCTACACGGGATTTCTCAGCTGGATTACTGTCCCAGCAGTGAACTGCCACTGAGCAAAGTGACAGCCACCTCCACGCTTGCTGCCTCACAGGCACCACTGAGTATCAGGCAGGTTAGAGATCCTCAATGACACACAGATTATTTTTTGCTACTTCAGTTTTCAGCTCTAGCAGAAAACCGACTCAACTGGAATCAGATACAATGGACAGACTGGAAAGACCCAGCAAGGGGAAGAAGAGGGCAAGACATTCTCATCCTCCAGCAGCAACCCAGGCTCAGATCAGTGTGCACAGACCACTGCACTGCACTATTAATTGGTCAGAGTTCCAACCGCCTGGAATAAAAAATGTTTCATTTCTGTACAAACAGATCAACATTCTTTGCCTTTCAATTTTCCACCCCTCAACAGTTAATTTCACTTTTCAGCTTTACTGAATTAAAGGACATCACTAGTAAAACATACAAACAAAACCTGATTTCTCCATGCTATACAGCTTGGGCAATATCCTGAGAAAAGTTTTCAATGACTTCTACCTGCCTGTCAGATACAGGCTGAGTACACTTTCAGTATTCTTTCCATAAATATTCTCACCAGGTGACACACTGCATCTGTAAAATATTACAGCGCAGTCTAAAATCTATACAGTATCATCACACAGTATCCCACCTTCATCTTTGTGAGCCTAATCAAAAGCAAACTTAGTTCTATGACTTTTGGATCAAATCACAATTCCAGCGTAAAATTCTGTAGCATCAATTTACTATTCCATGCAAATGAGAATAATGTAAGGAATGTGAACTTTACTTTTAATATATGGCTTTAAAGACAGAACTTTCAGCACCCTTTTCTCAGTATCAAGGCTGGATGTAAGAAACATAAATTTTGCATTTTTGCAAACATGCAAAAATAATTGCATGTTTTGACAAGCAGTAAGTAAAAATGAAGAATATCTATAGACTCAGTTTTGTTTCTTACCTGTCAAAAAACCTCATCTGTAGAACAACAGTAAGTTTTAAAGTAGGTTCAATGGCATTTTATACTAAGAAAATAAGCAGAAATGGCTGGTGCCTTAGTGAGATCACAAGCATCAGCTATGAAAATGTCAATGGTATTTACAAACAGGGAAGTGATGGCAGCTTCATAATAGTCAAGAAGACATGGGAAACTCCTTTCAGGAATTTTTTTACAACACACATGCAAAGTTAAGGCAAAATTCCTTAAATAATGCATGAATAATGCATTCTCTTTAGATAATTCAAACAGGATTGTAATAAAAAAATGTATAAGAGCACCTGTAACAGGTATTTGGCAAATTTCTAAAAAAAACCCCTAGTAGTATCTAAGATTGCTGACACATATTCTCTCTTTATCCTTTCTGGAGGACAAATGTATTTAAATTTGAGGTTTTATAAAAATAAACAGGCTGTTTTTCTTTCCACTGTTAAGTGATTTTACTCTGAGCATCAGAAAGAAGTTTTTCAGGTAAGAAGTAATTTCAGGTTTTTCAATTTATTTATTTGCAATTAGATTTCAAACTGGAGTGTTCTGTCTGAAGCAGCAAAAATTTTCAGCATATTGAATAACGTAATACATAAACAACCTGTTGCTCACAGTTGTCAGTATCAAGAAAACAATAATTAGCAAACTGCAATTCTATAAAATCATAAAAGAAAAAAAATGGGCTGGAAAGGACCTTACAGATGATCTAGTTCTGATCCCTGTGCCAGGAACAGGGACACCTCCCACTAGACCAGGCTGCTCGATTAAAAAAAATTATGTCAAAGGATCACATAATTATTTTAAAAATAAGTAACAACCACCCCATGCAGTAATTTTTATTGCAGTTGTGGGGTTATGTGAAGGCAAAGAGAGGGCAAAGTCCCTATCTTTCTTAGTTCAGGATCAAAACCCACACAGAGGCCACAAGAGCTGAACTTAGACTCACACAGCAAGCCAGTAAAGAATGATGCAACCAGTGTCCGACAACTGACCAGATTTAAAAAGAAATCTCATGTTTTAGGAGAACAGGAACACCAGTGGGATATATTTTTCTTCATATGATTACAACATGTTGAACTCATAGTTTATATTTGCCCTACTGGTTTTACGTTGCACTTCTACAACTGTTCCTGGACTAAAACATGTCCAGGGAATAAAATATGCTGTAACCAAGGCCCAGGGTAATATTTCATTCTAAGAAAAAGTATATTAATCATTAAAAAATGTTCTCTGGAATTAGGAACAAAAGAGCAGTGGGAACAATTTGCACGAACTTAGCCTTTGTGATTCAGTAAATACACCAGCAGTGATTTGAACCTTCCCATTCAGTACTTTGTGGTTGTGCTAACCCAGCATTTCAAAGCAAACTTCAGTCCCACTGACACAATTTCCCATGTCTTTAGTTCCACAGGGGAGAGAAAGACTTTTTGAAAATTTCACCTACTTTCACCTCGAGGCTTCGTGAGACTCCTTTGAAGTTTATAACCTAAGGTTTCTACAGGACGAGGATTTACACAATTCAAAGGAGAGCTTTGAGGAATGCTCATGAATTACTACTTTTTAAATTAACAGACATCTATTCTTACAGGGAAAAGAAGGAAAAGCAAAAATAATTAAAAACCTCAGATTTTTTTTTTCCCTCAACAGATTATCACATTTTCAACCTTTTAAGTATTCTACTTCAACCATCCAATAATTTTACTTGTACTCTGCTTATCTTTCTGAGACCATCAGTAACTTGACAAAGGCAGTAACTTGCAAGCAAAACTTATGGGTAGGACCAAAAAATTATATAATCCTTCATTGTATCATGATAAGATCTGACAAACTTTTTTCCCCCCAGAGTTTCTTTATTCAAATATAACAGAATAAATTCAGCTTGCCAAGACATTATGTTCTCTCTGCTATTACTTGAATAATTTAATTTAGCATTTGTTTCAAGAACATTTTCAAAAAGAACCCATAAACTCATATGTCCTCTAACCTCTTCAAGCAGTAGCTTCCGCATTTCCTCAAAGAATGTAAACAACTTTAAAAACAACACACTACTAATGGATAAAACATTACTCTTCTCTGTACAAGGCCAGTAAATACACCCCCTTTCTGTCAATGATATTTACAGAAGGATGGTAACTGTGCAATCAGATAATGGTTAACAAATTTTAATGAAGTCTGCATTGGCTATCATATCTGAACTTGGTGGTATTTAGGTTCTGGGGAGCTTCCTGTGGCTTCTTAGACCCAAATCATCAGTCTAAATCCAGTTAAAAAGCAGAGTGAAACAATACTCTGATATTGGGTTACATATGTGGCTGAGATTACATGTTAGCCTAAGGGATATTTGAACCACTTCAAGTGTTTTATATAATAATACCACATTGAAGAGCACTGTAGAAAGCAGTTAATCTCCTTGGGCATATCACCCAGCAACAATTCTTTCCTAACTTTTCCCACAGATTCATGGCAAATTTCCAAAAGTTCAGAGGTTTGGTGAGTTTAAGCCTCTTTAGATTCAGATTCCTATCTAAAACTCCCTCATTTCTGATCCAGAAATTTCATTAGATATGATCTTCCCCTTTCTCATTATGCTAGAAAAGCTTTGCAAGCTTCCTTTCCTATTGCTGTTGCAGTACAGCAGTTGCCATTAAAGGACTTGTTCTTGAATACTGCAAGCATGAGAACATGTGGCACCAGGCTGAATGGGTGAGACTTCAGGAACATGACCACCAAGCTTCTCACATCTCAGTGCAACCAAAAAGGACCTACCAGGAGCTAATTACACCACAGAGCTATACAGAATTTTAAAGTCCTGAAGACAGACCCTCTTCCTGGCCAAATCTTATTTTTACTCTTTGATCATCTAAAAATACAATAAAGATTTCTTTCTAATTAACTTATCTTATAAAATTTGTCCTGTGCTGTACAGATCCATAAATAAATAATGTGTTGTATCCCTAAGTATAGCCAACACACTTGTTTTCCCTTCTGAAAGTTGCCTATACTCAATAATTTCTTCAAGAAATGCTCAGATAAATGTATTAAAAAGTGGCTGAATTAGGTTTTAAAAAGCTTTATTTCATTTTGGACTTGAAGATCCTTGTGGGTCCCTTCCATCTCAACACAGTCTGTGATACTGTGATTTCTACTTCAGAAATGCAACAAACACTGCAGACTGAAAATCTGAAAGAGGATGGCATCACTCTTTGGCATGCTTCTTAATTAAGTCTAATGCATTATGCATGATGCCCTTTTGGCTCTGGCATGGCATTGCCAGCTGTGGTTCACTGCTTATATTCCTGATTGGAAAGCACAAGATAGTGTAACACTTCTTTCTTTCTTTCAGTACCTTTCCTCTCAGCAATGGAAAAAGCAACTTGAGAAGTGTTCTATCAAATTTACTATGTACTGTTTACCTGCATTACAACATATAATACTTTTTCTATGTAATGTATGGATAACAAAACATTATGGACACGCATATTGAAATACTTGCAGAAAATCCCGAGTTATTTTTGATGCTTTGGGTTTCAGCTTTTATTTTTTTTTCAGAATCTCTGCTGCTTAGTGTGTAACTCTGAAACTTCATGTTAGGTGTCAGCAAGTTCTCTTCACAGGGTAATTAGACAAAACAATCCCTTCCTAGCTAGAGAAGCAAGGACAACTGATACCCAAAAAGCATAAATAATGGCTAAGGGAAAGGGGGCAAACCAGGGGGCTGAGACTTCATAGCCTGGGGCTGTGGTTGGATAATTGACCTCAATATGTAGACGAACCAAAACTCATAAAAGTGTAAAAACTCATGACCAGGATCCATCTTGGATTTGATTTGGGTATAGCCCTGGCCAGGCTCTTGCACTGCCCAAAGTGTATCCTTTCAATAAATACCTATACTATTCCTTTTGCTCTGTCTAGTCTTTGTTCCAGGTCAGCCTTTCCAGGCATCAGTTCTATCTGACAAACCTCAATCATTATTATAGTTGGCATTTCCAGGTGCTCAGACATATTATTTCACTACTCTAGAAGATGATGAAAATATAGCGCAGCTACCTTAGTTTTGAGATTTTTAATGGCATAGACAATACTTTCAGAAATATCACTGAAAAGAAAAAGTGCAAATATTTATACAGCATTGTAGGGCTGTCTGTTTGCAGGTGTGGTCTTAAGAGGATTTCTCCACTCCATGCGGGTGAACAAAATGCAACATTCACTAGCAGTTACATTTCCAAATAGCTTCTCACTTTTAACACCTACCACAAAAAGTATTATGTGCAAAGTGCCATCTGATTACATACAGACCTGCCATCTTTGGCTCAGAGAATGCCCAAGTTGTCTATCTCATGATATTGGGATAGTATTCTGGAAAAATGTCACGATATGCTTGACATTCTTCCTGGACATCTGCTTTGGCACTGTTAGAGACTGGGCCAGACATGCCATTGGTTGCTCTGCTCATTTGTCTTCATATGAGAACAGAACCACATTTGAACAGATTTTGGTTTTGTCTTTTCTTTGGCCCTTTATGCAAAACAGTTCTCAAAAGGGGATGAAAGGAATCGTGTAAGAGGTTTAAAATTCACATTTCAAGAGAAAAATACATGAGCACACAGAATTAATGAAAACCTATAAATAAATGCAAAAACCCTAGTCTACATATAACATTCCCTATTCAACATGTTTTCAGAACCCTTCCTGAAAATGAAGACCTTTATGAATATCCATTGATCTGTGTGAGTCCCATATACTACCTTATTTTGTTCTTAAAACGTGAGTTACCTGAGCCAGGCTTTTCCAATACCTATTGAAAGTCATCATTCATACACCTCTCTTCACTGTCTGGATTTCTGCACTTCTATAAATGCAACAGTGACCTTTAAATGCATTAATTGTATCTGCTTTGTTTTCCATACTTTCCTGTTTCCAGAACTTGATTAAGTTTTGGCAAAGTATATGCTTCACAAAGCTGAAAACACTGGCAATTCACAAGTATAAATTAATCAGACAACAGGAAACACTGTCCAAAATTCTGCTACCATTTAAACCATCTTAAACCCTCTGAAATGAGTAAAGCAGCACAGAAGAAAATAGTGTGTTTTATTTTCAGGTCATAGGGTTTTTTCTACAGCTCAGGAAGCAGTTTTTAGCAGAAAAATTCTGTGTGATTTTAATAAAGGGTTTCTGAAAACAGACAAGAGAAAATAAGTACCACCACAGACTTTACAAGAAACTACTTACCAGTAAGATCATTCCAAGTTAGTTATTTTGTGTGATTCTGTGAAGCTTCTTGGAAAAACTTATTTATAGAAGTTTATGAAATGGATCCCGTTCATCCTTCTATAGGCTGAAAGTTAAATACCTAAAAGGACAATTTGCCTTCTTGTGAACTTGGCAAGGTGCCCATACTCTGTAAAAAAGAGTTGCAACTGGGTCTTTCTTGGTTGTATTAAGGGTAAAATGGGGTGATCTCTCTAGATCACAACTTAAGATTATGGAAATGTGCAGACTTACTACCAGCTGGTTTATCCTCTACACTATCAAAGTAGCTAAGTCTGTATGTTAACCTTCAGAATGCATTCCATAAACACTCTTTGCATTGCTATGAACTACGTATGAATAAGCACAGCCAAGACTTGGAAGGAGTCTTTATTATTCAAGTTTCCTCAGTTCTGAACAATTACTTTTTAATGACTGATGAGTTTACAAGAAGAGAACAGAAAGCCTTAATGGTGAGATTCATTTTACCTATACATATTGTATAAATTTATGTTTACTGTTTCTTACTGTTTATGGAAATTGTATATACACTTCACACAGTATTTCAGCCCTGGTGAAGAGACTGTGGACTCACAGGCCCACAAGTGACACATCCCTCATTCTCCTCCAGAAAGACACTTCTCTTAAAGGCTGAGCTGACCTTACAGATCATCTTTGTCATTACTTTATGGAGATAGAACCCCCTGCTGAATACTTCTCAGCTTACAGAATGGCCTAGGGCTCCACTTATGTGGGAACACCAAGAGGTTCCCTACATGCTTCCCTATACCCAAGCATGAGATTGTGGACTGGGCATGGCTACTCTCGCACAGCCCACAGTAACTATGGGAGAAAATACCCTGCATCAAAAAGTTTTAGAAAAACTACTCACCCACAAGTGAGATAAAATGGCATGAACAGTAAAAAAAATAATCTGATGGCATGGTTTTGAGAAGAGGAGATAAAGCATACTTTAAGCTATACCCTAGCCAGGCTTGTCCCATTTGTCGTGTATGGAGCAAAAGACATGTTATGCCAAAACTACTCTGTGTAGATGCTAAAAAAAATATATGAAAATTTTACTGAAGTTGCAAAATGAAATGTTTTGTAAATTCCGCTTCATTCCCATGGTGAAATTCTCTTGGGTACAATTATAACTTACTAAGCTTACTGTTGTTACAAGAAAAAGTCATATTAAAGTGCCCAAATGAATTCCAAAGAGAATAATTTCCTGCATTTAGAAAAGAAGCAGTAGAAGAATCAAATTTTCTATGCAGTTTCCTTTTCCCTGACACTTCCTTTGGGGTGTGTTAGTTGCTTACTTGGAAGAGCGACACCTAACAAACACAATATAAAATGTCTCCCCACAATCTCTTGTGTGTCATGGGCTTTCTTTAAATAGCATTTAAAACAGTCAACTGGCATAAACAGGCATCCCAACAGCTACCCATGTGAGCATTACATTTTCACTTATTTTAAAGATAGGTATTGTTGCAAATTTATTTTTATCTTGAGTCCACTCAACTCAAATTGTGAATGGTGTTTTACGGCCATAAAATACAAGTAAAACCACAAAGGGTGCTTGGACAAGTGACCAGTGGGTCATGTACTTGGGTCTCTTTTGTCTAAATGAGGGAACCTACAACATCTGTGAGAATGGTCTCAGGATGTTGGTGCAGAGGAAGGACAGAAAGAAGATCACAGCACATGTCTGCAGAATGACAGATTCTGTTACAAATCAGTTAGGCACATTCCTTCCAAGCAATGCTGCCACAAGTGATAGTACCCTTATCCATCCCACTCTCCCAAAACAAAACTAAACTGAAAGCCACAGTACAGCTTTAACACAAAGGATTTCATTTAAAGCAGCAATATTGAATTATCCTGCTGGATACGGAACAGTACTGTGTTTCCACAAGAGCTGTAAGATTAAGAATGCCAGATCAGAAACCAACCAGAATGATGTTAACACAGCCATATCAGAAGATTATACAGAGATTTCATGGATCCAGTAAGTCAGGGGACTACTCCAGCTTGAAAGTCTGCTACCCCTTCATCCTGTTTGGATGACAGTATTCCTGTCTCCTCTAATCTCTGCTAAAAGACAGTGTACAAGACAGACAGATGTTCCAGGGAACTTACTGGCAAAGCATCTGGGTAGATGCTCTGAAAATTTCTCCCCTCGAGCATACCTCAACTGGAGAAACACACTTTTCCCAAGATCAGAAGTGTTTAATATGTAATTCCTGTCCAAGAGATATGAAAACAGAGCACCTTAAAGGCCTTTTAGCTCTACCTGTTATCCCAAAAACCTCCTGTCTGCACATGACCAGATCAGGATTAAAATCCTGACGTTGACTTTTATGCTTGGCTGCACTAAGATGTCATTAACACAGTGAACTACTGACATAGGTAACTCTAAAGCCCTAACATGCAGGCATGAGGACCAAGGTTATTAAAAAAAAAAAAAAAACAAAACAAATAAACAAACAAACAAAAAACAAAAAACCAAACAAACAAAACAAACAAACAAAAAAAAACAAACAAAAAAAACCACCCCAAAACAAAACCTCCAGCTTGCCCTACCTATTTCATGACGGCTGTTGCAGTGAATTCTGGCCACTATTCCAGGGATTGTCGAGACCTCAGCTGGTCACAGCAAAGCAATCCATGGAGCTGCAGCTGCAGCACTCACTTGCATACATGCAAACTAGGAACAAGCCCTAGCTTTGAGAGGGTGTGAAAGAGTCCTGTTCAGTTTGGGTGCTATATCACAAAAGAAAAATCCTTACTGTATGAAAGAGGAGCATTTAGACTCTTCTGACTGATGCTGGAGGAGCAATTTCTCCTGCAGGCTCTTGATAAGCCTGGCTGCTCTGCTAGCCTGACTTGAAGTTTAACACTAAAGGGACTAATGTGAACAATAAATCTTCAGTGAGCTAACCAGGCTTTAATAATCCTTCAAGAGCAGCTAGCAATAACTGAGCTGCATAATAGCAAGTTTCCCAAAATGGGGTCATCATGCTGGAAACAGGGCCTTGTGTGTGAGAGAGACAATGACTACAGTACTGAATCATCAGCTTCACTATTCCAACTATTCTTGACCATAGTGTCTACTTTCAGACAATGCACTGATCGTGGTCAGTGCATTCACACTGGGTCGTAGTCGCCAGTAAAGCCAAATTTAACATATACACAACATAAATTTCTGAAAAACCTTATTCTGCCAAGATTTTGTATATTTAAATAACTTATTAACTGTATGATAAATGAAACAACACCAGATACTATTCTACCTTGTAGTGCTTCAGAAAATACTCTGAAGAAAAAGTCAAAATCAGTATATTTTAATTTCTTATTATATGAACTGCCTGCATAAACCAGGATTTGGGAATACAAAAACACCTATTATTGTACATATTCTGTGTGTGTGCATATGTAGCAACATAGGTAAATAAAATACTTAAATTAGGTTTGAATGTAAATGTGTATAAATGTATATAAAAAGGTACCACAATAGAAACAGTATAAATAACATCACTCTATGCTGACCTACAATTTTATTCTACCTTTTTACCATAGTTAACATGTATATTTAAGGAACCTTTGTCAATAATTTTATATTTAAATTATATTAAATTATTTTAGTATTAAAATAGCTAAAAATATAGGGATTCATTTAGTGTTTTGTCTCACACGTACAAATCCACTGAAGCAGGGATAATAATGAACAGAATTGGACCCTAAAAAGTTCTAATTTGACACTAATCAGTAATAAAAGGCAATGCAAACTTGCGTTAAACTGATTACACCCATATAGCAATATCTGTATAATGGCTTTAGCTGCTTAGCAACAAAAGTACAAGAATACCAGATAAAATGGATTATAAAATCTGATTAGTCCCAGATGAATGTAACAGTGGCAAGTCATCTAGGTTAATTTGCACTGTATATCATGAATGACACTCCTCTGAGCTATAATGGCAGAAGACTTTTTTTTTTCTTGTACAAATACACATAAAAGAAACAAGACTTTATTTAACCTTACCAATGACAGTTTTGGTCACATACTACAGGGATTCTTCCTAAATTAACTTAGAAAACAAGAAGACTTAATAGAAATCGTAAGCACAACGATTCTCTTTCCCTTCTATCTTTTACACTTTATTACAAAATAAACCACTTTTAAAATGGAACTCCATTTTACACTTTTCCACTGGACTTGCAAATCGTTTTCAGAAATATTTAAATACAAGCCATAGTGGAAGGAAGACTAATTACTCTTGGTTTTTAGAGGGGTCTGATGCAGGAAGAGGTTCAGGGATTTTTCAGAGTAACAAAGGGACATCATGACAGCTGAAACAGAATAAAACATCCTGAATTACAGCTTCATAAACACCAGACTTCTAGCATTACTCTGAGTGTGCTAGGTACAGTGCAAACACCAGAAGGGAATATCACCTGAACCACAGAACTCGCAATCCAGGACAAAGCAGCAGTAAGCCACTAGGTAGCATACAACAGTTAAGGGACAAACATAAGTCACACCAGGGTCACCACAGCCCCTTCCTGATGTCCTGATGCCCTCCTGCCACCTCACGTGGCTGATCTCTACCTTACAACACCAGAACACAGGAAAGAAGTGAATGGTCTTGCAGGTCAGCCCCAGAGCTATGCTATGGATAGATACACTGATTTTAACACTGTAGGGAAGAGTAATGTTTCTATGGGTGGCATAAGTTTATTTACCTGTAGTAATTGACTTTCTCTACCCTTTATTTAACTCCTTGTTTCCTCTAAGAGAAAGAGCTATAATGTTGACTAAGGGTCCTAGAGTTCAGCAACTCAATCATTCAACAGGAACATTTCTGTGCACTAAAAATACTGTCTACTACATCTGTTGAACATAGTGTTATGAAAAGAGAAGGTGAGCACTATCTCCAAATATATCTGATTTTATGAAGTTGGATAAAAAAAATCAAATGGCAGATGTTAAAAAGCAGCAGCTCTCTACTCTTCTAGTTTTGAACCGAATTATCATAATAAAGCTTTCATTGACTTAAATAATTTAAACCTCATTTTATTTCTTAAGTATTTATTAGAATAATTCATTATAAATTACAGGGTGGGCACACACATGTGTATGCATCTCATAGGGAACAGGTCTAGAAAATTTCAAGTACTTATGAAGAAAGTTGACAGGGGTATAGGAGGAATGAAGCTACTTATATTTTCTAGACTTTTTCATAAAAAGCACTTTAATTCTCACAGAACATCCAACTGAATGAACACAAGGATGTCTTCAGAGAAAACATGTCTAGAAGCATTTAAATCCCCTTTGTCAGCCACCTGACTGAAGCATTATCCATAAAACCTCAGGTGTATACTGTTCCATAGCTGATCCCTGAAGCAGGGTATGAGCTTGGAGGCAAGAGGACACTGAAAAGGGGAACTGGGCAGCATCAGATTATTATCAGGTAAGATACTCCTTACTGTAAAATCAAGGGACCAACACATAGAAAAAGAGAAGATATGAGGAAAAGTGGAAACAAAATTAAACCCTGAAAAATGCCCTATGTTTCCTCAATGCCTTTATTGAGAAAACAATGCCTACACAATGAAGTCCTGAATAAACCAAAGATGATGATCAGCAAAGCTCAGTTATTACAAAAATGCTGCACCCTGTATATGAGGCCTTGGGCAGGTTTGACCATACCCTGGCAAAACAAGAAGGGAAATGCTGCCATAGCATAAAGAGTGTTGAAAAATAATATCCAAGGGTGACACAGTTTTACAAGATATGCTACACTAAAAGAGTTAAGTTCCTTCCACATACAAATCCAGATCAGCTGAGGCCCTGTCTGTAGATTTTACCTTCTTTCTGATGCGTAGGACTGGGTTGAGGAGCTCATTCCTCAAACTACTGCAGACAAAACACCCTGTGTCAGCTTTGCACACTTTATCCCAAGCTTTGGAACTCTCTCAACTTCAAGATCACTGAAAAATATTTCAAAACTATTCCTGAAGTACAATACTTGAAGATATTTTTTTTTAATAGATCTAAAATGTTGATGAGAGCAGGGGGCAGTGGTAGCTCATTTTTTGATGGGCTTAAAGCAAATTGGTTTGACAGAAGTTTGCTTTTGTATTAAGCAGGAACATAAAAAATATCAGTCCCAAGAATATTTCTTTAAAGAAAGGAAGCTAGATGGAATTGCTAAAAGAAATTAGATATATAAGGCTAAAACCACACTAGTGTATAATGTATGCTGCTGGTAGGCATTATTCAGCACAATTTCTGAATTCCAAAGTAATTTAAAATATTAACCCTTACTTGTCATGATAATTATAGATTCATTTAATAAGTGACACTAATGAAAAGTCTGCTCCATGTAAAAAATAAATAATACTGAAACACACTTACTGTAAAAAGCATATTAGGCAACTTTTCTGCAGTGTCTTCAGCTGATTACTGCAGGAAAACACTGCAGCATATAAAGTCAAACTTCTACATCTGCATTTTTGTGGAAGAGGAACAAAGCAAGTAATCTCATTACATAAAGACAGCCTCTGAGTGCTTTGACAATGAATACTGAGTCAATCGTCCCATTAAGTCAGGGTGTATACTACAAATATGCTCTACTTGAAATGTAAAATGTAATTCCAGCACGATAACTTCAGGGACCAGTTCTGCAAAGTACAGCTGCCATGCCATGGCACACAATAGCAGTGTCAGTAACTATATACTACTGTGGAACACACTTAAAACCTTTTGTACTACTGCCTTTGTCTCAATGAAGCTATTTTAACCACAGATTATGTTTGTTCAAGCAAGTTTTTCTGCCTGTTTTCCTCCTGAACCTGAGAAAGCCATTCAGTGACTAATTTACTTGGTACATTTTCATTTGTTGCCATTTATAAGTAACATGTACTTTTAGCAGGCCTACTGCTTTTGCTTTTTCATGTATTTTGGTATTTGGTATTTTCGTTCCTTTAGAAAGAGTTCTTTGTAAATTTTTCATAGGACACGCTCAAGAAAACCCTTCAATTTTTAAACTATGGCTGTTTAATTTCAATAGGTATCACTAGGTATAGTTTTGATTGTTTGATAAGAGACACTAGCCTAAGACTTTCAACTGTAAACCACTTCAGTATTAATTCCTCTGAGCTCAAGAAAAGTCAGAAACTACAGTTTCTCTCTGCTAAGAAGTCTGGGAAAAGAGAAGACAGTGAGAAGAACTTCTGAGTATCTTTGATGAATGCCTTTGGAGAGCAGGGAGGAAGGCAGAAAGTGTGGTACAAAAAGAGGGAAGCACAGACCAAAAACACAAAAGGAAAGGAATCTCCAGGAAATCAGAGGAGTAGCAGAAGAATCTTCAGTCATAATTTACTTAATGTACAACTGATCTTTACCAATGCTCTGACTATGAGTCACATCAGGCTGTTGATACATTTATTTATGCTCCAAGGAGTGCACTCAGTCCTAAAGGTCCCTTTTCTGTTCACAGAGTTTATACCTCACTCCATTACAATCTTTTAATCACTTCTTTCATCTGAAACAACATGCTTAATTCTAGTTATAAATTTTAAAATAATATGTTAAAACATTTTAAGAGTATGTTCACACATAACAAAAGTCTGAATGTGAAACACCCTCCACAGACCAATGTGGATGCCATCCTGCTTTGTGTGAACTTCAAAGCATATAAAATGCTAGCACATTTTGACTATTTTAAGAACTGCATAACCCTGTTAATTGCTTGCTGTTTCCAAATTCAGACCACTGTAATCTTGATCCTACTAGCCATTTTCTACGGCTTTCCCACTGCACTATTTATCTTTGCTGACAACTTTGCTAGGAGATGTTTTAGTCACAGCTTTTCTGCAATGCTACACCCAAGTACTGCACACTGGATGTTAAAAACACTTGTACTTAATTCAACAAATGATACACCCTATTAATGTACCAAAGAAACAGAAAATGGCACCTCAGTAGGTGCCAAACCTCCTCAGTAGGGGCCATTTTTGTGCATTTTATGCATGTGGGTTTTTAAATTTTTTTAACTCATTTACTGCCATCTCCTGGTACTTACAAGGTAATAGTAGTTATGCTTTTTAACAGCAGCCAGTACTCCTGTACACTACCAATAAAACGCTGAAAACTTACCAGAAATATTTTCAAAATATTGCTGTACTTTTTATGCTGTTTTCTTTCAGGCTGGAAATAGTAAATGTTATTCCTTGGGCAGAAGCTGGTAAAAGAGTCATATAGCTTACCTTTGTCTGGAAGCAGCAGTAAAGTTGTGTTAAATATGGATGTTTCCGTGCCAATGCCAGGATTCTCTTTTCTGTCATTGTACAGTCTACATCATCATCTTGGAGTATGACATCTTTCTTCAAGACTTTCACTGCATATACTTCATCTTTTCCTTTTAGCTCAGCTAACATTACCTAAACCAAAGAAAAATTCTTTTTACATATGAACAAGAGATGCCATAAATGCAGGGTTTCTTTTGAGTTTGCCTGCACTGAAAGCAGAAAGACAGTTGCATAAATGAAGGGTGGCATAACAATTGCCTAAATGAAGCTGCAGTTCAGAAAATAAAAAGTACAATAATTTTAGAAGCATATACCTCTGGTATTCTTCAAATTTGAAACAGAAGGTATCTGTTCTGTTTGTTAGTAAAGAATCTTAATGAGTACCTATCAGTGAGGTCTCAAAAACTAAACAAGGAAGGAAGTTGATGTAAAACATAATTTTATTTCCCACTTTTAACTCCCAATTCTGGTAGTGATATTTGAGTGTGATGGACTTTGTATACAATCCAAAGTTACCATTCCAGCTGCTTTCAAGTTGTTGATTTTAACTACTACTATTGTTTAAGGTTCAGGCCCTATACTCTGTTTAAGGTCAGTTCTGGCTAGGAGCCAGGATAATCTTCAGAGAAAGAATTAGAAAACAGGGACACAAAAGAACTGCTTCAGCCCTGTTCCCCTGCATGTGAAGTTCCCGTAATATCAAGGAAGGAAGAGTGTACTTCTGAAACAGATTCATATTTCAGTCCACCTCTTTGATTCCATGGTGCACAATAGTGTGGAAAAAAAAAAAAACAAAAAACTTACGAGCCCTGTAGACACAGCAATGCCCCTTCCACCCTCACCAATTCCCTACTGTGTGGAGGCATCAGGTGAGTCACATCTCTGCTGCTTACACTGTATTTTGGGCAGCTGTCTAAGCCCTGTCATATCTGAGTGGAAATGCTTTAGTTCTGCTTCCTCCAGTACTGAACACACCCACTGAGGAAAAACAAGTACATACAATGTTCTGTGAAGTAAGTAAACTTGAACTGAGAATTATCGGGAAAATGAATTAACCCCACAGCATTACTCCTGACCTGATTTTTCCTGCTTGACCACAAGCAATTTTGTTGAACAGTATGTAACTGCATGTCTGTGTGTCTTCATCAGCCATATCCAAAAATAATGAAACACCGACGTTTTGTTTCAAAAGGCTTGAACCTAGTCAACAAAATGAGCTACAGCACAGACAGGGCCAGCTCATCAGGAGACTGATACTTTTGATCTGTTGGGTAGAAGAAAGCCCCTAGGCTGGAAGCACTTTCTAAACGTCAATATAAACACTTCCAAATCAGTACAGTCAAAACCACTCCTGAAAACTAGCTTAAAAAAAGATAAAAGAAGAAAAGGGGAAAAAAAAGCTACCCACCTTGCCAAAGCTGCCTTTTCCTAATACTTTGATGAAGTTGAACTCTTCAAGACCTATTCGCTTGCTCTGGGCCTGTTTGACCTCCCCGTTTTCACCATTCTCCCCAGGTTTGTTAAGCTGGTTGTCTGTCGACGTGGTAGCTGCTGCTCTGTGCTCCTCTCCCCGGTTGTCAAAAGATAATGCTTTCCTAATGTTGTTTTCCAGCTCTTTGATTTCTGCAGAAATGTGAGGAAAAGTTAGTATTAACCAACCCTCAGACAACCAGCCTTCATTACTCTGTATCAATGTTGAGGGACAGTCATCATCTCTGAATGCTGTATTTAAGAGCATTCTGTGGTTAAGAATACATATTTAGTAAACTGCTTCTCTACCTTACAGTAACCAGCCAAACCCCTGCTCTAACAGGAAGGGTGGCCTTTTAAAATGAACTTAAGAGAACGACATATCCAAAACTTGAAAAATAAGTCAGAATAGTAGCCAAATAGTTGTTCTAGTGACTTTGGGTGTTCCTGTACCACAGAGAAGTACTTTGTTTTGAGTATCCCTATCTTCCTGTAGCACTTACTCATCTTCCCGCTTTAGTATTTTAAAGCTGTGTCTTCAAATGTTCAAAGCATAGTTGGGCGTCCCAGTCCTTGAAGTCAACATGAATGGAGCATCTTATTCGGCTCCAGCTGTTATCACACGCCTGCCAATAAAGTGTTTGACCACTTCCTAGTGCTGCTTCAAGCAGCAATTGTTCAGGTCTGCTAAATGGTTCTGAAGGTTTCTCAGTACTAAAATACAGAGAGTCCTGGTGACAAAAAGTCCTCAGGGTCTGCCCCGAGCTCCTGTATGGTACTTCTGCCTGATGGCCTTGGAAGCAACAACTTGACTGGGCAGCTAAAAAAGCCAAATTAAGAAAGAATTTGGACACATTATTTGTTCTTATTGTTTTAAGCAAAACATCAGATACTTTTAAAAATAATGATCTGATGAAAAAAATGTTTGTGAAACCAAAAGGTTGACAAATTTAAATCAGTTCTGGATTCAGATGTCACAGATTTCTGATTTTTATAAACAATTAGATCAGACTCAAAAAATGCTGCTGACATATACATTCTGTCAATCAGCTGCTCAGCTCAATGAAATCAGGCCACATCAGTGAAGATTAAAATGCCTGTGTCCAAATCTATGGATAAAATAAATTGCTGAAAGGAAACACCATTTTAAGAAGCCTCTAGAGACCACATGGACATGCTAGCACAGTCCGTCTGGATAGCAGTTTTCATTATTACAAATGTTCAACATAGAATTACAAGGAGCCAATTTTATCTCAAAAACTTATTAAAATATGGGCTTTCAGGTAAATAAAGGCTCTCTCTCAACCTCTCTCTCTCTGTGATACTACTTAAAATATCTTCCAGTATTACAACAGAATATATAACTTGCATAAATATATTTCGTTGAAAACGGCCCATGTACTAAACTTGAAAATATCTTAAGATGACTGCTTTATAATTTTCCCTTTAAATGCCACCTAATTTGACAGATTTAAATTAAATGAGAAGCAGGCCATTTTAAAAAAGATTTTACAGTTCATAACTTTAAATGCTTCCATTTCTAGTGGTAACTGCTTTGTTGATTTGCATCTACAGATGCTCACGATCATAGATTTATTTTTTATGAAAATGTATGACAAAATATGTTAGATAGGAAATAGAAAGATTTGTTTGACCTTGATCACATGGAGATGTTGGCGCTGATTTTGACCTATCTTCTTCTGATGATGCGCATCCCGGAACTGGTGGTTGAGTCTCTGCACCTGCAATTAGCTAAGAAAAATTCCAAAAGGGGTACTCAGCTCTGATCTTCCTGTGCCATGAGGAAATTTAATTCAACAACTTTAGTTCAAAAGCAGAATTATGAAGGAAAGTGGAGATCTTCTATCCCTATGGATTCTCACTGGCAGAACCTCAGCCATACAGCAGATGGCATCGCACGAAATGGAAGCCACAATACAAACAGAGAAAAAACAGGCAACTGAAAGACAAAGAGGTTCTTAAGATGAAATATACATAGTGTACATACCCAGTGAGTGGGAAAATTTTCAGAAGCCACTATAAGTCTATCTTCAAATTTATCCAGTAAATACATTCAACTATAACATATATCAGCACGCACTGCAAACTACACCTCACGTAGTGACAACATAACAACACCTTTTCCCAGGAGTGTCAGATCAATTAATTAATTCTCGAGTTTCCTAAGTTTATGTAACATTTTAAAACAGCATACAGGGGATCCCAGTGTGCAATAAGCCAGGAAAAGAACAGAAGCAACTGTCAATGTTTAAAGAAATTATGGCACAAATTGCCTATTTCTGAGAGACCGATGGGTCTGTTGTGACAATCATGCAAACAGAGATACAATGTGGGCCCATAATATGTGGGTCCATTCTCATCCAGGATACACATCATCACTTTAGGTATAACTCCATCAGTTTTGGATGTTCTTGGGGTGACCTATGCTTTTTATTTCTAGAACAGCCTGGTTATTCCCATAACAGGCATGATAACTCCAGAACAGTCATCTGGCAAACATTTCCTCTTCATGAGAATCAGCACATTGCTTGTTTATCAACATTTGCAACACTATGGAGGAGTAGTGCTGTCTGCCAATCAATCAATCAATTACTCAATGCCAATTCTAAGCCATAACAGGCATTTATGTTTTTAACTGTTGCCAGACATTGTCTCTCTGTCAAATTTCCTTCCTCAAAATTACAAAGGGGAAATCCTTCCAGAAATTACAGACTCCAGATCTGCAACATTGTACCAGGTCAGAAAAGTTCAGAACAGATGATTTACACTCACAAAACAAAACTCTAAGTCTTAGGTTTGTACTGAGGTATAAAAAAAATTACTGTGCAAGTCATTGGAGTAGGACTGCACCCCAACTAATAAAGTTATAATACAGTCATAATTATCTGAATTTTTTAATGTGACAATACATAGTAAAATTACCTTTTTCCTCCTCTGCCCACTATTAGTGATCTTATCTGGAGTGACTCCAAGATCTGCAAGAACTTTAGCTATGCCTCTAGCATCCACTCCACAGTTTGGTGCCACATTTGTTTCACAGCGTCGATGTACATTCATCTTGCAAACTGAAATGAAATGCAGAGCAATACAGTAAATTAAATACTATCTTGGCATGCATTTGCCTTACCTAAATCAGATCTTATTGGACCTATCAATAACTTTTTCAAATAAATACAAACTCAGTAGGAAAATGCTTAGCTGGATTTGAAGGGACACCTGAATGCTAATACAAAATTATTAACTTGATTATCATTCTTCTGATGTGATGATGTAGAACAGTACTTTCACACAGTGCCCAGAACAGACATGGGAACAAATGAAATTATTGAATGATCCTATAACTCTTAATTTAATTTGAATTAGAAGGAAAGTTGTTCAGAGCTTGGATTTTAACTATCCACTGTGGAAAGCAAAACATTAAATCCTTATGAATTATTACTTCTTACATTATTTTACTGAAGTAGATTAACTTCTAATGTAGGCAGCCATAAAACTGACAGTGCTTTAAGTTTTAATAAAAATTAAGGGTTGAACACCTACTTTATTTAGAAGGCAATCCTGTTACTAAGCTCTTTCCCCTAAATCTCCTATTATATTATTACAAGGAGAAAAGAAAAGGTTACTTTGCTTCCAGATTAAAGGGAAGAGGCAAGAGTACAGACCCATTAAAACTCGTGGAGGACGGATTTGTTAGGAGCAAATGACATATTTTATCTGAGACTTCAGTGCCCTCTTGTGGAGCAAGGTATAAAGAGAACACAGGTGCACGTGTGATTAAATCCTAGATTATTCTTCCATGGTTCAAATTCCTCACTTCTTTATTTTTTAGAGAAAAGGAAATTATAAAAATATATATTTATAAAGGTACATTTCACTATATTTTCAACAACAGCACTTTTATTTTACAGCCCTTTAAACAGAAAACAAACACATTTGCCTCTGAGACTATAACCAGACACTGTATCTGACCATAACCAGGTGCTTTAGAAAGTTGGTGACCTTCCTTTTTAAGTATGTTTCAGATCATAAGAAGAGAAAAAAGAAATTGCTAAACATGTTATTTTCAATGAATATATATTCAGTGACAAAACCTCAGCAGCAAGCAAAACGTTTGAGCTAGGATCCATAAAAGTGGACATGGAGGAGCCAAACTGCTTGAAATAGCAGGAAAATTTTGTACAGCCCAACTTCATTAATATATTTTGTAAGAAGATGCACAGGAACAAACAGTGCAAAAAACAAAAACTGGAAAAGAACAAAACTGTTACATGCTTCTCATGGTGTTAATAACCACATTAGGCAAGGAAGTACATCTCTGAAGAAGGGAGTCACTCAGCATTTGTTAAAGAGAGAAAGCCAAGCACAGAGAAAACAACATTTTCAGTTCAGATAAGTTCTAGATTTCATGCAGAAAACACTGCGTTTTTACAGGCAATAATTTTATGAACACGGAGACAGACGCTTTGCAATATTGTTTCTACACATCTGCTACACAGTATGAGATATAACAGTTATTTATTTATTTATTTATTTTTATTTATTATCCAGAAATAACCAAATAAGCAGTATGGTACTTGAGTTAGAATATGAAAGAGAACTCATGTATGCCTGGATCAGGTAGAAAGATATTATAGTTCTGGTTATAAAGAAGAAAAAAAGCCCAGATTTAATTGAAAAGTCTTCACTGAATGCATCTCCACCATAATTGAGACAGCATTTGAGCAAAATCTTCAACTGCTGCAAAGTAGCAGCATTTAGAGCCTAACATTTCCTCACTGTTCACTAGCTGGAACCAAAAGGGAAGTCTAACTGTATATAACTTTGCCATTAAAGAAATTTTCTTCCTTCCCTTGCTGCTCAGCAACCTGTGACATGAAACATCAGGTCTGACCTTCACCTACAGTTATGTGCCATCCTAAATACTGCAAAGGATGTGTTTTTATAGATAAGTTATTTATACATATATGCGCGACCCCATGTTTCTGCTGTTGAGAAGTGTACACAACATGATTTTTGTATTTATGAAGATGGATCTATCTATGCTTAAGGCATAACAAAATGGAAATGCTTATCATTCCACTAGGCACTACTTCCTAAGAACCTGATAATAATTTCCTTCATGGCATCATTTCCTTCCACCCCCAAATTGAAGTATTTTATTAACTATTTCTAAAATATTAATTTACTTTGCAATTGTTCATACTCTTTTCTCACCCATTATATAAATCTGCTTGAAACAATGAGATATGGAACCAAACATTTTTGACAACTAAAATGACACAAATGCACCTTCCAGCCATATTTTCCCATACATTTCCTGTACAGAGTACATAGTTCCTAAGTGGCAGAACATAGTGAAACCTTTATTTTCTGGAATAGAGGGGCTAAGCAGACCATTACAAAGGACAATTTAGCTGGGTATCAGAATACCTCATATTCTGGACATGGGCATACAGGACTGGTTCTACCTACTCTAACCAATACAGAATAGCAATTTTTGAAAATTGTATTAAAGGGAAAAGTAGCTGAAATACTGATGTGTGAAAAGTTTAACAAACCTGAAAACACAAAAGGCATATAAACTGAAGGTATGTAAATTGTCATGCTCCTAATTTTCTGTTAACTTCTAATATTCTGTGTGGCAATAAACCTACACAGGAGTGAGTGTAAAACATGTTTCTTAATGTCTGACTGCTGCATCTCTTAGTGACTGGTGTTGCCAAAAGGGTAAGGACCATGTTCTAACCATGATGGAAATCCTTACATTGCTCCACTACTTATTTTCTATTAATTTCTGTACATGCTGACACAGTGACTTGAAGTCTTTCCAAGTCTACAAGTCACACAAAGAAAAAGAAAAACTCTGAAGTGGTTGCCTTACCTTTGCATTGTAAACCTTGTCTCAAAAGACCCCAGAGCAAAGAACCACAGTGGTCACAGAAGGTGGGCACTTTGTAATTGTGAATGCTGAACTTGTGAGGCATGTTGACACTGAAACGCTGGGATCCCACTTGCTGAAAAAGGACAGCACAGCATATTTCATTTTAATTAATTTCCTTCCAATCGGTGTATCCTGAGGGCCTGTTGCATTTTGAAACCACACAGAATTCAAATGAGATGGAATAGATCTGTGCTCAGATGATGACCATTGCATTTGATATATTCCAACCCCAGAATTCTTTTCACTACTTTATCTGGGGAAAAGAGGGGGAAGGGCTGCTGTTGTCCAACAGATAAAGACCCAAGTCTACTTCCTAGTACTTTTGGGAACAACAAATACATAGCTATCAGTAAAGATCTCAATGTGGAAGGCAAGGAAGTCACTCCCAATTGTTTTAGGAACACGAGGCCAAACTAATACAGGACTAGAAAAAGAAATATATCATAAACCTTTACCTTTTCATATCCCACTCTTCTTTGGATTATGACAATGACAATGATAACCTGTTGTGTTCAGGGATTTCAAGGTATGATTACCTACTAATTAAAGGATGTCATTGATACATTTTCATAGCGACCAATGTACTGCAGGAGATTTATTTTTATGTTTTTCCTTCCCTTTTCTATTACCGCTGGCTTTTCTCCAGTGATCTAGTACCCCTTCTAAACAATGAGACCATCAGCAAAGTATGCAAGTCTCCACCAGTCTGGAGCCTGGGAATATAAACCTGCACAAGATTTTGTATATTCCTGTGAGTACTACACAAAACCAGCACTAGCCCCAACACAGTCCTTTATCACAATTTTATGCATGTGATCAGATTTTGGAGGTAATATACTGGTTGTGGACCAGACATTACAGAAAGATTCCAGTAAGGAAAATGCTAGTGAATTGCACAGAAAAAATGAGATCATGAGTTAGTGCCTCATTCATACTCATGTTGAAGATGAAAAAATAGATTACAACTCCCCTGTTACATACAACTCCAATTGTGACTTAAAGTTAGGCTTTACCAATCATATGAATGTAGATTTTTAACAAATGAAATTAAGAAATGTAGTTTTTCTGTGTGGCCAAGGAACTGTGATTACCCAAAGACCACCTCATCCAAGCCCGCGGTGGAAGAGAAAAGGCCCTTGCTGTTGCACAAAACAGGACAGTCAGAATACGTTTGCTTTTCTGTTGAAGCAAAAACTTCTGTGTGAAAAAAAAAAAAGGCATTCACTGTTTATACTCAAGGGCTAAAACTGAAAAGCGTAACTATATTTTGACAATTTGGATGTAGTCTTTGTTAAGGTGAGACTTTGCAAGCAAATTCTGGTCAATCTCTTACGTTGGTGCCAGATACCCACCCAAGCATCCCAGCTCTCCTATCAGCTGCTGATGGCTCAGCCACACAAAATGCAGCCAGGGGGATGAGGGATCCCAGCCTGTTTCTTCTGAATTAAACTGACAAGACTTTTATTAACTCAGAAATGAAGAGAATGTTAAAAATTAAAAGGAGTGGAAAGAGCCCTTGAAAACTTTGAGCTCAGATGTTACAAGAAGTAAAATAATTAGAAATAAATTTGTGTATGATAATTCCTATATAAATGAAACTGTGACAGCAATGTAGCATTCCAAAACAAAAGCTACACCACAAAATGACCAGAAGGGCACACAAAAGTCTGTAGCATCTATTGATTAAACAGAGGAGATGTCATTACTTTGAAGAGATCAAAGACAGGATTTTATATAGGAAAATTAATTTATAAACATTTACCTCATCATGAGTTTCCTGCTTTTTTAAGCCAGCACATTTTGTTATTATAAGTTCATGGCATCTCTTGTGAACTACACAAGTGCAAACTAGAATGACAAAAGCAGATAAAATAATTAGTTTTCATGAAGACGAATTTTAAAGCAGAAGTCTGATCTCAGAAGACTAGAACCACTGTGACTTGAAAGTGTGCAAGTGACTGGTGGTGATTTGGTGTAAACCAAAAAAGTTGGTTTACAAAGGCAGAAGATAATGGACTTTCAAAAGACCAAAGAATTTTAAGATAACTAAAGCATATCTGCTAAGTATTTAATCTGTAAAATGAAATGTTAACCTTCTGAAATGTTAACCATAATTTTTCTCGATTTTTATGTGATTTATTTATCTGATGAAGTCCATTATCTCCACATTACATGAGACACGACAGCAAGAACAATTCCTGCTTAAAAAGCTTCCAAAGGAAAACAGATATAAAGATAATTCATTGTAAAAGTCAAAAGAAAAGAAAAAAAGAGAACTCAGAATATTCTTTCTGTAACACATTATTGTAAGTTGACAGCAGTAAAAGGTTTCAGGAGGCAAAATCGTTTTCCTGATACATCCTGATACAAGAATACATCCTGATGACTTAATCAATGAATAACATTTGCAGATCTGACATAAGATAAACAATTATTAGGTCTATCATAATGTAAAATTCAAGGTCACTCAACAAAATAAAGCGCTCATAGTGAAGTAATGAATTTTACTTTCTCCAGTTTTGGTCATTGTTGTAAGAAAAAAACATTAGAACAGAAGCCAAGGTACCTCTCCAGGTACGTCTGTGTGTTAATACAGTAATTCTTATTATACCATGTAAAGCTCTATTTAAAAATTGGCATTTACTTATTTACTATGAGATTTCATCAAGTCTTTTGTAACTGAAAAATCATCACTAACTTGATAGTTTCTACTTGTTAGATGAGAATTAAGCACAAACACATCATCCCAAGAGGTGATTGCATAAAGAAGTAGGAGTACGAGAAATTGAGTTGAAAAATGGGAGAGGAAAATGAAGCACTTGTGCAGTCTTCGCTATAACTTTCTCAAATGATGACCTCTATAATTATCTCATCTATTTAAATTACAGTCTTCAGAATTACCTGCAATTTTTAAACACAGAATCTTAAGCAGAATAAAGAGCTCTCAATTTTAAAATGCAAGAACTGAAAAATGAAGAAGCTAACATCTGTAGATCTGGTTCCCTAGATGGATATACATGAAGAGATGTCTGGGATCTGATATTCAGGGCTATTAGATGAGGTCTTATTACATATATAATGCTAAAGACCAACAGTTTTGAAAAAAATTACTGTGACTTGGTGCAAAGACTGTATAACTTGTTGAGACAAACTTTATTCTGATCATCATGTGCTAAATTCTTATACAATTCATATACAATACCTGATAAAAATACCTTACTTCTTATAATAAATCTATTTAAACTGTCCTTATGTAGAATTTCTCTTACCTTGACACTGGTATCCCTGTTTTCCTATTACACCCCTGAAAAACAATAAAGTGTTTTAGAAAATGAAGAGGAAATACTTTTAAAAACACAAACATTTTTTCTTTCCCTTTACTGGATGTGCACATGTTTAAAGAAAAGCTCCTTATAACCAACTATCTGACAATTGCATGCCTGGACTAAGAACATTCCAGCTGCTGAGAGGTAGCAGGAAGGATGAGAGACCAATGAAGGCAGTCAGAAGTACAGACACATTTACTACACTGAAACAAAGCCAAAGGGTGCACAGAAAGGGGACAAACATCCAAGAGACCTCTAAATAGACAGATTGCATTTGTCAATATTGCTTGAAATCACCTTAGCCAACATAAAGCCTAACCCACAGGCACTTCTTAGAGGAATGCAGTTGAGTTCATGCACATTTCATATACATTTTACATTAAGAAAGACTGATTCATTACACACTCTTAAGAAATATTTACTGTCAATTACATCAGCTCTAACATGTAAATCAGTATCTCTAGGTCCCTTTGGAAAATATCCAGAGCTGCTAAAAAACAACTGAAAACTGAATGTCTGTACCCCTTCTCCCTATCTGAAAATTGAAAATACTCAAAATAATGTAAATAATTTCTAAAAGGGAGTTCTTGGTATACATCATAATAATAAAGACCGTGTACACTGAGCACCAAAATCTCTGTGTCATTAGAAGCATAATATACCCATATTCCATTAACTTTAGTTGGATGTAAAGGAGCTCTGCATTTCTTAGAAGAAAGATGGCGATTCTTAGTCACGTAACAAAGAATCCTGTCACTGTGACAAAATGTAAAGGTCTAATATTAAGTCTAAATCTCCACTTAGGCACTTACATAATAGTGGACTGGTTGTCTACCTGGAATTTAGTGCGCATTAGATAGGGAAATAAGGAACTTTGCAGCTCAAGGGAGAAGAACCACAAAGACAACCAATTCTAATACTTGTGATGGGAGTTTAACAGCCTTCTATTATCACCTGCAACACTGTTGACAGGTTAATGTCAAAATAAGGAGGAAAAGAACCACTGCTAGGCACCATTTCCACTTCAGCGAAACAGGAATGTTTCTAACCAACCTCCTGCTTGCTCCCCAACTCGAAGTTGCAAAGAAAGCAAAGCCAAAGTTACTCCATACCATATAAAGTCTCTGCAGTGTGAGCAATATGTTGGCTGTCTAAGGTAGGTGGCCATAAACTTGTGTCCATTAACCTGATGCACCCTGCGCCGCACGGCACCCTGGCGCTTCCTGGGGCGCATCCGTTCCCGGAACACACGCTCTTCATTGTCCTTGGGTGCTGAAACACAGGGAAAAACAATAAGCACTGGCTGTCATGGACACAAGTCCAGGGAAACTCAAATGCTACGCATAGGTAGACATTCTTCAAAAATAAAAATAGTCCTCTGTACCCTGCAGTGCAAAATAACTTCCTGAAGTTTTGGGTAATTTTAATTAATTTTCAGCATCAATTACCAGAGGGCAAAGGTTTTCATTGCCTAGTACAGGAACTTCTAGTTCTTCTAAAGCTTCATCTGTAAACTCAAGGTAAATTGGGATTAAGTCCTCTACACTTTATCAAGCACACACAACCTCTTAACAGTAATTATAGTTAGATTCTCCTAACAGCTCAGACTTTCACCTCACTTGATTTTTAGGAGAAGAAAAAGATCTCAACATGCCCATGTTCCTGTACACTCAGAAAATGTTGATACAAGTGCAAGATAGCTGACTAAAAGTGTGTATTATCAAGCAGAACAAAAAATTCCATCCAGAATTGACTACTTTGTAGAATTCCTGATTAAGATCTGAGCTTCAGACTCTAATAACTCACTGTGATACTAATACAGGCTCAGCAAAATGTTCAAGAGAAGGAAATAGTTCTTCTTAACAAATTCCTATTCTAACTGTATGTGAGATTTAATGACAGAGGAAGTATAAAATGAAGTTTATATAATTCAGAGTGAAAACATTTGGAAAAAAAATTCTTCAGAGTGTATTTGCTTTTTTTTGAGTTGTTTTTTTTTTTTTTTGAGAAGTATCATGAACAGCATCCTAATATTCTGTATGCATTAAGAAAAAGCTGAAGCTGAATTAACAACAAAGAACAGTTCACAATTATTAATGGAAGACAGATTTTACAAACATTCCCTGAGCCACTCATGCCTTGGCAAACTAGAATATAAGACTTGGAGGGGACCATATTCAGTCATCCATTGCCAACTGCATCTATGCACTCAATACTTTGCTGCATGTAACACTTGGATCTCTAGTTAACACTTGTCATTCTTTCAATTTCAGCTACTGTGAATCACTACAATGGCCTAAAAACACCAGCTTCAGTCTGATCCAATTTTTTCTGTACATGATTGAGTTATCCACACAACAGTATACAGTACCTAACAATAACACATATAAAATGCAAATGAGAACAACGAGAACAACTCAAGGTATAAAAGTCTCAAATTCTTTTACAAGCATTGAAATAAATCCGGGTTTTGAGGGTTGTGAATATAAAAGGCATTGATTAAAGAATTTCCAGAAAATTGTCTTAAATTAAGCCAATGGATTGTCATCTTGGGAAAAATAAAAGAGCACAGATGAACAAACGGAGACCAATGTGTTTCACTGCAGAGCAAAGGCTAAACTCCTTCACACCAGCAAATTTATTTATGCACAGAAGAGCCTAAGCTCCATACACATTAATGTTTTACAAACACTTCATACTCTGAGTCAGTTTTTGCCCTAAGATGACACATCTGTGGGATGGCCAGAGTGGCACTCCTCCATTCTAAAGTGAGCCCTGAGTAAATAAACACCACCTCATACACAGAGCTACCCCTTTATTTATGCTGAAGAACAACCAAAAAGCAATGGTTGTAGGTCGCCCTTCAATACAGAGATAAGAAATACCAAACAGTTTCCAATTATGTTTCTTTTTATGTTGTCAATTTTTTTTATTTTTAACTATTAAGCAAAACTAACATCTAATAAGCATCACAGCTCCTTAAGAGAATGTTTTTCAACTACTTGTTACATATTATTTGTCTTCCACAAAGAATATGCAACAAGTACTTGTAAATCCAACAAAAGATTTATTTTTCTAGCTTCTTGAACGATTTACTGACTTTACAGAGCTTCTGGAAGTCTTTTAAAAGCTATTACAGGAAATAATTCTATATTAACACATACCTGCTCTTTTGGTTATCATACAGATTGTAGACTTTGCTACAGTATGCACAGCCTGGATGTGAGAAAGTTAAAATCCAACTCATCTGGAAAGGTTTCCCCAAAAAATCCAACTCTTCTGGAAAGGTTTCCCAAAAAGTTGCCTCCTTACATGAAATGAGCAAGATCTTCTGACAGTGCACAATACACATCTGGTATGATATTCAGTCTACAGTACTGTTTTTTTCTGTTCTTTTCATCTTAAGTGCAATTCTTCACAGATAAAGCATTTGTAACTCCACAGAGCATGAAAATCCTCCTATTGTTTTGGCTACATAAACGCTACCATGACACTGGGGTTTTTTTGCTTGTCTGCTTTGTTTCTACCAACAAAGACTTAAAACTAATTTCACTGCATTAGTTTCAATTCTATATTTAATGCTTTAATGAAATTCCATTTTTCCCTTCTAGTACCTACAGGTACTAGGTAGGACAATCAAACATAATCCTTTTCAAAAATGCACTGACTTGAAAACAGACACAAGCAATACATCTGAAAGTATCAGATTAAGCTGCAGCCTCAATTATCAAAAAATCACTTCCACACAAACAGCATCACTGTGTGAGCAGGAACCTCTAACAGCACAAGAAAATGTAGTTTTCTTGGTCTATCTTGTCTAATGCTGGAGGTCCATTATCCAGCTGGCCTCAAACAGTCTCTGCAGTCACTAAAGACCAGCACTTGGCCAAATCCATGCACCATGCCCTGCTTTAGAGTTGAAATGCACAGATGATCTGCACGTTCCAGAGCACTGACTCTGCCACCACTTCACCTCCCATTATATCCTGTGGACAATCCCCACCTTGTCAGTCAGCAGAAGTATTCATTTAGAGGGCTTGGAGCAGCATAGAAGCATAGAATCATGGAATCATTACGATTGGAAAAGATCTCTAAGGTCTGTTGGTCCAGCCACTAACTCAGCACTGCCGAGGCCATGACTAAACCATGTCCCTAACTGCCACACCTACATGATGTCTTTTAAATATCTCCAAGGATGGTGATTTCCCCAGGCAGCCTGTTCTAAAGCATGACTACACAATTTGTTGAGAAATTTTTCCAAACTAGACCACCCCTGGTACAACTTGATAGCATTTCCTCTTCTACCAGTAGTTATTTGTGAGAAGACACCAACTCCCACATCACTCCACCCTCCTAGAGAGCAGAAAAGGTCTTTTCTTAGGCTCCTTTTCCCCAGGCTAAACAAGCATTTGACATTACAGTGCATCTGTAATGCCCACTGGATAACTAGACATGAGCCTTTCAACACAGGAGATGAAGTCACAAGAGAAATCAGCTCAAGCTTAACATTAACTTCAAGTTAACATTAAGTTCAGTCAAAACATCTTGCATAAGACTGGATTTTAGGAAAAAACCACCTTTTTACTGAAAAGCTGGTCAGGCATTGGAACAGGCAGCCAATGATGTGGTGGAGTCACCATTCCTGGAAGTGTTCAGAAAAAGTTCATATGGCACTTAAGTACATGGTTAAGTGCTGAACATGGAGGTGCTGGGTTAACAGGCAGACTTGATGACCTCAGAGGTCTTTTCCAACCTTAACAATCCTGTGATTCACACTGCTGTTTTGGGCCACAGGCATAAAATCAGGCAGGAACTGTCCCAGGTGACTCAGAAGCAGATGATCACATCTGTTCTGGCTCATACCCAGGGTTGTGAAGCACTTATTTCTAGCAGAAATCACAGTAGTCTATATTTAAATTAAAATCCATTTATCTCATACTGAACAGCCACACTAGAGATGTTAATTTATCTGTCTGAAGACACCTACTTCTGAAGGGAGCAACAGTGCTCTTCCCAAATATCATTTACAAGCAGAAAAGCAAAGATTAGAAACTGCTACCAGAAATCAGGGAATATTTGGGAAAACCCTCAAAATCTGTATGATATAGAAGACTAGTGTTTTCAATGCATTATTTTGAAAATACTAGCATTGCAAACAAAATTGGCCTTTTAAATATATTTGAAAAAGTCTTACAGACTAAGGTTCTAGAAAATACCATTAGCATACTGCCTACTGTACATGGTATTTCTATTCTTAGCAGAACAGTTAAAATTAAGTGAATTTTTCATAGTTAGAATATTAGCAAGTTTCAATATAAACAATTTCTCATGGTATTTCTACTAAATAGTCACAGAGGGATGTCGTTTCCTCAATAAAGGCTGTTTCTTTATGTAATGTACATTGTGTTCCTTGTTTTGGAGTCCTTCTGCCTTCTATACTATTCAGTTTATCTTTTTGAAATGCATTTCTTCCATTTTATTTTCAAAAGATGCAGTAAGAAATTATAATTTCCAACATGCTGTCGATGGAGCACATTGAGTTTCGTCTTCATATGATTGTACTTGAGAACTGGCAAATTTAGAACTAATTTTATTTCAAAACCATACCCAGCAATGCCACTGCTTCTTTTCACTGTAGCCAAGAGTAACTCTTGAGTTATTTGAAAAACAATAGCATATAATTGCTTTTATATACTCATATGTACATACATATGTAATGCCTACAATTTTAAAGGCTCAAAAGACTTGCAGGCTTAACTCCAAGCTCCAAGGGAAGTGCTATAAAAGTCACAACTATCTGGCATGAAAAATTGCACAAAACTCATAAATACATGCAAAATGAAACTGTCTGAACTACATTTAACACTGTTCATTGTGTAGTATCCATTAAGTATGAATTTTAAGTCATAACTTAAAAGTAATTTCTCAAAATTTAAAAGAAAGGAAAGTGATGCATAAGGCTTAGCAACCTTCTAAGGAAACAAGACTGGGGGAGGAAGACCTGTACACCAAATAACAAAGGCTCAACTGTGTCAGGTCTTGTTGCATGCTAAAACAGTTTCAGTATAAATGAGAAGGGCTCAACCTGGAGCACTAACTGCAACAAGATTACCTTGCATAGCCATTTCCATGTCTCAGCTTCAATGTTCTGAGTACTCACACAATTCTGACAACAACCAAAAAATGTGAAAA
The DNA here is from genome assembly GCF_963662255.1 of Cinclus cinclus. Taxonomy (NCBI): domain Eukaryota; kingdom Metazoa; phylum Chordata; class Aves; order Passeriformes; family Cinclidae; genus Cinclus; species Cinclus cinclus. Next base: position 85,902,255 of record NC_085048.1, read on the forward strand.
AAGTAAGGCAGAAAAAGAGCAGGAGAGCTTACACACAAATAGAGGGGATAGCCACCATTCTTCATTGCTGTTGAGGCTGATTTCTAAATGGGAACAATGCTGATCCCTTCTCTGAATCTGGAGGTGATTATTACCAGTCAGCATTTGTGGAAGAAAAACAAACAATGAATCTCTAGCTAAATGGCTTCTGCCCTATCAAAACCAAAGTGTGGGCCATGTACATCAGTAATGGGGCAACTGGTGGAGCTGCCATGTAACCCCTTGCAAGAGAACACTGACCCCCCTCAGGGCACTTCTGGAATAGGGGGATTTTCACCCATGGCATCTCCTGGCTGTCACACTGCTGTCATCCCTACCTTACAAGCACCATTCAGAAAGCTAGCTGGTTTAAGAACAACCTTGAGTAATTACACCTGAGTTTAACTGAACACCAAATGCAAAGGAACAATATTCGTACTAATCTCTCATTGCTGAAGATGAAAAATAACAGATTTTGTATCATATTTTAAGCCTGATCACTTTAACTAGTATGTATGTACTGAAATAGAGCTTTTTTTTTTTTTTAGCACTATATAGTGCCTAAACAGAGAAATAGATATTGATTGAAGCAGGAGAGGCAATTTGTCTAAAAATATGTTGGAAAGTGAGAAGGGGCAGAAATATCCAGGACTTCTCAGGATTCAGGATGGAGTGCAACCAGATCATTATGCATCAAAATAAGAACTCAAAGAATTATTCCCAAACTCTATTCTGGGCTTTACAGTAGAAGTATATATACTGTCATTGATATTTGTCCAGGCAGAAATCATTACAGGATTTTGCCTTTAAGACTTTAATCTATTTTAAAGGAAAAATAAAAAAAAAAAGTGAACCCAAACCAACAAAAACACGCCATGAACAAAAAGCTAAACACCCCCAAATATTTGAATTTCTATACCTGTTCTTTTGAAAGAGACTTGTTTAGTAGAAACACATGCAACAAAATTCTGTACCTTTTAGAGAAAAAAATAGTAAGGTAAAATGATATGATTTCATAAAGCTGTTACTGATGAGCACAGAAATTATGTAGATAGTTTACCAGTCATAGAAAGAGCATGAAATTTTTCAGTGTCCTTTTCTAGAAGAATTATTTACATCTAGATAATATTATTATATTAGTTTCCAGACTATTTCTTAAGGAACATACAGGTTTTCCTTACTGTATCTCAAATCTGCTTTAAGAGACCTGACAGGAAATTTCTTGCTTAATAGGAGAATCAAATCTTTCAACAACATCATATTGTTAACAAAAACAAAGATGCTGATTGCTACTAAAGAAATGAAAAATATGCTCACAGAATGGGTGAGTTTTAAAAGAGATATGTGTCTAGACATGTCTGCTAACACCAGCTATTTACTAAATTCACTGAAGAATAAATTCCATTTTAAAGTATATCAAGCCCAAATATGGTGGGTGGCTTTGTAGCATGGGCTGAGGCTCAAACGTATTTGCCTTCAAACACATGCTTACCTTCAAATGCCTAAATGCTTGTCTAAAAGACAAATTCTGCCTGTATGTATTTTAAAATTTCCCTTGACATGCACATAGATAGAGTTGATTTGGGCTGTGACAGGCACTTATTTTTGTTAGAGAACTCCAGTTACTTTCCTTTTCTTAAAAAAGAGCCCAAACCAAAACACCAATAGCACCATAAAGCTACATGATGATTACTTATACACGAATCAAAGGTTTTTTACATAATGATTATCGGGAGCACCTTCATAAGCACACCAAAAGCTGAAGGGACAACAGTAACTCCCCACATCTTTTCAAACAGAAATACTTCCTCATTCAATACACTTAATAAAGGAGAATTTAATGTCCCTAATTACTAAAGAGTCTCATAGATACTGATGGTCCAATTGCAATTTCAGTATACACAGAAGTCCAATTTAGTTTTCAGAAACATCCCAGCCTTGGTGGCTGGCAACAATTTGGACCAAGTGCTCAAAACCAGGAGTGAGGTACCTGAAGAGACTGGGTGAACCCCCAGGGTTGCCCCAGCTGCAGCCCATCCACTCAGCTGCAGCAGGGGCTGGGGTGAGGAGGGATTAGTTTCCATACCTGCTGGGACAAAATTTTCCTTTAAATAACTCAGACTTTTTGTAAGAAAGTCTTCACAATAAGCCCTCAAGTTTCTGCACTTTATCTCCATAATGCCCACGTAATTATTGACAATTTACACAAGACAAAAGTATTAACAACATGGAATTACAGATGGTCATCTCCAGTGACCATACAACACAGTTTAATAAATCTAATATTTAACTGACAGAATTCTGTTTTATAGGAACTGGACCACTGGTAGGGGGTGGATATAAATATGTGGTCCATTTCTTAGATCCCTGGGAGCTCACATGGATGATGGGGTACTGATCTCATTTTGGAAGGTGGATATAGCAATTTCTGTACTTAAACAGCTGTCAGACGCACAAAGAAAGCAAACCAGAGGCTGATCCCTCCTACTTCCTCTCAATTTCTTTATTGGTGACATTAATGATTTTAAGAAAAACGGTATTCCTGAAACAATGGAACAACTTGTAACTACAATTTACATATTACAATTTATTTGACAAAGGAAGTTATATCACTAGAAATACCACAGGGAATTTATCGCTGCATGGCAGGTTTTCTGAAAAGTGAATTTCACGTCTCAAAGCTTTTAGAACAAAGTTTCAACTTCTGAACCTTTTTCCACAACCCAAACATTAGTGCTTTTTCAGTTGTAAAGGAGATGTCGCAGGCAACAGGACCAAAAAAACCAAAAATTAATGCTAACTAAGGTTATTTCAGTCTTCAAGTCTTATTTTTCAGGAGGAACAAACAGCCTCACTCTAAACACAATGCCCTTATGTCAACAAATCTGCAATTGAAATTAAAGAACTGGAAATGCATTCTACATATGGCAAATACTAAAGCTATTATTCAGGAGAAAAAGCTTAGTCCATGACATTTAATGTGTCTATTCATGTCCTAACTAGTAATGTAAAGTAGTAATTTACAAAATGTAGAACAATTTTTGTGCCTTGACTTGATAAATTTGCAGGCAGAAAATTAAATTAGTTTGTGTCAGTAAGAATGAGATCATGCTGCTACAGTGTTAGTAAAGAGCAGTATTAGCAGCCTGGTGTTAGCATTGTTAGTGTAAAGCCCCTGACAGAACTAACAAGATGAAATACCTCACACTAAATCAACTACTTTCTAGAGCTAAAAAACCCCATCTTCTAAATTAAGGAACTACATATATAATACGACAGATTATTATTATAAGTTTCTTGTAACTGATCAAATGATTGTATTGATCAGAAAAGCTATCTTTGGGACTTCACGTCTCTGCCACCACTGCTGCAAGTCTCCCAACACATCCTGCAATTCCACTGCACCGCGCTCCTCGGAGCACGGCCAGCCCCTCGTGGTGGCAGTGGTGGTGGTGGGTGCTCTGGTGACACACACTCATAGACTGTGCTTTGTCTTCAGTGAAAGGAGGGGGGATGAGACAAACCATCACAGTCAGGGCTGCTGTGGGAGGTGAACTTCCACAGTGCTACACAGCCACAGCTTGTTCTAACAGAGCTCCAGGCTATGGAAGTATCCGCGGGGCCAAATGACCTCTCTGCAGGGTCAACACCTGAGCTGCTGGCCTTTGTCAGCTCCCTGGAAAGGAAACGGTGTTGTGATGTGAAGAAGGAAAACAAGCATTGTAAAAACTTCAGGACAAAGCTCTTTTCCCAGAGGTAACTATTAAACCAGACAGATCCCAAATGACACTATTTTAAGCAAGTGTTTGTGATAGATTAGAGAAGTTCAGCAGCCTCTTTATAATATTTGCAAAAGCTACATACATTATGATGAAACAGAACCTTGCATGACTGGGATTTCTAGTCTTTCAGAAGTTGTTTCTTAAATATTTGCTCAACCCCAGCTCTGTTCCTTTCCCACAGAATAACAGAAGCCCAAGTGACAGGCACTGAGAAGATTCCTGAGCTCAGTCCCCTGCACTAGGGAAGCGTCCCATGTACCTCAGGCATCCTCAGCTTTCATTTTTTTGATGGTTCTCAAAAATCTCCACTGAGGGAAATTCCACAACACACTCGTGTTTCTTGTTTCACTACTCTGGCAGGCAGGCTATTTTTCTAATATTCAACCTCAATCCTTTTGCAGTAAGTTATACTGGATGACTGATGGCACCCTGAAAAAGCAAGTTTTTTCCAGCACGGACACCACTGAAGTACCTGTAGCAAGACATCCATTACCCTGTGGATACCATGCAAAAGGCCAGAGACACAGCAAGATCTCACAGAAAAGAGGGCTGCAAAAATTTTGTATAATTCTCAGGCCACAGCAAGACAGAACTGCTTTGCACCACACAGGACCCTGTGGATATTCCAGTCACATGCTAGCTACAGAAAAGTCATGGTATCTGAAGACAAAAAAGGGAATGAAAATCACTTACTGCCTTAAGCTACTAAATCTCAAGGTTTTCTTTCTGATTCCATTTTCAAGATCCCCATCCTAATAGCAACAATTTGTTTCCATCCAAGCTTTGAAAAGTGTGTTACAAAGCACTCTTGTACTTAAATTTTCTGTATTAAAATTCCATATAACCACGTAAAGGATCTATGGGGCATAGCCAACATAGGTCTGAGAAGATGGCTTTCAAATCATGGTTTTATAGTGGCTGTACCCTCAGCAAGCTCAAGCCTGTGATATACATTACACAGATTCAAAGTACTTCGCAGTGGCAGTGAAGTCTTTCCTACAATTAGACAAGTGTTTTTGCTTTTTAAATTTTTTCTTTGTTTCTCAACTGCTTGCCCGTATCTTCCACAGGGCAGGGGAAGCCCACTGCAGAATTGACTGTGATTCAGAGAACCTCCCACAGCACCTACAGAATAACTGACACAGCCAGAGATTATATAGCAGCTTCCTTATCCCAAGCAGGAAGAATCCTTTCAGTTTGACTGATTTTGGTATAAAGTAAAAAGCACAGAATCCTCAATACTCTGCTCAAAATATGCTCATGAAAGTCGGAGGAAGCTTCACGGCAAGGGGAATAGCAGCGATTTATTAATATTTTATTTATGCAGACTTTTCTTCTTATACTTTCAGGTAGCTATAACACTATTCTTCAACTAATTAAAATAAAGACTTTAAAATTTGGAAATTACTTCTCCCTTACAAAAGTACTACAGCAGTAAGACACAAAGTAGCTGTACCTTCACGTAGGTAAACCCACTGATGAGACTGTAAAGGTTCTAATAAACAAAAGAGAATTTGACCCCAAGCAGCATGGCTTATTAAAACAAGGCAATCAAACCTTTGGATTCAATTTTTCACAACTCTACTGATGAATGGAACAAAACAAGTGAGAGATGGTACTGTTATGCCTCAAAAGGACTGTTCTCCAAAGCAGCTGTCACCAAAAAATAACATCTGACACAATTTTTCCATTTCTGGCCCAATATACAACCCATAACGCACTTCTTCCAGTGTTCCAACATGTCACTACTCTTCCTAGTTGACCTATTAGTAAGGACTATGTTATGACTATCTTGTCATCATCTACCAACAACCTCATCTTGCCTGCGTCGTAAGTGGGCAGTTCTTGCAATCAATTGCAAGAGACAAAACTCAGCAGCAAAAGAACTCCTTCCCTTTTTCCACTGTCTTTCTTGCAAACGTGGGAGGAATTTTCCTTATTCTGATTTCCCCCCCAGCACATAACAAAAGCTTAATTAAGAACATCTCTGACTCACAAGCAGTGCTATTAAAGCAACTCTCACATCTGTATCTTTCAACATTACATACATTACTACAAATTTCCACTCAGAAAACAGTAATAAACATCTTACATAAATCTTGAAACACTTGATATGATTTATTATCAGCATACTACTTTCACACCCCAGCTCAACAAAGCATCTCTGGATGTGACAATAAGAAAGAGCATATTAACCCTGCCATGGATTGCAATGGCTATTTTCCCATATTTAAAACACTGTTTGCCTGCCCTGAATGATGTTAATCCTGTGTATTTAATGCATGGTAAAAATGGACACACATGCTAAATAGTATGCGCTTTCTCTTTGCCAGGTTTATGAGGGAATTGCAGATGATGAGTCTGCATGTTGTCAGCAGAACCTGAATGTATTATACAGGTTTTTACTGGGGAGGTGATTGACACATGACAGGAACAAGGAGATGACCCCTTGTTCCCATCACGTATCCCCTCTTAATCTATCATTCCTGTCATGATGTCCTCTCATAACCTATTTTTGGCAGAGGAACCATTTGTCAGTGACAAGATTAAATAAGAGAAGCTTTAATGTCTTTCTCATTTGCTTTGGGTTTCAATATACAGAGTATTTTATTGTTCAAACACTATACAACAACAAAAAATAGAGCAATGAGGGGACATCAGAGTGTTAACTCATTCTAACTTGTTCTAGAAGGAATTGGGGTCCAACCATGCAGCTCCTACCATATCTATCACGTCCTCTGATTTGTAACATCAAATTGCTACCTATAAATATAATGCTGTTTTTTTGCAGGTCTTAATACAAAAGAACAGTAAAGGCATTTCTCTCAAGGTTCATGGGATTCCCAGAAAAATTTTGCAGCATATGAGGTTTTGTATAGTGTGCTTGCTGAAACACACATTACATGAGAACCCTGGCTCTTGTTAAATTAAGCAACACATATCTACCCCTCAGGTTATGGAGGAACGCTTGAAAAACGTGATGCAAATACCCACCCCAAATATATTATGGGAAATTGTGCTTTTCTCTCTACATTGGAAACATGAGTACAAATCAGTATGGGGCTCACATGGCAAGGTTTTGGTGGTGGTGGTAAGCTACAGGGGCAGATTCTGTGAGAACCTGCTAGAAGCTTTGCCTGTATCCACAATTGCCAGCTAGGTGCATGATGGACCCATGCTAGCTGAGGCCAAGCCCATCAGTGACAGGGGTAGTGCCTCTGGCTCTAAGTATTTAAGAACCACAGAAAAAACCCCACTGTGCAACAGCAAACAGAGAAAGGAGTAAGAATATGCAGGAGAAACAACGCTGTAGACAGCAAGTTCAGTGAAGAAGGAAGGGGAGAAGGTGCTTTAAGTGCCACAGCAAAGACTCCCCAGCAGCCCACACTGAAGACCATGGTGAGACAGCCTACTTCCCTATAGCCCAGGGAGGTTCACAGTGGAGCACAGATCCTGCACCTGCAGCCTATGGACAACACCACACTGGAGCAGGTGGATGCCTAAAGGAGGCTGTCAGCTCGTAAGAAGCCTGTGCTCAAGCAGGACCTCAGTAGGATGTGAAGACCCAGGCAAAAGAAGCACATGCTGAAGCAGGTTTGCTGGCAGGACTTGTGACCCTGTGGAAGGGACACATGCTGGAGCATTTTGTGAAGAACTTCAGCCAGTGTAAAAGATTCATGCTCTGCAAGTTCATGACAATCTCCCATGAGAGTGGCCCCATACCGGAGCAGTGGAAGAGTGTGAGGAGCCCACCCCCTGTGTATAAAAGAGCCCAAGAGAAGGTGTGCGATGAACTGATGCAACCCCCATTCCCTGTCCTGCTGTGCCACTGAAGGAGAGGACATAGAGGATTTGGGTCTTAAGCTGAGCCTGGAAAAACAGGAAGAGTGGGGAGAAGGTGTTCCAAGATCTGGATTTTATTTCTCATTATGCTTCTCTGATTTGATTTGCAATAAATGTAATTAATTTGCCCAAGTTAAGCATGTTTTGCCCTGAAAATACTCTCCCCACAGAGTCATGTCTCCCTGTCCTTATCTCAATCCATGAGCCTTTCGTAGTACTCTTCTCCTCTGTCCTGTTACAGAGGGGAGTGTCAGAGTGACTCTGTGGGCACCTGGCTGGGGTCAAGCCGCTGCAGCTGGACTAACTTTGTGTCTTACTGCATAATACACACACAGATAAAAGACAAGGCTCTGAGCTAAGTTCGGAAAGCATGCTTATTTCTAACTTTTGCAATATGTCTTTATATTCCAAAAGTCCTAGCTGCAAAGTTCATTTAGCCCTTATTCTCCAACATTTGGTAAAACAGATGTATTGGTGTCTTTCTTGTTTTCATTGATTTGGTGAGCATCTGGTTCACACTTTCACATGAAGTGCAAAGTGCTTCTGGCTAATGAAAATATGATGAACTAGCCACCTAATTTCTAACTGAGTCAGAATTTCAGAAAAATGTTGAAGCATCATCTGTTTGAAGGAATCCAATGGGACCTGAGCTGTTTTACCTGACCTATGGCAGATTAAGTATCTAATAAGTATACTCACAGAGGAAAAGAATTGGCAAAGAGCCTTTGAAGAGGCAACAGATGAGTTGATTGAGATGTCTTTTGTTTTTCATAGTTCTCTAAAATTGATGCAAAATTCAGGAATGCTTAAAAACTTACTGATGGAAGCAGCTGGCAAGTGAGAAGAGTGGGATGTTGGATGATGAGGTGACTTAGCATGGGAATTGAGAGGAAAAAAAAAGACCAAAACGGAATCTGACAGAGTTTTAAACCTCTCACTTTGGAGAACAAAACTCAGAAAAATGGGACGGAGCAATAGAAGGGAACACAGGACTGATGATGAAAGAGAGCACATCAGAGAATTCTCGCTTTCCTCCCTCTAGGACAAACTGTGAGCAAAGCAGCTCACGTCTGTCAATGACTCAAACTCCAAGGGCAATCTGAATTTAGAATTATTGTTAATCAATTGCTTTCCTTTCTACTCATTTGCTGTACAGAAAAGTTAACTCTCCTTATTACAGAAAGCTCATACACAAGAACTAGCAGATACACACGTACAGAGTTAGCTACAGAAAAGCTCTCAAGATCCATGCCTTTTCCACAGGGATCTAAATACCTGTCCTTACAGTATTCTAACAGATTGGATATTCTCATGACAAAAGAAAATATGTTAGACTTGCTAAGGTTTTCCCAAAGATATTGTCAATCAAATTCACTGAAACAACTAACTTTATAAACCCCACCACAGATGCTGTGTCTTCAGGTTCATAATAGTTAAAGCCAATTTAAACTATATTTATGCAGAAGAGCAGGCACAGAAAGTCAGCTTTTCTAGTTCTTCTCCTTCCACAAGTCACCTTTTGCTACTTCCTCACACAAAAAGCAGTTCAGTACTAACAAATGCCCTCAGCACTCACTGAAGGTTGACTTCCAAAATATATGTGAAGACTTCATATAAGAAACGTCTGCAAGAGAAAACCTGCTTCTAACAGTTCTTAAAACTGTAAGTCTTTCAAGAAAAATGCTTGTTAAACTCTGGGCTGTCTATCTGTATCTTGTATCTGAGAGAGAAAATAGAACTTTAAAAGAAAAAAAGAAAAAAACAACCTCTGAATTAGTTTCTTTTCTTCTTCAGAACAAAGATCAAATAAAATATTTCTCTGAGGTCCAAACAACTTTTCTCCATACTCCAGAAACTAAATCAGGCAATAAAAACAGAGACAAAACAACTCTAGGAATTATTGTAGATTTAATTTTTCTCTTCTTATTCCAGTGCTGTATCTGTTTTCCATTTAGCACTGACCCTGCCTTCACACCAGTGGTACTACCTTTGAATATTCTAAGGTGTTAGTAAGTTCCCCTAACACTGACAGCACAAAACTCATCTAGAAACCTGTGCACAGCACAAGGAGGATTGGGTCCAACCAAAATCTGTGCAGAGCCAAGAGAAGAACAAGAAGACTGTCTGCAGCACAAAGGACAACTATTTGTACGACTTAATGCTTTAAATGCATAGCCACATGAGGATAAGATCTATCTTTGGTTACAGCTCTACACTTACGCCAGAGAACAGAGACACACATAAAATCCAGGAGAATTTGGCTCAGTTTACTTACAGTAGAGATAAAAAAAGAAACCTTAATTGTCTGTGTCCAAACTGGAAAGATACAAAATGTTCTAGCAACTGTAAAAAACTAACCTCTAAAACTTCATTCCATTTATTGTTTTATTTATTAACAAGTCAAGAGATAGCAGACACTAGAAAAAAACCTTTCCTTAAAAAATTCTGGTCATAGCCTTATCTCAAAACCTTTCTGTCCTCCTTGCTTTGCCAGCACCTCTGCTCACATTCAACCACTACATAATTCATTTTAACATAGCCTTATCAGGCTGCTGAATAAGAATGTGAAAGTCAGCTGGCTATGAGCTGAAAAAAATATATTCAGTGTCTTCTTATTGCTGCTGTCACTGATTTAGCTGTTCCCATGGTAAACTTAAATACCACCACAGGAAGCTGTATCATCTATCAATTCAAAAGTTGCAAAGTGTGGTGGATGAAGATTTCATTTAACAGATCCCAGAACTGTCTGGTTGAAGGATGTAGCAGTTGAAAGCTGGAGACTGATTTTTTTTTTTTTATTTCTTTTTTTCAAACAACTCTGTATAATCTCAAGAATAAGACATATGGCAACACTTCCAAGTTGGTTTCAAAGAGATTTTGATTTCCCACTCACTTTCTCTCAGTGTGAATTACCTAAGAAGGTGTCAGAAGTTCCTTGAGAAAATCCTTTTTACACTGGTTGTCTTTAGAAAAAGAACCTCTAGAGAGAAGCTCCTTTAAAAAAATAAAACGAACCAAAAAAACCACAAAATCTCAAACAATTTTGCCTTCTCTATAGCTGGAGCCTCTAACTTGACTCTCCATGACACATCACAGCAGTCATGAAATAGTTTATTACAATTATTTTAATTCAGAAAAAATGTGCTTCCTTCTTGAGAAGGAGACAAAAACATCCTAAGAAAGAGATTATCCAACACACTAAAAAGATATTTTCACCATCAGAAACTGCATAAATAAGAGCTAATGTACCCTATGAAAACTCTTCCTTTAGTAACTATTGAAAAACAAAAATATATTCTTACATGTTGAAAATATTTCTCTATTTTTTTAAATAAAAATATATCTTTGCCATTAGCATAGAGTAGCCAAATAAAAATACTGAATGCATTTTAAGAAATACAAATGAGGGATGAAAGAAAAGCTAATTTAAACTAAATAAAAGCCACATTTATAATCTGACCTCTTCTTTATTCCACTTCTGGAAAACCATAACCAAAAGACTTTAACAAAGAGAGACAACATATAATGATGTTTTTTAATAAGCAGAGAAGAAATGCAAGTTAATAAGTAGGAAAAAAATGCTAGAAAATGGAAACACAGCATTCAAGATTTGAGCACTCCAAAAATCTCTTAAAAATAAGAACCTTCATTATGAATCCTCAGGATTTTTTAAAGCTCCCAGTAACACCCCTTCCAACACATGAAACCAAACCTTACAATTTGATGTATTTGGAACACACCCCTGAATCTGAAAATTTGATATCACACAGTGGATCTCAACCAGTCAATTGTCAATTACCAATTTTGTGATCCTGTATTTTTGGAACCACTACAACAAACTTAGGCTAGAAAGTATAGATTTTATAGGATACAGTGAAATTGTCTGCACCCAGCTGCACTAAAAATGTCTTACATCCTACATCCAAACCCAAAGGTATTCAGAATAGCTGCCTGCCTCTATTTGGGAACTTGGACCACATTGTGGAATCAGTTTGCTTACTCTCCTACATGCAAGAACATCATCTTAGTATACCCAATGCCCCTTGTTCCACAGTGGGGGAAAAAGTCATAGAAATAGGCCAAGAAAATTAGATGTCACTAAGTGATTTTCAGTCAGCCCACACAGAACATTAAGGGGAAGAAAGCATTCCTCTGAGCAAGCACTAGCACTATTATTAGCAGAATCTAGACTTACTTAAAACGATTATTCCTGTATCTATTCCAGCAAGTAACATAGATTACACTTGTCCCTTAGATGGAAAGACGGACACAAAATCATGAATATGATCCTCCCTCTGCTTTGTATTTATCTTTACCAGAAGGAATTAAAACAGGATAGAAAGTATTCCTGGAAATCAAGGGCAAAAATAAATCTGAGTTTAAGAGAAGCCAACTGAAACATTACGATTTTCATGCCAGAGCTGTGGTTTTGATGAAAACAAATTGTAAATTATTTAGAAAGAAGTAGAAAGCTGCAGCACAAATCAAAAGTAGCAGGATTCCAGTTTGAGCGCAGATATATCAGCAGATCATTGCTGCCTGCCATCAGTAACACAGGATTTGTGTGGCTCTACCATTGCACCAGAGGCATGTTTTGAATCACCATCAAAATAAACTGACTTGGGCATCTACAAATTTTTAAAATAACAGGACAATGACTAGATGCAAGGAGCACTTGCCTTCTGACCAGTGAAGACTCCTAGTTTTATTTGTATCACATTTCCCCCTTCCTTTCCTTCTCACAAATGTGCAGCTTCCTGCTGACATTACAGAACATCATCTGTCTGGTCATATCTGCAACAAGAGGGTGAACTCCACTGAAATACTCCAGGTAAGTTATCCTTTCTAACATGGTGCTTTACCACTGGTCCTAACACAGGAACTCTTTCAGCCCTCCACTAATTTCTTGAAGGGGCACTACCTCTAAAAAAATCTGTTTCCCCCCTCAGACACAAACCACGCATGCTAAAATACAATGGTCTTGGTCAGGGACCAACTCTGATGAACTGCCAGGAGTTTTGAGTTATATTGCTGTAAACTCACACAAAAGTAATCTGTCTCTGCACACATGAAATAAAGAAATGGTTCTCAGAAGAGCAGTTCTTTGAAACAGGTTTTTAAGATGCTTTATAGTTAACGCATAACAAAACTAATGCAAAAATCTCTCAGCAAGCATGAGACTTCTTTAAAAAATTAAAACAGAATTTTTCCTCCTATTTAAGATGAAGTAGCAGGTTATACTAGACTACAGTAATAAAGACTCATTTGTTAATTTTAAGAAACGATTTCTTTTTATTTATGTCCAGTGGTGTTATTCTTTCATGAAGTCTAACTCCTGAAAAATAGAATTTCTTGTACAATCAGTTTTTTCTTCTACCACTGTCAAACACCAGTTCTCCCTTTTCCTCCATTTCTGTGTCTTGGAAGAACAAAAGAATAGAAACCTATTTCTAAAAAACTACTTCTAAAACCCCACTTATAAAAGCTGGGATTTTACTTCCACTGAGTCAGTGATGACAGTCCCCTTCTCTTCCCCCTTTCCTCATCAAGGGCTAAGAAAACAGTTGGCATCAAAATTGACAAGATTTTCAGATACAATTTACAACATAATAGGTAGGCAGGCAGGCAGATAAATCAGACCATTTTTTAAATTTAGTGATTGTGGTTTACTGTGAAAGGAGGTATTTTTCATGAGAGAAGTTCAGGATTTTCTGGTTTATTTTTGGTTATCACATCTTTCTAGCAGATCATGATTCATTCACTAGCCTTCACGGGAGACCAGTGCACATTAGCATTTTTAAGCACAGTGCTTGCATAGTTTAAAACTCCTTTGCAGCAGTAAGATCAGACCTCCAGTGAAGGCTCAGCACTTCTCACCATGTATTACATCAACTTTACTAATGTGAAGTCTCTTCTGCAAGTGGGATACAACTTTCATTGCCACCTTTAACCTGGTCTGTTAAGCACAGGTGTAACTACTGGGCCTCTTGAACAAAACCATAACCAAAATTCATAAGAGGTAGGTACATTGTGTAGAAGTGTTTTGTTTTCTCCCTTGCAGAAAATATTCCTCTTAGTGCTTGAGGTTTTTCAAGCCTATTCAGTTTAGTGACAGCCCATGAATCAGTACTCTGCTTCCAACTGTTGCTGAATTACTAAGAATTGGAAGTAACATTTAGAAATTTTAAGAAAGGAACTTCTGAGAAAGGCAATTCCTAGGAAACAAGCCTGTCTAAATACTAAAGAAATACGTTAATGTTTAAAATGATAAAAGATAAATTCAAGTCAATCATTAAAGGAGCCATAAAAATCCTGAGCATTCTGAAAATAAGAAGATTTATAATCAAGACAAACCTTTGAACACAGCAATTCAAACATCCCATTATTCCAGTCTTCAAGCTGAACAGATCTTTCAGTCATAAGTCTAAAACCCATAAATATTCCATAGATTATAAGATCCCTGAAGAGTTTAAGACATGATCCAACATATAATTAGAAATTTCAGGAGCTCATTTTGCCTTGTGACAGTAATCTGGAACGAGGATGTATTTTATCATAACCATAAGTTGCACAGTGTGTCATTTTTTTAACTCATGTTACTTGTTCTAAGTAGCTCCAACATGCTACCTTCAGAAACTCACATAAATTCATGTATGCTCAGTATGGAAAGAGAGGAATTGTTTTTCCAGAAAAACATTCAAGGTAATTTTCAATTAAAAAAGTGTCAATTGCCATATTTAAAAAAAATTATTTAATGGATACAAGATTTCAGTTATTTGGGTTTTTGCCATCTAGTCATAAATAACCTGCCAAACTGACTTCAAGGAATGCTACAATGTACATGGAGAGACCACCTGAAAAACAATCAGAGAAGAATGAGATACAAAATATTAAATAAACTAATAAAAGAAGCTTCATTTATATTTAAGATGTTGTGTCACAGGCACATGACACTACAAGCTGTTATCAGTTGCACTGTTATCCTTTCACCTCCTTTAATGGGTTCCCTCTGCAGAGGGAACTGAATGTGGAGTTTGCTTCTCAAACATGGACTCCAGAATGAAAAAATATATTACTCTGCTGAGAAGGCTCATACCCAAAAAGCATTAATAAGCATATTATTTGTTTCAGGTGAATGTACTACCTTTTCCTTTCAGCAGAATTTACTTAAAGATTCTCTGAAGAATTGCTCCTGAACAGTTTTGTGACCTAGTTTAAAGAAAATGTAAAAGGACTGTATTTTTTGCTCTTTAAATCAAGGTTTTTTTTTGCATTTCCAAACGTTGCTGAATCGCTTTGGCCATGGTGCCTGTCCTTATCTGCCCAAGCAATACTCAGCAGTATGGAATTTGCTTCCAGTGTATGCTGAAAGTGCTAGCACTTTGCAAAAACCATTATTTCTTCAGCAAAGCATCTTTCATTGTATTTTACAAAACAGTTTTGAAACCTTTCAATATGCACACACAATGTCCATCTGCACAGTAGAAACGTACTCAAATGCATCCAAGAAAATCCTCAGAGGGTGCATGAGTCTATCAAAACATGACCTAAAAACATTCTACAATAGAACTCTGTTGATTAATACATGAATATAGGACCTAGTGCTTCAAGCACTAAGGAATGAGCACTGAGAATCAATTGCTAAGACTGCTCGTCTAAGAAGGTTTTTCTGAAGGTTTGAAAATCTGCAAAATCAATTAAAAGAATCAGGTTTTATTATTGAACATATTCTAACTACATTAACAGTAGAAGGGAGACAACTGAGCCTCAGAGGTAGCGCTCAGTAGAGTTAATAAAAAAAGAGCTAAGTGATTTAATTACACCTTTCAAATCTGCCTGCTCACACAGACCCCATACTTCGACATTCAAACTTAGTTTCATCCCTTCTACTAAAAATATCTTTTATTACAGGGGAGTAAAAGTAAAAAGCTTATTCAGAACAAAAATTATAATTTCAGACAATGCATGGTGTGAAAAGACATGTACCTTCCCATGTTAATGAGTATTTCAGTAGCAGCACAGCTTACGTAATAATCACGGGGTTTATGGCAGCTGGTTATTTTGACAAGAAATCTGAAGGAGCTGGGTGAAAATACCATGGAAAGAAGGAAAGAAAAGCAATAGGTCTGACAAGTAGTTACCCTTGCAAAAAGCATGCCAAGTCTGCTCTTCACTACCTAATTTTCATATTGAAAGTCCAATTTTGAATCCTATGAAGAGGTAAAAAGGGAATTTGCAGCAAAAAAATCTTTAGGAAACCATCTGCAAACATGTTTCTACAAATCTCTCCACTGAAATGGAAACTGTTAAACAGAGTGGACATACTCCATATTTTTAAGCAGAGACTAACTTTTTAATACATTGTAGTGAATGGGGAAAACAGAAACAAGGTTTAATCAGTACAGTTCAACCATGCTTTTGGACATTTTAATTTCAGTTCTGACAACAAAACTTGGTGACTAATAGTGTTCTCTAACATTAAAGACAGATCTTTATTGCTTTTTTTCAATAGGGGAAAAGGCTAAAGCAAAAAAATGTAATTTACAGTAAATCCCAGCAGATGAAACAATAATTATACTGAATAAAACGCTGTTTGTTTTTTTTTTCTAAACATGTTATTTGAAGTCAAACATTTACAAATGCTTGAATTGAAGTCAGACCATCAAAACCGAAACAGTTGTGATAGTTCATGGTTTGTTTTCATAGAAGCCACAGTGGTGCACCTCTGTTGAGATGGTTGTTGGTTCTGAGCAGCACAACCACATGGTGGCACAAGAACCAATATCTTGCTCAGGAGCTGCATTGCTCTGGGGAGGCCACACAACCTGACAGGTTTGCACAATAAATTATTTGCCCCTAATAACGATGATGAAAAACGGATTGGTTCAGGGTAACTCAGCCCTCAGGGCTGATAAAGGTACGTGTCTTCCCAGAGCAAACTGAATTGCTGCTTTATAGATTGAAAGTTTGTACAACTGGAAACTTCAATTTAAATTAAGATCAGATTATTTTATATCTAATTGTTAACAAAGTTTCAGGGAAAAAACCTCCAAACAGTGGTTTTGATGCCAGATTCAGCTTGAAAATTTGGAAAGCTCCGATTTGAAAACACATTAAAGATAACAGCATTTACTGAAAATTTTATATACCCACCCATAATTTTAAGATATTCTTTTTTAACACTATTAAAACAGATCACTCATTATTTTCTAGATTAGTAAGTAGGGCTCCAACTACCAGTCTGTTTTAAATTTCTCTCCTCTGTTTATACTATAGTAAGACCATGGCAGAATGGAATGTATTTCACCATGCACAAACCAGGAAGGCTTGTGCTCCTCAGCATCACCAGCCTGGGCAGAGCAGGGGCTGAAGAGACACAGCCATTCCCTGCCCTGCCCCAGCACAGCTCAGCATCACACCCCTGACATGAGCACCTGCACAGCGAGGAAACTATTCCCTTTCCTAGACTTGTGCACAGCCCTGCCACAACAATGACAAACAATTAACCTGCTAACCCAAAAGGATGATTCCTCAACGCGCCTGAAAGCTTTAGCAGCTTACTGCACTCAAGTGAAACCAGGCAGAAAATCTACTGAAGCAAAGCTCAAGGGAATACCTCCTGCAAAATATCTAAAATACACATATATGTATCTCATCAGCTTAAAAAAAAACAGGGTGTTTGGCAACTAAAACCAAGAATCCAACTAAATGGATCTTGCAGTCTTTTTATGCAGCTCCCTAAATGTAGCTCCTACTATTTACAGCCTTAAATAATTGCATATAATGCTTTTGCCTCTCAACAGAGATTTTTCTGCTCCTCAGTGTTTCCTGACAAAAATCAAAATGCCCTTAGTTAGACTGCAGCAAAATTAAAGAACGACTGATGACAGATGTACATCCCAGAACGCATGTTGATGATGATTTGTTATATTCATAGATACTAGTTGTCTGTAGCAAAATGATAATCATTGGAAGATTCTGGGTATGTTTATAAGAGGACAAAAAGACTGCACAAAGCTCCCCTCTTACAGGGAATGAAAAGTGTGTTTACATGGGCATTTCATCACAAATTAAGTGCGCCTCTGGGAAGCAAATCTTCTGATCATCCCTACCTATCATACTTTGCTCCACATTGCCAAATGCTCTCAGAGAGCACAAACCAGACCTTTTTCCAGCAAAACCAAGGCAGACAAGAGCTGCTCTAAAGTAAAACCCTCAAAGCACACATAGCATGGACACTGGATCTTCCAGCAGTGAAGCTTTGCCTTACAAGTCCAACCCCAGGGTGCTGGATGCTGAACTAATGCAGACCCACCAGACTCTGGGACAGTTTGAGATTCAAAAATGCAAAAAAATACTATTGTTGCTATCACAAATTATTTTGATGCTATCTCTTACGTGAATAGTTCATTGTGCCTGAAATGGTACATCTCATTATTTGTAACATATCGAAGTCTACTGAAACCAGAGAAAAGAACTTGTGCAGAACATTACTAAACACCTTTTCAATTAATACCGTTTAGTTATTTGAATACCCATGGCAGGTTACTAATTTCAGCAAGTTCAGTGACAAAAGCAAGCATTAACCCACATGAAAAATTACTGAAAATAATTTGGGAAATAGTTTTCTGTCCTTTCCATAAATCAGAACTACTACAAAATACTCAGGAGCAGAAAGCTACACTGGGAATCTATTATAAGTACTTTTGGAGAGCATATATGCATCATCAATGTCTGAGTGACAAAAGTTCATAATGGCAAATGGCTCTTAAGCTAGGTTCTGAGACATGCACTTAAACAAAATGCTAATGTTTTTCTTCCTGTGATTTTCTTCCAAGAAAATTTAAATTTGAAGAAAAGAAATATGTAACATCTAAAACATTAATTCAACATAACCAAAGGAAAACATATATATTAAATGGCTTTTCTATTCTGCTCAGCAGACATCACCATAGTAAAACATACTCATTATCAACTTCCCACTGTACATGATTCAGTTCTGTTTGACTGGTGTCATTTATAAGAGAACAAAACCTTGAATTTGTAGAAGTTGGAGTTTTTTTAAATTGATTTTTTTAAATTTAAAAATCAAATTTTAACTGATTTTTAGTATTTTCTACAAAAATTTGGATTTTAACTACCCTTGTGGAAAATGTCTCTCCTTACTAGATTATAGAATGAAATATAATACTTCAGCTTCTCTTTAGCTTTAATACCCTCATCCATTGCTATTTGCTTATACATCTACATTCCATCCAGGACTGAGGTGGCATTGCACCCCAACCACACACATGCATTAATAATTTAGACTGGAAAAGACCTTGAAAGGTCATCTGGCTGGGAGCCCATTCAAAACAGGACTAACCTCAAAGTCAGTCAGAGCTCACAGCACTCATTTGTATAGGCTCTCTGTTTCCCATTTGCAGCCTTATGACATACATCTGAATAATTCACAAGGTCTCAGATTTCTCTAGCCACCGTACTAGAATAACATTTGCACATAATTTGTAACTCGTGAAATATTTTACTAATGTTTATGCATCCCTTTGAAACCTTGCAACTAATATAAAAGCAAAAAGCATGTGAACAGAGGAAAACACAGAACTTTAATTTGAGAATGGCAGTTGAAGAAGCATTTAGATAGTCAGATGTATTCTCTAACTGAAAATGTTAAGGAAAAAGAAAAGTTATCTTAGATCTAAATTCCATGAAATCACATGACTAGAAAGCTGACTGCTGAACAGCAGCAATCCAAGCAGTGGTAGTAACTGGCCACAGAGAGCTGTTTCGTATTCAAATTCATAGAAAAAACCCCCCTCTGAGATTCTTGTTACAGAGTCATTTTAGACCATTATGAATCCATGCTGCCAGTAGAAGAAATAATCCTCTCCCTTGTCAATTCTGCAGGAGCATCACCTCTGTCTCCTGGCACTGTAGCCTGACAGGTTCAGTCAGGGCATCAACATGCCGAAAATCAGTGCAAGAAGGTCTAAGGAGAGAACCAACTTAGCTCTGACAGTTTACAGTACACATTTAAACAGTCTCATTTTCATTTCCCAGAACAATTCAGCATTAGGCTGCATGCTATTTTTCAGAATTTGTGACTTCCAACATGAAGCATAAGCATTCTCAAGATTCTCCAAAAGACACTGCAAATATGCCCTTTGTAAAAGGACAAACTAAGACGGTCATCGAGAAAACTATTAGCATATTAATATTAATTATATTATTAATTAGAGATGCAATTACATGTGCATAACTTTTACATAATTAAATGCTCTTACATTTGCATAGCCTCTGTCATATTGGACCATCACCAGCTAATTTCAAGTCTGTAATGCTGATGCCCCACTGTTCCCTTTTGCTCCAACAGAGGCCTGGAAAATCAAGATTCCCCCCTTTGAGACTAATATGTCGTCATATTTGAGATAATGGCTGGGGTGGTTCTTGCTGAAAAGCAGCATTTCCCAGCTCTGCTTTTCCTACCTTGCAAAGAGAGGAGGAATACTGCTTTTTCAAGATCACTTCTGTTTTTCAGCTGTTATTCACCCTTCCAAAAGCAGGAAAACCTTGGCTTGTCAGCCTCAGGATGGCAAAACACATTTTTTTGCACATGCTCCTGAGAAGATCTGAGCTAAACTTAGAGTCAAAATTTTACGAAGTCCTATCTGGCAGCACTCAGCTCCAAAATCAAAAAAACCTGATGTTGCCCTCTAGGTATCCAGCAAAAGCAGAGGCCCTGCAACCTGAATCCTAAACAAAACCAGGACCCTGCTATACATTATTTATATTTGGTAAGACCTGGTTGGACTAGTATCAAAGAGTACAGATTTTAAACTTACTTGTACGAATAAAAGGAAAACAGTCTCAAACTGGAAACTTCATATAACAGCCTGCATTATCAAACAGCCCCTTCCTGGCCTCAGTGCCCAAGCTGTTAAACTGCTCTTTAGTTGCAATATGGGAGAACTGCTGCAACTGCTTTTGATGCATCGAAAAATATTCTTTCAGCAGTCATGAAAGCCACAACTGTATCTATCCTTCCTGAGGTAAGGAAATTTCTGAGACTCACCGGTGAAACTGGGAGAGAACCTGTAAACTTGAATAAATTACTTTTAACAGACAAAGAAACATCAGTAACAGAAAATAATTTTAATCCAATTTCATCCCTTATGGCATTCTGGCTCTTACGGACAGATCCATATCTAAGCACCAATTTGGAAAAAAATGAAGCAAAGCAGCAGTTCCCAGAAATCCTTTATTATTTCAGTGGATTCAAACCTCTCCAGACAAAAAGTAAAGCTGGATTTGCTCTGCATTGTGAGTGAGAAACTCTTGCTTAAAGTGACAGAGAGGAAGAAAAATGGTACAGTTTGATGAATGATTTCTACCTACAGACGGCACTGGTAATTGCCATTCAGGAGCTTAAGCCTCCTTATCAGAGTGTTAGAAACAACTTCTCCACCCTGTACTAGGGAACTAACACAGCTTGCTCGTTTGGGCCAACTCCTTCTGTTTTCCATCTTCCAACCCCT
Organism: Cinclus cinclus; assembly: GCF_963662255.1. NCBI lineage: Eukaryota > Metazoa > Chordata > Aves > Passeriformes > Cinclidae > Cinclus > Cinclus cinclus. The sequence goes on from NC_085048.1 coordinate 85,923,433, forward strand.
TTAAAATTTCCCACCCCCCCCCCCCCAGCTGCATCACATTCCACACGTCTATCCCAAGACACCAGCCAAAAACAGAGGACAGAGTGCCAACACTTTGAAAGCTTAAAAGCTAGCAGAGCACAGCAGTTTTATCTACAAATGGGGCTTCTGCCTTTCAGAATGTTCATGCCTGGATTCCTCCCTCTGCTTTTGAGCCACACAGCAGTCATGGCTCTTTCTGTTCCTTCATTCACTCCAATTTGGTGCATTTTTTTCCACACCGCTTCTGGTGCACAGAATGGCATCCCAAATGTGGCCCAGATTCTGATTTAAATGCAATTTCAATCCCTAGGATACTTGGCTTCTAGAGCCAAGGCACCTCTGAAGGTAGAAAGCCAGACCTAAGAAACACTTGGCAAAGGAATGTGAATGAAATGAGATGGCTTGACTTGAATGTTCTCCCCTTGTTCAAAAAAAAAAGTTTTATTTCCTATTTATTCCAGAAAACAATTACAATGCAGAACTGAACTGCTCTGTTTACTGCAGCCTTCCAGTACTGTTAGATTGCAAATTGTTTGGGGAAACCAATAATGGAAGAGTTTATTACAATATCCTGCAGACATTCACAGAACATTTCAGCTAACATTATCAACTGTTTACTTGCCACATTTGCTATTGCAGACTGTTACTGGAGGACAGCAATTTTCTTTCTTTTAAGCCTAAGAGTAATTTCATTTAGCAATTTCCACCCTTTCTGCCATATGATATACTCCATGCCAAGGCACAAATACTAAATATGATAAAGACACTCTGGAGGGAGAGGCATGGTTGGAACCATGGAGGCAGAATAGTCAGCAACCAAAATTACCACCTTGGTCCAAAAGTTTCTTTCTTATTGCCCATCCTCACCCCCTCCCCCAAAGTGACACATTCTCATGATTCTTTAAGGCATTTTTTTTTTCCAAATACAAGAGTAAGCTGTGGCTGCTGTCACTCTCTGCCACAAATGGTTGGCTCATTTTTTTGATATGCTATATATGAACTAGTTCGTGAAGAAGCTGAAGCCCCCTGTACTGTCAGAACAGGAATTGGGGCCTTTGCTTTCTCAACACTCCCAAATTCAGCTTTTGGATCAAAGCAGACAGGACAAGTACTGTCACAACATCCTTTTGAAAAAGGGTAACAAGAACTTACTTGCTATGCAGTAAGCATAGCAAAACCCCCCTACACACTTACCAAAAGGAATACATTATTTTTTAAATTATATCTTTAAAGAAGCACTATTTTTGTTTCTAAAACTTCTCCTTTTCCCTGGTCTATGTTCACCTGTGAATCATTTACGCACCCACCCTTAACCTCAGATTGTCCTTTGGTGCTTGATATTTTTTGTGACTGCAGTAACACTGAAGTTTACAACAGTTCTAATGAAGATTCAATTCAAATCACCCTGATGATGCATCTTTCCTTATATTAGTATTACTGCTAACATCTGCAGAATTCTCAGAATAAGTTGGTGAAAACAGTGCCACAGGTTAGGAAAAACAGTGCCTTCAGCAGCAGTATACTTTGTTTTTCCTTATATCTATTTTACAGATGTAACTATTATTTTCATGGGTTCTTTATGAGGGGGGTGAGAGCCTTTCTTGAATAATCAAAATTTTAACCAGTTATGCACAAAGAACCTGTTTCTTTGGCCGAAAGAAGCCCATAATGGACAAAACATGCCAAAAAACAAACAGAAAAACCAGCCAGGATAGGTGGTCCCAGAACTTCTTGTGCCTGAGCACACTATGTGACAGATTTTTGTTGTTTATGTCCAGACTGAGAACAGAAAAAATGGAATATACACAATTTTTCCAAAATGAATTTGCCTCAGTTCCAGCAGGAATCAGAGCAATTACAGCTGCTCCTTGTCTTGTCTGGGAGTTGGACGAGGTATTCCGTTATTTGTAAATGATTATATAATACCTTGAAATAGCTTTCAAATCACTATCAACACATTAAATAGAGTTCATGAACTTGCTTTGTATCAATACAAAGAATACAGTTCAAGCCCATTCAGCCAACACACATACAAAATACCCTACATTATACATGTTAATTATTCATCCACAGCCTGCTGATCTAATGGAATAATTCTGCAAAGCAACACACAGGCTAAACATTTGCACATGCTCCCTCTCATTTTTAACAGTAAGAGAGGGAATTAGAATTCATTTCCAAAAAGATGTATAGGCTCTGTGAGGTATTATTGGATCTTTCATGTCTTTAGTCTTTGAGAAACTGGTTAACACACATAGAGCTCTGTACTCCCATAACGAGACCATCTTGGTTCTTTTGAGTTCATTGAAGGCTCATTCAGAAATCTTTCAGAGATATGAGGAGGGCTGGGACCATTACGGTGAGATTAATCATGCATTCCAAGAAGCAAATACCCATTACAAGTACCTCTCCTCCTCCTCCCCCCCTAACTATTGCTCATAGAAACCCAGACTCTTCCAGTATTTCTGTTTCTTCTATCCACATTTCTGTTAAAAGACACATTATGCTCATGCACAGAGGTATTGCTGTTAAAAACTCTTCATAATCACTATTAGTATTCCTTACTTATCTGTTTTTAAGGAGAACTTATTGTCTCAAGGTTTCATAAGGACTCTCACAAAAGCTAGCAAATCAACCTCCCCTGCTCATACCTGGCAAGAAAACCTCTAACTTCAGGAGAATCAAATTCAGTCATGGGAAACAGCAGTTCCTCCTGGTGCTCTGCACACCTGAGTACCAGGCTGGCAATCCAAGGGAGACCCATAATTCACCAAAGTTTTTACATGTTTAAATCCTTTTGTTTGCCATGGTGCCTGGGTTCCAGGATGCTCCCTGAGCCTAAAAGAAGAGATCCAGGTGAACAGCTGCTCTGTGGGCGACTTCAGGCAGTTCCAGGGGTTGTGCCATTCTGCTCAGGCTGGAGAGTCACATGAACCCAGCAGTGCTCCCATGGTGACACACACGACCACTGCTGCCACCCAGCCATCCCACAGCACTACCACAACACAACAACACAGAGTAAGCAGATGACCAAAGTGCTGTCTTCTACTAAATCAAAGCAAAGTATAGTTCCTTCTTTAGGTAGGGAAGGAATTGCTTTGAGATATTTTCTCTACAACATAAGGGCAGAAGTAAGAAGAGAAATAAAAAGAGAAGGATGGTTCAGTGGTTATCAACCTAACTGGGAAAAGAGGTACGAGGATTTTCTAAAGGCTATTAGTATCTATATTTGTCACTTGTCATATTCCAATTAAATTACTGGTAATAATGATAATATTTGTGCAGCAATTGTACTTCATGCAAAAGTTGGGCTCTTTTTGCCAGTGGATGACCTAAATTAACCACAGCTGGAAAGATGGCCATACAGCAGGAAAATCAGATTCTCAGGTCTCATTAAAGAATTCAGATTGCCAATAGACAACAGTGCTTGCCCCTTTGTGCGATTCACTTTCTTTGCTCCTTATTTTCCATAAAGAATATCTGCAAGTCTACAGAATCTTATATATAAACATACTTATTAGACTTGCCTACGTAATGAGTGCTGTTCCTCTGCTTTAAAGCTGCCACAAACTAAACTCCCTTGAGCAAGCACAGAAACCTCAGATTAGGTTAGTGCTGAAAAAACCCCTCTGCACTTACCTTCTTAAAAGCCAAGTCAGAGAGGACCTATGAGAAGGAAAGTTCTTGCAGAGATCTGCCACTGATAGCCAAGGAGGCTGCTGCTCACACAGCCCGCATGGAACTCCTTTCCAATGGAAAGCAATGATATGGGGGAAAAATCCATTCAGCACTCCTTGAAACCCATCAGTTCATATTGTCTGTCACTGCTTCCTCCTCACAGGAAGGACTTCCCAAATTCTTCCCCCTGCCCCAGCATGGGTCCCTTCCACAGAGTCACAAAGTCATGCCAGCACACCTGGGCTTCTCTTAACGTGGGTCCACAGGTCTTGCCAAGAGCCAGCTCCAGTCTGGGCTTCCCAAGCAGTTACAGCCTCCTTTAGGCATCTACCTGCTCCACCACGTACCTCCCTGGGCTGCAGGGACACAGCCTGCCCTGCCCTGGCCCTCACCAGAGCACAGAGCACCTCCTGCCCCTCCTCCTGCAATCGCCTTGGTGTCTGCAGACTTGCTCCTCTCACATATTTGCATGCCCCTCTCCATCTGCAAGTGTTCAGGTATTTTCTCCCTTTCTTAAACAGGTTACCCCAGAGGCACTGCCACCATCACAATCAGCTGTGAGCCCAGCCTTGGACAGAAATGGGTCTGTCACCATGCTGGCTGGAATTGGCTCTATTGGATGTAAGGGAGGCTTCCAGCATCTGCTCACAGAAGCTGCCCTTATAGGTCCCCTACTACCAAAATCTTGTCATGCATACACAATACAAAGCCTTAATTAGACATTAGATCTGTTGCCAGATCCTGCACGTAATTACACTACCAAGGAAATCCTTGTGCTGCAGACAATCACCGCAACTTTGGAAAAATGTTTCTAAAGAACGCAGCTGTGAAAATGTCTGCATTGAGCCCCATGTTTATGGGATGCTTCTTTCAGTTTGGAGTTTTGCACAGTAATCAAGCTTCGTCTGAAAAAAATAATAAAACCCCTTAAATCACATTTATGCATGTATGTTCTTCATATGTGGGCTGCTTTTTTCAAGCAGCCTCCCATATAAGCCACTGTACATACCTCCTAAAAACCAGGACACTTATCTCATATGCACATTTTTTAATCAAATTAGTTTGTATGACTGTGAGCAATAGTATTATTTGCTTAACTCAAAGTATGTTTCAGAAGTAATCTTTCAGTATTCCACTTTCAAGCCTGTCAACTCATAGTTTATCATTATCTTGGGTTTATCTGTAGCATCTCTGTTTATCTGTAGCATCTACAGCATTATAGTGTCATCAATAATTCTACTAAAATCACCAAAAACTAGTTCACATAAATTTGATTTGCTAAACTCATTTATATTGCTAAGGCAGCCAGAGGTCCAGGCAAAAAAAAGGAGATGCTCTATGGAAGGCCATTAATTTTAAAACACTGTCAAATCATCCTCAGCCTAATTTTCATTATTAATTTGTAAATAACTTCACTCTAAGCTGTAATCTTTCACGGAGTGCCATTTTTTAAACAAAACATGAGGCATCAAGACAAAAATGCAATGGGAACTTCTCCTAAGGAATCACCTTTCTAAAATTTCCTCACATCCCACTCTTTGAAAACTCATCCCTCTAACAGATGACTCTAAGCTTTTTCTTACCACTCAACTGTGCACTGCCTTGCTGGTGAGAAAAGGGAGATCCACAGCTCAGTATGACTGCAGAGGAGGGGCAGGGGAGATCCTCTGCTCTCTCTCACACTTCCTTGGGTGGGAAAGGAAATTGCCGAGTCCTTTGCTTGTGATTTCTCTGGCAGATAGGAGCCAGCAGAGACAGGAACCTAAAAAACCTGGCTTGTCTTCCCCCCCATCTGCAATGCCCCATGTCAAAGGATGCTGGTGTGCTGAGCTGCTGAGGCTGCTGCTCCTCAGATCCCCTCAAATCTTTATTTGGTTCCCTCAGGCTGGTCAGGCAGGTAAGAGTGATCTGCTCTGCATTGTCCTGTTCAGCATCCTTGCCATCCTTCCCCTTCTTTCAAACCCAGAGGATCAGACAAACCTGTCAAGTACATTTAAGAATATCAGCTATACCTGTATTTTGGTGAAGGATGCCATACACTGTGATGCACGATGACTTACGTTTTCTGACAAGACCTGTACATTGCTACATTACTATCTCCTCTTGAGATTTTACAACTTCTGCTATCAGTCTCTAGACATTGTGCTTCAGAGACCACAGTGTTGCAGAAGAGATCTGTATCTCCGTGTGAAATACAGACCTATGCTTAATATTCTCTTGGATTCAATTTGACATAAGGAGTAATTTTATTTTCACCAGCTTTTGAATGCATTAAAAAGAGTATTCTACAGGTATTCTGAAAGGTATCACAAAAAATACCTTTCATAAAAAAATGGAAAGGCATTGACTATGTCAAAAGTAGAAATATGAAAATTTAATTATTACATCAAATAAAGAACTCTGGTAAATTATTCAGACCTCCTAGAAAACAAAATATTTTGCCTTTTTCAAATGCCCTTAGGTCTTTTCCAAAGGAAAAAAAATGTAAGAGAACTTCCAGGGTTAACTATTTCCTCAAGCAATTTATTTAGTGCACACATGTGATAAATTTGGCTATAGCACAAATATATATACTTATAGATTAGCTCACATGCACAGCACCATGAGCCCAGATATGCATCTTATTTTCATCTATCTCCATCTTTTCTCCCCCACCCCAAGTCTGCTAGAAAAATATGAAGTATTAACAAGATTCTTCAAATGCAAAACAACCCAAACTGAAGTGAAAAAGCCTAAACCAGTTAACTGCATAATCATTGCAAAAATACTATATTTAGTATATGGAATGCAACAATTTTCCCATGTAATGACCATCAAATTGCTCAGAGATATGCTTGATAGTGATTATCTTTCAGGATAGAAAGTTTTCTCCACCATCTACAAGGATGGCATGAGTAACACAATAATTCCTCTATGTTTTATCTTTCTGCTGCCAATTAATGCCATTTTAAGAGACACAATCATAACAAAAATAAACAAAAGATGATCACCCATACATAGTATGATACTACTTGAAAGTGTGTCAATCCTACCTTTTTATTATTTTTCAGCAGAACATTTACTAGTAAAAGTTCCTATTAATACAAAGGAAGAATCAGACTGCTGTTTGTACCATCTTCTTTTTTACAAAAAGAATTTAAAACTTAGACTGGATTGGATAAAGGTAGCTCTGGATAATCTGGAAGCCTTCAGCAGCCAGTAGGTTCCAAACAATGCCTAGGAGTGATTTCAAGGGAAGGTATTTAAACAACTGAACAATCCCAGCCAGTTTATGATGCAATAAAGACATCTTGCTGTACAGAACGGAGGTAAATTAGCTAAAGGTAACAACTGTGTTTCAAGTTTTAAATTTCTTCATCCCATTTTATTGTTTTCTACCAAGGCCAGGGAACTTTTGGAGGTGGGTACTTCCACATACATTTGGGCCTTATTCTAGTTATTTATGTTCTGACCATCTACTTGAGCAAATCTAGGAAAAAAAAAAGCTTTAGACCACACACAGAGAAAAGACGTCTAATTAAACAGATCAACTGTTTAAATATGCATAACCTTTGAGATAACAGAGAAGGAAATTTTACTACTAGCAGCAAATGATCACAACTATTTGCATGGGGTGCTCCCTTCATTTTGGATAAATGTTCCCCTTTTCTTCACTCCAGCTAGAAACATACAGAGTGTGATCCTGTCCCTGGGCTAGGACAGACAGGCCATTTAGCTGAAGCTGTCTCCATTTCCTGCAAGATCATGGTCTGCTTTTTATCAGCACCAGGATCTCTGCCGCAAGAAAAGCATTTTATAATCCATAATGGTATTCTTTTAACATTTTCAGGTAGATATGAAAATTGATCTGAACTTGCAACCTTTACCCATCATGGTATATTGCCTTAGACTCTGGGGCTGGGCCAGACTGCCAGGGCATGATTTCATTAAGCTTCAGCAGCCTTTTGCAAAGCCTAGTTTATGACTGTGATAAATTGCTTTCTATATTTGTACATTAATAAGCAGATAACAGCTAAAGTCAGCATTACGGACAAAACTGTGTTTATGAACACTTATTTCCCTCAGAAATACTTACCTAACCTACCTAAACTCATCATAAGCATACATTTTAATTTCTAGACTAATCCTAGAAAGAGTAAGGAATTTAAAATGTTTCTCTTCATAGCCAAACATTTTAACCTGGTCTTTTTGTTTATTTGTATTGCAAGTGATAAAAGCTGCAGAGACTACAATCCAAACTCCAAGGAAACAATCACTGAGCACACATACTGCTGTATTCATCATCCTGATACCTGTGTGATCCTTGATGCTGTCCCAGACAAAGCCAGCTGCAAACCTTACCCAGAACACACTAAGGGGACACAGCTGATGCACTCTTTCAGCTTAATACTTACCAAGTATTCTAATTTCTTTTGTAGTTTGCCACATGTACTAACATCTCTCGAAAAATACAAGCTTTAAGTAAAGTTTGAGAGAATCAAATATCTTGAGGAATCTTAAAAAAAGAATTCCAGATCTTCAAAAGTTCAGCTAGCAACTCTTTGACCCAACACTTTTACAAGTGTTATTTAAGGATGTTAACGCATAAAAATATTTTTCCTACTCAAGAAGTAATAGCATTTCTCTGTTTTCAAACTTGCTTAGTGCAAATATTATCTTTTTAGCTTTCTAGCTTTCTCTTTCCATCATTTTGATCAATGAAGTCCATGCTTCTCACAAATGTCCTATAATTAATGGAATCAGCCTGAACAGCAAGTAGTGTAAATTTAGTGCCACACCAAGTTCAGTGTGATCTCAAAACACTCAAATATTTCTTCATCTCTACAATGAGAAAGGAATAAAAGCCAATGGTATATCCATGTAAGCATCAGATGGCATGGACATGGGACTTAGAGCAAGTTTATCGTTCAACCTTTCAGAAAGAAAGTAATGTGATTTATTCTATACATTAGTTATTATAATAAAAGAAAAAATAATGCAAGTAATGCATCTATATCCGCAGACACAGACACCTTGCCCACATAAGGAGACTTGTAGACAGCACCTTTGTCAGATTTCCCTATAGACTCCCAGAAGGGAGCCAAGACCTCAAGTGTGACTGCATCCATTCTACCAAATTTATTGGGACACAGTTTTATTTTAAGAGATAATTATGTGACATTGTAAAAGCATTGTCCTTTTAGTTAAAACAGTTGGCAGTTAAAATTATCTTGCAAAGAAATATACATTTGATGCATACTCTTTACTATATTGAAAAGGCCAGTATCTCGGCCTTTTTTATATTATTTCTTATACTTTAAATGAGAAGAGTAACTATCCTGCTATTTTTATAAAAAGTTCTTCCAGGATTTTTATTTTTAAAATTCTCCCTCTGCCACTTACTTTAAAAACTGTAGAATGATGAAGAATTAGCTGGAAGGAAAACTTCATGAGTCCCACTGAAGCAGTTTATTCTGGAACACCATTTATAGAAATGCCATTTTGTCATTTTTACCCTGAACAGAAACTGCGTGTGATATTTCCACCCTTATACACTCTCGGCTCATTATACTGTTGCCATAACAACAAAAAGCAGTACATGAAATTAGATCCCAATAAGATTCCAAGAAAATTAAGTTACAGCCTGCTAACGTGTCTCTTAGAGACTCATACAGTGAGCGAGAAACCAAATCTGCAAAGCTGGCAATGTGGGTAACTAATAATAGCCCCACAGGAGCTAATATCTCGTGAAGGGAATCAAAGAAAATCTGCCTTAGCCCATAACAAAGTAAGGAAAACCTGTGTCTCACACAGAGGCTATATGGATGGACACATTTAAGTCAGTGTTTTATCCAAGAGCTGCCCAAATACTGGATAGAAATACAGAATAATGGCTCCATGTGGTAGATTGTCAGACTATAGTTTGTCTGTGTGCAACTTATTCCCTAACTCTCAATGACTCCTACAGTCCAGCCTTTCTTTTCCAGATAATATACACAGCTGAAATCTTTAAACCTTTATAATTGTCTATGGCTGAAGACTGTATATAATTCATTTCTTTTGGACGCTGTTTTGATTTTGCAAAACAAAAGAAGTGAAATGAGCCCATGACTGGCTTCCTCTGAAAGGGACTTGGTCTTGACACAGAACCTACTGAGCTCCAGTGCTAAGCTAAGCTCTAACTCAAATAATTCTAGCCTTGCAGTGACTTGTAACACCATCACCACACACACTATAGTCAGGTTCAAAGGGTTTGACATGTGAAAAGAGATGTCTTGCCTCACTACAGCCTGCTTCTGTATCTGTTCAATAGTGACAGACAAGAGCACACCTAGCAATTTTAATGCAATTTAATAAAAATATTGCTAAGAAATTCATAAAACAGTAATGACCCTAGACCACGCTACCACTTTCTCTCTCTCTTTAACTTGTAATGGCAAGCAGCTGTACAGCTTTCCTCTGACTCACGAGGAACAGAGAAAAAAAAAAATATGGAGGTGCCCATGCCTCAATAAAAGGCATCATTCCTAAGAACTGATTTCCTTCTGGTACAAAGCATGTGTAGCTTTCCATTCAGCAAGGAACATCCTGCACTACGTACCTATCTATCTACAGGCCTCCAGTACTTGAGGACAGCAAACAAAATTCATCTTGCTTCAGATACCATAACACAAGATTTTCAACATCTCAAGGATGCAAGAAGTTACCTAGACAAAAAAAAAATAAAAAAATAAAAATAGTCTGAAGCTTAAGGTACACAGTATGATTTTTGTGGACAAATTCCTTTCAAAATATTTTTTTTCTGTCATTAATAATTGTCTATTACATAGCCATTATAATTAGTCAGGATGCAGTAAAGGAGTAAATGGGTATCCTGGGGAGAGACCAGCACTCAGAATATTTGCCTGTAGGGGACACATAACTAGCCACATTAAAGGACTGAAATCTAGGCATTCTGCCATAACTCACATGGCCTGAGCAGCTAACAAAAGCCTATATAAGTAAATAAGAAACTGAACTAAATGATACTGTCAAGGACAGAAACTCCAGAATTGCCATAGTAGCCACATTTTGGGTTGTATTGCACAAGCCCTTTCCTGTGCCTGGCACAGTCTCTTGTCCTGGTGAGGTTATGTAGCAAAGCAGACAAATCCTCCTCATTACCATACAGAGACAAGCAATTACTGTCTTTCAGCACCTGCTTTCTTCTTCAATTTGAATGAACAAGAAGGCAAAAGGGCAGACCATTCATGCCTCTGTCACAACCTTATTTCCACTTCAGACTCGATGACATAGAGGTGAACTAAAGTGACATCTTACTACAACACATGCCAGACATCTGTGTGGAACACTGAATTGCCATAGCAATAAAATCTTCATCTAACCCTGCTGGAAAATGGTTCTTCAAAGCATAAGAATCTACCAGTTTAGGAACATGCACTAGATTTCAAGTACGTACTTTATATCTTAAAGATCTGCTAACTTAGAGGTTTTTTGGAAGGACTAAATTCTATTTTAAAGCTTCCACCATCTTATTGTGTGTTGCTCCTAAACTTTAAAAAAGGACTCATTCATCAAATATTTGCTCACTCTAAATAATCCTACTACTTTAATAACCTTCACAAAAAGAGGCCTTGTCTACAAAAAGTAATTGTGAGCATTTAAACTGAAATATAGTTCCTTTAGTGATCGTTCAGGATTTGCTAATTTGCAACAGCAAATATGTAGAAAGAATCCCTAGTCTGATCCTACTGTGATGACCACAAAAGTGCATTTCTTCCCTAGTCCTTATAGGAATAGCAATCACGATATAAAGTACAATTATATAGCGTACATGCACATGAAAATACCTTTTACCAGCTACCCATATTAAACAGATTTAAGTAGAACAGCTTACATTTGAGTATGTAAGTACAGAGCACAAGAAAAGTAGTTTTCTTTTACACTGAAAGCCATCTTTAGGGATAACTTACTCCATGATGAGCCTAGGACATCAAGTCATGTGAAGGACAAAGAAATTCCTGCATTTAAATTTGAATGACTTGTAATAGTATTTGATATTATTAGGAAACACTGTCAGTCACCCATATCTGGATACAAGTATGGATTATAATCATTATTTAAAAAAATAATTCATTTTTCAAGCAATAAATAAGGAGAAGGGTCTATGTCCAAGAGCCCAAATGCAAATTCCAGCCTTCTGAAAACAAAGTAAGGTATTCGGCTGACAAAACAGACTTCGAAAGAGAAATATTCATCAGCAGGACATCAGAGTTTCTGTGGTCAAAACAAAACTGCTTTGTCCATAAGAACAGAGCAGGTCATTGCCATGGGTCAATCTGGCACATGGACCAGGCAAGCTGCGTAGAACAGGAATGGTGCAGAAAACACCCATTCCATTTCCAAGGCCAAGTCAGCATGGTTTCACTGCAGTCAGCTAAGAGGTTGGAAACACAAACAAATTGCTATGAAGTAAAATATGAACTCAAATTAACAATTTGTTAACACTCCAAAATAAATGAGATTTAAGAAATGAATGCTTGCATTAGGTCTGGAGCACGCAAACAGCAATCATCAGACATAACAAATAAGCAATAGAAAAAAAATTATAATCAGTACCTAATCCATCCCATCTGAAGAACATTTTATTTCTCTTTTAAATCATCACAATAGTTATAATGGTAAGCAAAATAACTTGAAACCGAAATAGGCTAAATGTCTGTAAGGACAACATACAGACAACATATACTTAAGTGATACTTCTTTTGATAAAGTGTTATTGATTTTATAACAAATTATTCCTTCAGTGTAGTGAGTAAGATACGAGGAAGAGGAGATGCTACAAAGTAGAGAATTCTAAATGCATGTGACTGCCTCAGCAATTCTTCAATAATATAAACTTCTACTGGAAAGAGATAGTTGCTACTCCTTGTAAAACAGATAATCCTCTCCAACTGACATGAGGCTGTTTTGCCTCATATCAATGCACTGTTTTAAATATCCCCAACAAAAACACAACATGTCCCCTCTCCCCTGCCCTCAGTTTTCTTGTTGCTTTAAATTTCAAGTCCATACAGATTTCAAATATCTTTTAATCTATTCATCACTTTAACAGATAAAAAACAGCAGACATACTGTTGGATAAAATGCTTGCAACTTGAACAAAGTCAAGATTCATAAATATCTGTACTGTTGCCATTCCTCCTGCAGGATTTTAAAAAAAGTCTGCTTGCTTATTGAACAAAATCTTGCAAATAGAATTTTCAAGATATTAAACCAACCATGGATAACTAAACTGAAGTTTTCACTTTTGTCTGGAGTTTTCAAATAGATGAAGGAAGAGTGTCACTTTAGTACTTGGAAACCTTTGAGAGAAAGCAGATCCTAAACAAAAAACTAAGAACAAAACCCCGCAAAATAAAAGTAAAATAATAAAAAGGCCACAGCACTTCAGTTTTTAAGTTTTGGGTTTTTCCCCTACAAAATTATCATAATTACTCTTAGACTGTGCAACTAAAACTAGATCTCTAGAGGTTAATAATCTAAATTTCTGTTCTTAATAAAATGTCATATCCGAAAAGATTCCACAATCTTCACCTGCCTGAAGCATCCTCAACTACACTGAAAAGGGAAAAAAAATTCACTAATAAACTGAATTGCACTGTGAGAGCAGCACTGATTTTCTCTACCTGTCTCCTTTGGTAAGGCCCAGAAATTGCTGATGGGAAAGACAGATGTTTAATTTTTAAAGTTTTATTGAATGTAGAACATATTAATGGTTAAACCTAACCTGTCTTTTCATAAGTGTGGTAAAGAGACCCAGTTCTTCTACCACCTTTATATATTTTGGGACTTAATTGTGTACCATCAATATTAATATTATTTGCTAAGAATCATCTTTCTAGTGGTTTCCAGCACTTCTACACTAAAGATGATTAAGCATAGCAAGGAAGCTGTAGAATAGGTAATATTAATACTGCATTGATCTTAAAAACTACACATTAGCAAGAGAAAAAATATTAAATGCCAATAGAAAAGGTACTGCTTAACGATTAACTTTATGACAACAAATTAAAATTCTATGCAGGAGAGCATTAACAGGCAATGAACTACTTCTACAACCTAAAACAGCAATCTACCAATAGTTAAACCAATACTTAAAATTACCAATACTTAAAACTACCAGTAATTAAACCTATTTCAAATCCAGTGAGAATGTTGAGGGAGTAAGTTGAAACTCAGTAAATCTTACCATAAGGAAGAGCAAGAGTAAGGGCAGCAGAAACTTGATGTCTCAAAAAGCACAGTTTAATTTTGATGTAATTTTTTTTTCCCTATCCGCTTTCTCAAATTGGAGAATGTAGAGAGTATACGACCCTGGTTTAAACAGAGAGCTTTCATGGTCCACTACAGGGTTGGTTGATTCTCAGAGAATGTTTATTGCTCTACACCTGAGAAAGCAGAAAGAACTTAATTCATACCTATCAGTGATTCTGAAGCCAAATCTTCTCCCTTAACAGCAGAACACAAAGTGATGCTGGTTTCTGAGACTATAAAAAAGCAAAAAATACACTTTCAATTTAATCTAAAATATATGCATGCTAGTTGGTACTTGGAAAGAAAGATACATTTTCCTACAATTTTACGGAATCTAGAATTAAGCAGCCATAGAGTTAACAAGATATTTTTAATTTTTTTCTCCAGAGCAACCATATAGAAACCTGTTAGACTGATTTTGAGAACTGTAACTAACAAAACAGTACCATCCCATCCATCCTTAATAAAAATTTTCATCACAGGTTCAAGTGAGTCTCAAATCAATTTTCATTCCTTACAATACTCATTTAAAAATAAAAAAAATAAGTTTTTTCCACAAATTGTCTGTAGGAAAACAGATTTGAGAACATCTATTTGCTGTGACTATAAATGAAGAATACGCAATTTAATACAAGTAGTATTTACTAGGATGAATAATTCCCACTTTCCTGAACTGTCTCCTCACAGTACATTTCCAACAGGACGACAGAAATTACCAGCTCTTCAGAACCACTACAGCTTTAATGACACCTTCAAGAGGGGGAAATCCAGTGCCTAGAGGACCACTCAACAGAAGGAATATAGTAATTCCTCCTACAGGCATGGAAGAAGAAAGCTCCCTGATTCTTTTGACATCTATTTTTTTTTCTTGCTAGTGCATTACATACTAGTGCATACAGTAAGAGGGTGAACTTTATATGTATTTCATATTAAATCTCCCCTGAGCCCTCAGGCTTGGGCTTATGGCTTATTAAGTGCTCCTGGAAATCCAGAGCGTTTAGCACTTCAGCGTATCTGAAAATAATCTTCTGAAAACCAAAATGTACGTCAAAAGATTACTCGGATCTCTTTTGGAAGCAATGGGCGCCACCTTACTATTTTGCATGTTTCAGGATATTGCTTTACAGGAAAGAAAAGGAATTGCAGGTGAAGCTGCTCCTGTAACAACATGTTCATCCAGACCGAATAGGTCTCCAGGCAAAGACTACTGCATGAGCATTTAATTATACTGCAGTATAATTACCTTGTAAATAACTTTCAATGGTTTTTATACATTGAAATCTCTGGATTTATAAATGTACCAATATTTTTCCTGTGACCAAATATTCTACAAGGTATCAGCCATACTGGCTAAGTATCTAATTTCCTGTGACTAGTTCTAAGAGTGGTTTCTTCTTGTTTTAACTGGAGCTCTCTCAAAACTTCTCTTGGGAAATATTTACTGAATATTGTAAACAATGCCATTATGTTTGTGCCAGCTATGCTCTTCAAACATTACTTTACTATGAAAACTAGTAATAATCTCCTGATGTATAGAAGCTCATTGCAGATTTTGCTATCCTTGTTTCAAGCCTACTCTGCACATGCAACAGCCAGTCAGAGTAATAAAAAGATCAATGTATTATTAAATTACTTGTTTAAAAATGTTTTGAATACTCTTGGCATTGTTGCTTCATCCTTTCTTAACATCATTTCGTATTTGTTCTTAATGCAGAGCAATGGAGTTGGCCTTGGAGTACCAGGTAACCGAGTCAAGGGGGTGAAAGACTGGTGTGTTAATCCAAGTCAACAGCCCCACTTTGGCTCTCAAATACCAGCAGAGGATTCCACTACTCTCCCTGCCCAGATATAATGCAGAGGACTAAGGAAAAGGCAGGGGAAGAACTTTCCCTGATCAGTTAATCTTCCGTAAAAAGACTAGGAAAAATATTCCTTGTGCTTAAAAAACATGTAAGGACTTCCTAAAGCTAGAGAAAAGCCGAACTTCCCATCTCTTGTGGAACCAACTTTCACTTATCAGAAAAACTGGACGATGAAGACTGCAGAATATGAGCTCAGCTAGAAACTTAAAAGTGAAATCAAAGTTCTGCAAATGTGCAAATATGACTAAGCAGATAGGGCCCATGAATCATCTTCCCTACCTCCTCATCAACTGAGCTATGATTGAGCAAAGTAGTACCATACAACTTCTGTACAAGTAAGTTAATTCAAATTACATTTAACTGAAATGAAGGAAGCTATTCACACCTCACAGCTATTGTTTTCGGCTCTCGTGTAAACTCAGGAAATAATTTCAACACTTCTGAAGCCCTTTTCATGTTTGGAATGTTTTCTTTGCAACTATTTGAAAGGCCTCAGAAAACTGCAAATATGCTACAAATATCAATATGAATTGTGTTCTATCTACTCCAAGCATCCTGCCTATTTGACTTCTGAAAATTGGATTGTTACACAAACAAATACTACAATTTTGCAAGCTTCTTCCATAATGCTGCTTTGCACTCAAGGACCTCAAATCACTTAAGGAAATGATCCTTAAAATTGTCATTTTAGGGAAATACACCTCTGACATTACTTCACTGTAAATAAAAAGATGGAACAAAACCTCTAAATACCCTAATTTTCCATCACCTACTTTTTTTTTCCTGGAATTTTATTGAAACTTCTATTATTGTTAACCACAGAACTGAATTTCACTTCATGATTTTAGTTCCAACTATGAGGCTTTCTAGCAATCTTATAATCCAGGCTCCTCTTTTTTTGGATCTTTCCCAACACACTGTTCATCACCACAGCAGAGTCAGGAGGAGCTGGAAGGACCACAAGAAAGAAGAAACTAATTTGCAGCAGCACAGTCGAGTAGAAGTTAAATGATATGAAGAAGCAGTCAGGATCTTTTTTGCATGAAAGTATACACACACAACGCCAATTTAAATCAGGCCTAGGAAGTGCACATTGTACATTCCCTGAAATTCATTACATTTTTCAGCAGTCAGCTCTATTAGACTAATGCAATAACACTGCCAGCCACCATGCATAAATCAAAAGTGGTATGATTGGATTTGTCTGCTCATTGCATTTTCAATTTGAATAATAGTCATTTTATTCAATTGAGAATATCTTTTTTCCTCTAAATACTCAACTGTTATATTTAGTTGGAACTTGGACAGCAGCTAAGGAGCAAGAGAACTGGCTATTTGTATTGGTACACAACCAAATTTCTAATTTTTGTGAGGTGCTCTACCTTGCTATAGCTCTATAAGGATAAAGTCTTATCCTCTTATGCTACTGCTATAAATACTACAGTCACTACAAAAACTTTGAATTGGCATAATTAGACTAAATTTTTCCAAATGTTTGGTTGCCAGTTTTGTAAGAAAAAGAGCGTTGTACTGGTCCAACAAGGATAGCAAGTACAATGTAAGCGCTTGTCTACATGGAGAAGTTGGAATGGCTGTTCCATAGCAGCTCCTACAGCACTTGCCCTTATTTCAGAAAAAGTGCTTTTTATATACATTAAGAAAGAGTAGAAGCCAAGGCCCTCTGAGGCTTTAGCTGTGTCAAGTATTACAACATTCATAAAGAGTCAATATGAAAGAGTTACTGTTTTTCAGTATCTACACCGGAGTATTTCATCAGGTTTTACTCTCTGCTCTCATTCCTTTCAGACAGACAGCTATTTAGTGATTTAAAGGGATTGATCAGGCTGAACTATGTTGCACATAAGAACAGGCACCAGAATCTGAACAGATGATTCAACCTTCTCATGAAGGAGACCCTTCCAGCCTGACTTCAGACAGGCCATTGGAACACTGCTGTAGTGGTTCACCATTGTTTCAGGGAATTTAACAGGGGGGGAAACCTGATGATTTATACTGCACAGAAAGGCAAAATTACTTCTATTTTAAATATCAATGAAATGCCATTATTAAAAGACAATAAAAAATAAAACCGTGCTGAAAATGAATTTAAGTGCTTATACTTAAAAAGCCCATGATATATTTAAATCTAACTTTTTTCTTCAAAAATTGTATATATAAGTAGACTGATATTTGTTCTGCCATCTAAAAAAGAGCAAACTGACATTTTAGTTTAGTTCATTCAATGTTTATATTGCCATCCTGTCACTTTCATTCCCCCCATTTTGCCACTGATATAAACGGGAAAAAAAGGATAAAAAAGAATTTAATTTCTTTTAAACCTTTGTAAAAGAAAGCTTATTTTTTCCTCAAAACTACCCCTTATATATAAAGGCAGGAAGAGCTGTTTTGCTTTTATGTTATCAGTTGCAGAGACATTTGATTTCTTTTTCTCCAGCTAATGAAACCATGCATGTACATTTTGAATCCAAGAGAAGCCAAGGGAAGAAGAGAGCAAAATCGCCTTGTCTATACTGCAAATAACTTTCTAATTTCTCAAAACTGTTAGCATTTCTAAGCATATGAAACAATAATCAAGCTAAATCCCTTTATTTTTTATGCTAAATAAAAGTGTTTGCTCTTTGCTGTGATTTTTCTGGAATCTTCAAATGGAGTCGCCCTTGGAGCATGGCCTGGGGCCTTAGAGGAAAACAAAATAATAAATGAAGCTAGGGAGTGCTGTGCTATGCACTGTTCTCTGCCAGCAAAGGCCAGGGCTTGGGCTGTGGTTATGGCCCCCCCAACATGCTGGAATGACCATCTGTAATTCACCATTCATAATTTAAATGGATGGGTTCCTCCTCCCCAGGACCTTGCTCACATGCACATACAAACCTGTGATTAAATGTGAACAACATCGTGAGCAGGTGATGCACAGGGGTGGAAGGGTTACACAGTTCTATCCAGATTGAATGCATTTTAGAAAATGGGGAGCAAATTCACAAAGAAATGTACATTATCATCAAAAGTGCAACCAATAGGTCACCAACTAAGTGTGAAAATAAGCATGCACTGGTGGTTTTTCTCACTCTGGTGGTGTACTGATAACCAACTTTGTTTTTTATGCTGTTATTTACAGAAACATGTGCAGAGGTTGGACAGCCCACCAGAGGGTTCCCAATATTTTTGTATTCAGGTTAAAAAAATGTTGATATTCACAACAACAACAAAAATCCTCTTGCTTCTAGAGGTTAGAGGATAAAAAACAGAATTAAAATATGGAAAATAACAGGCTATTATGATTATTTTAATAAGTCATCTGGTAGCTATAGATGCCATTTAAGAAAAGTTAAACATTTCCAAGTTTCACAGTCTACTTTACTGCCCATGTTCATAGATGTAGCACTCAACAAAACGGGTCAGAAACTGTGTGTGCCACCTGTAGGCATTTCAGTGAAATGAAAGGCCTAGGTACTGATTATATCATCAGGCATTCTGTCTCTCTGGAGAAGACCTAAAAACTACTTTTAAAAGAAATCTGAAGAATACCCTAAACCAAACACCAAGCCAACCAGCAACACCCACCCAACCACAACACCACTAAAACCCCCCAGGAAGGTAAAGGGAAACCTTATACAGGCCAACAAGGGTCTAATATTTACCTTCTGAGAAGCAGAACTGTCTGCAGAAGGAAAACAAAGCAAAATAACAGTGCGAGTCTGAGCAAAGCAGTGAAATGACACAGGCACACACAGAAACAGCTTTAAAGTCAGTGTGGTTAATTGTATTCCAGTTCACAAACTGACAGGAGCTGTTTGGTGACTGTAAAGATGAATATCCACATGAAAGGACTGAATGTCATGAATCAAAGGTAAAACAAATCCAATCACGTTATGGGATAGGAAAGATGGCATTTTCCAAATATTGCATGTGACAAAGCAGCAATCCCTGAGCTCCAGGTAGGTTACTGTGGGAGCAAAATCTCTCCAGCAATTTTAGCTGAAACAGGTCAAACAGCTAGGATTAAAAAGGCTGAGCCTATGTAGCAACACGACCACTTTGCCATCTCTTGCACTTTCACTGCAATTGTGGGCACACCCAATGGAAATTATCTGCCCAACAGTGATGGTGCAGCTTGTCGGAGATCCACAGAAAGCTGTAACATTCTGGAGCAAGTGAGCACCAATAGCAGAAAAAAAACCAGCTGAGGAATAAATACCTTTAAAGCCATGTATTTATGGTTCACTATTTGGGACTAATGAACACTGAAATGGCTCCTGTACAAGTTAAAACAACTGTTAATAAAACCATAGTAGGAATTTCAGAAGGCAGAATAAATTGGTTATAAAGGCATTTTTAATGCAGTTCACATTCCCAGCTTTCTATGAAAAGAAATAAAGGCAGTACAGAAACAGTTCGAAATACAAATAAACCATTTAATAAAGTTTATAAAAGAAACTAATAGAAATACAGCAAGATAAAAATATGTATTTTATTAAACTGTGTGCAAGAAAAAAAGCAACTTTTACACAGTTATTAATGGCAGCTTAAAATACACATGCACGTAAAAACTAGGGGACATCAAGCATGACACAGGGCAATGATGTTAATTTAGTGCTCCATTGTCAGAAGAGTGTGAAAAGAAATGGTTGAAAAATGATCTAGCAGATGTGATGCTGAGGGACACGGTTTAGTGGTGGATTTGGCAGTGCTGGGTTAATGGATGATCTCAATGGTCTTTTCCAGCCTAAAGGATTCTATGATTCTGTTTTTCTATACTCATAATCCTGGCAATCAAAAAAGGAAAATTCAAGTAATGAATGAACTTACAAGGTCTAGCATCGAACTATACAAATATGGTTCTAAATCAAAATTCTCAAGGCAATGCCAGACAGCAGAATACCTTCATGGTGCTACCAGGTGTTAGAGAGAAGCAGACTAATTCCAGATAGAAAAAGGTGAATATTATTTTTGAAAGTAAATACAGTTGTCAGAGTCTCTTGCCTTCAACTTTTGGCATCACTAATGAGACCAGCATAAGTAATACTGAAATTTGATGTAAAGAACTGTGATTGATACGAAGTTGAAATAAAAAATATTCCAAGAAGGACAGGCAGTGGCTGGGCCTCTATGAGACCATAACTCTCTGCCAAGTGTGAGATACTATCAGTGTCCAGCTGGACAGCACCTTCAGTAGGAGGACACTGCAAGATGGAGAAAATTATTGGTATTATCAGCTTGCATATTTGCTGTCATTTATAGCATCTCAGCACCGTTTGGAAGAAGCAAAAGGGCCCTTCTGCATTCCAACAATAACAAAAAAGGTATGATATCTCTAAAATAAATAAAAAACAAGAGTATTTACTACAGACTTCACCAAAACTAGTCAAGGTCACAGATTCTAGTGATGCTCTTTAACAAGAAATATTATGCAACACTACTCCTTTGTAATTCCAAACTTGTATCTCAAAACTGATATGCCTAGTTTCCCCTAAATGTCCCTTGCACAGTTCTCTGATGGCATGGGACTTGTGGCTGACAGTTTTCAGCCACACTGGTCTCATTTCAGTAAGGGTCAAAACAGGTCATATGCTGGAGAAGTTACAGCAACCGCCCTTTTTTTTTTTTTTAATCTACTTTTCCATAAACAGCAGAAAAATTTGGTGCTATGCCAAATAGTTATTTATAGATAACATTTATTCTTAGGTATTTATTTCAGTCAACAGAGAACAATTGCAGCCAAATGTACTTATTACTATCTGGAAATCTATTTTTTTTTAAGTATCCTCTGTCAATGTAACTTTTTTGTCACTCTAACTGCATTTGGCCTTCTATGCACATGCTTTATTAACCACATATGCTTCCACCACACTGGAACCTATGTGATTTATCCAAGTAAAAAAATGAAACCTTGAAGTTACTCCTCAGTTTTTACATTAAAAAATCCTACTTGCTCTGAGTATTGGTTTTCATAAATAAACACTAGGATAAAAAATGGGTCTCAGGATTTTGTACTGTGACTTGAGCAAGTTGGCCACTGCTGATTGAACCAAGATTTTTTACAAACCCTCTACACAGACATGGAATTTCAACTCCAAGCCATCCATCCCCATTGCTGAATGGGAAAGTCTGTGCCCTTCAACACTGTCAGCTTCTTACACAGGCAAAAGAGCATGAAATGAAAATTGTGCACTCTCCTTTCACAGACCAGAGCTTTTCACACTTAAAATGTTATCCTTCTGTCTCTCTTCTCTCACTTTATAAAGCATCAATTTCTCTTTACATTTTCTGCATCTTTCCCCTTATCATCTTCTGTCTGATTTGTCCCACTCTCAGGACAAGGCCTGAACTGACCTCAGTCTCCATATGTTTGCCAGTTATCTATTGACACATGTTCAGCTCAACCTCTGCAAGGTAAGAAATTTTTGTTTACTTCATTCTGCAGACTGATAGCTGCGCTGCAGATCTGATGATTGATTGCATAATCCAGCTGCAAGCGCCTGTGCTTGCAAACCGTAATACCAGTGCAACGTACTTCAGCCAGCACTCACATGTAAGCTATCAGCAGGGATTTTCAGAAGTTTCTGTGCTGCTTACAGGGCTCAGAGGGATGAAGCCATTACACCAAGCCCAGGCCAGAAGGGTGAAGTGGCACACAACTGTGGGCACGTGCAAAAACCAGCTTAATGCTCATGACGACTCAGAAAACCTTACAGATGCTTTTTCCCCTACTGAAAAGAGGGAATCATCAGGACAAAGGAGAAAAAAAACAAACAAAAAAACCAAAAACCACCACAAACCAAAAAACACACACCACTAATCAAAGAAAAAGTGAAAAGGTGACATAATTCCTCACAAAGTGAGGAATCCCACTGTTTTCACCAGCAGAATTTTTACCATTGTGTTTCAAACAACAGAGTGACATCACTGCCTTTAGAACCACTATGTGGGCAGAATGCAACACAAGCCATGTACAGTTTTTTCCCCATTGCAAATGCCATAATGGCTTTTCTATTATTTATAATAACTTAGAAAGGTCCAAAATGTTCTGATGTGGTTACTGGACCCATAATCTACCTAGGCCATTAACTGTTTCTCTGATTATGCCAAAATGCATCTCAATTCCCCATCTACCTCCTTGCTACAATTGCTTCATCAATATTCATAAGATCCAAGGGCTTGATATTGATTACGGCATCTAATGGACTCATTATGCAAAGTCATCGTGACCTCTGAAGCAATTCTGCTTTTGTGACTTACCTAGATGCTTACTCAAATTGTTTTGAGATATTGGTACCCACACAGGAGCAAGCAGAGCAGAACAAAACCCACCACAGGATGTTCAATTGATGATCCTCTGACAGGATCAACTTTTCCATGCTTGTATGAGATGTCACACCACCCTAAAAGCTCTACCACATTATCCTCGATTTAACAGGAGCCCTTGTTATCCTCCAGCAGAAAGAAGTAGTTAATATTAACTGATCATTATTAACATTCATTACAGAAAATCAATCTGATTGTGTTATAACCTCCTGCTACAGTCAGCTGGGTTATTCTGATATTTACATAATATTGAGCTCCTGCTAACCAAAACCGTGGTGGTTATATAACATCTTTCAATGTCATGGTGATTCTAGAAAAAAATCTATTCTGTTTATTACCACCAAGGTACCAAATAAATGCATTTGGCAAACAGTTTCTAATGGCAAATATTTTACTGCTTCATACATCCAACATTATTAGTGACAAGCATTCTTTTTTAAAAAGATAAGAACAAAACGAGGCAACTACATTGTAAATTCATCTTTTAGTCTCAAATCTAACTTTTTCTGGATGACTGATATTCATTAAGAACTCATAAAGACAGGCACAAATGACAACACTTGCATATGTTAAGAAACTTAAAGAGTAAAAATAAAAGACAAATTTTAGAGTAGGAATTAGGAATAGTATGTTAAACTAAAAAAAAAAAAAGTAGAAGAAAGAATGACCTAGGAAGGAGGTAAATACAGTATTGCTTGATTTATTTTTTTTAATAAAGTATCTGTAACTCAGAAACAAATATCTGGATTCAAGAATAATTTAGTAAAATATTACTGGTATAACTGCAGATACTGCATTATAGATAACAATGAAAATATTACTGGTAAGTTTTCTCCCAACTACATATGATTAAATCCAGATGGGAAAAAGTCACTACACCTACTTCTTCAGGTCATGTCCACACACCACCCCCCCCAATCTCCTTCCAATAACTTCTTGTGGATCGACTACTGTATATGTCAAAGTTACAACAACTGTCGAGCTGGCTCTTCCCTGCACTCTTGAATAATGTTTCTCTGTCAGGAAGTAAAGCTTTCATTTGAATTCGGATGGTTGAAATACAATTTGAAGCTCCAAAAATAATCTATTTGAAATATTATATATATAAATATTTACCAACAAAATGAACATATTATTCTGTTTATTGTGATCATACAATTAAAGCCTTTTTCAATAATCAAACACTTATCTTACAGCAGAACAGCTTTTTGATCACTTTGCTTTCAATCTTCTCCACTGAAAATTAATATAACCCCAAGATAAGCTTCATGTATTTCCAGTAATTTAGAGATACATTTCCCCTACACACATGTAAGTGAAAAATTAGGATCTCGAAAAAATGAAACCTTTTAATCAATTTGAAATCAATTCCAATGAGAAGCCTGAAGAAAGAAATGTCAGCATAGTCAGAAAGTAGAAGCAATAGATTACTCTCTGTGCATGTTATCAAGTGGATCTATATGGGATCTCCTTGGTTTAAAAAATAACTTCAGTAGCATTTTCATCCTTAGAGGGAAAACACAGCAGAACACAAGCATCTCATTCAGATTTTACTTTTGCTGCGTCTGCAGTTCTTCCCTAAGTAAAGGGGGAGCAAGATTGGAGTTGTGTTTGACCTATTTTGCACAGTACTATAGCTAGCTTTGTCAGAATTAGCTGAAACACACCTAAACATGATACAAACCAAAATACAGATTACCATAAAGTCATTATTTTCAATTTTCAGATCAAAACTAAATCTATATTATGCTGCAGGATAACAGAGCATGGCTTCAAAACAAGTGTTGACCTAGAGTAATTTGTAGGTTTCATTACACCACTCATATTTGGGAATGGCCTTAAACCAGCAAATTTTATCCTCATTCATAGATTTCTACTTCTTAAGCAAAATGATCTAAAAGGACAACATTTTTCCTCAGACAGGGAAGCAAAATTAAAAATTCAAAGCACATAATCTCACTCCGTTTCACAGCAACTCTGTTAGCACAAACCTAACACTGCAAAAATTTCAAAGGTAGAACTAAATAGAAAGCAATCATAAAAAACACAAATTATATGAATTCAGAACTCCAAACCCTCAGTCAGTATCTAGATGCGTGTTTGAAATGAGAGCATTTACACATGTAAATTGGCAGCTTGGATTTACAGACCTGCAAAAATGCATTTCCCAAATGTAACTAATATAGATGTGTTTGCTACTTAGCACATGATGGTCACTGTTCACACTTATATACAAGAACACTCATGTATATAAACCAAAGAATTCCAGTATCCTTATCACAGCTTAGTCTCTGGTAGATAACAAGCACTTTGCTGAGAGAATGTGGAGGGTTTGTAGGTAAACCTTGAGCACGTGCTGGAGCCTGGGTCACAGAGGACTGCACAAATTAGCAGCTCTAGACAGGGAGAGGTTGGGACCTTGCCCTTGAAGCTGGTCCAAGGGAGGAAAGAGCAGACCATGACTATGCAGCTCAGCTATGCACTGCCTTCCAAACAGGGCTGCCTTGGAGGAGCAGTCGGACGAGGGCGAGGAGCTATTCACTCTGAAAGGACTCACATCTAATCCCACGAGTCACAGAGACAAATCCAGTCTATTAATTTGGTTTTAAATGGAGCTCTTCACATTGTTTTTTCTAAGTCCTAAGTATTAAGACTTTTTTCTCCCCCAAGTAGCTAGGCAGGCCTATTTATTAATTATCCATCCTACCAATACTACCTAACATTTCAGGGTACTTCACTTAGGTCACATGTACATTAAAAATCTTAAACAGCTGCTGTGTTTAATTCTAAATATGAGCCTCCACTGCATTTGCCATGGAGACCACCACACCCTTGGGACAGAAAGGCTCCAAGTGTTTTGGAAGTTGCAGTGTAAATGCTGCAAAAACCCTGTAGCTTTATGAAGTTGCCAGACTTGATTTTGCACCTGCTAAAAGCCTATCAGCCTCCCTGACATCTTTCAGATGAAAAGAACACCAGCAGAATAAAAGCAAGACATATACACTCTACAAATGGCACTAATAGGAATCAAGAGGCAGGTCAGTATACTTCAAGATTCAGTAAAAACTTATTCCAGTTTGCCCCTGGTGATGATGACCACGGTTGTGGTTGTTTTGTTTAAAGAGACAATCACCAATCAATCCATAACTCAATGTTATTCCTCTCTCTGGGAAGCCATGCATCAGATAGAAGTAACAAAAGTGCCTGATGACAAACCTAAGTATTGTTCCACAAACCTGAACTGCCTGAAACATCAGTTCTGTGTTTCAGCCCTTTCAGAGGTGCTGAACACCTGTAAGATAAAGTTACAGTTCAAGGCTCAGTTCTAAAATTCTGCCTAGAGAAGCACGATGGCCAGCAGCTGCCAAGGTCAAAATTGCACCATGAGAATCAGTGTGAAACTGAACAGGATCTATGGAAATTTTTCCTATAGCAAAAAGGGACTTTGAAAAATTAGCTACATGGACAAAACCTTCCATCCACCTAAAACCAGATATTGCTGTTGCACAGTAACATCTAGAGTTGAATACAACAATCAGCATTAGAACTTTAAACGGTGTCATTTAATAAAAATTTATCCTGTTACCTTTAGTATTACATAGCTTTCAAACACCAAGATAATTTTGTCCTTTTAATAAAGGAGTTGTTAAAAAGAAAAAGTTTAATCAAAAGAGTAATAGGAATCATGTAAATTCTGATGGGGCTGGACTGTACAATCATCACAACTGTGAAAACAGCATAAAGAATCTGAAAGAAATTAACTTTCCATGGATACTTTTCAGCATACATGAATTTGATCAGTTAGTTGAATACTGTGATAATCCTATTTCTTCCAGTCTGCAGTTCCATGTAAATTCAATCCTATTTCAAAGATTTTTTATTTTAATCACCATGTACAGGTACCAAAGCAAAAAAATGTTGGTACCAAAAAAAAAAAAAAAAAAAAAAAAAAAAAAAAAAAAAAAAAAAAATCAGCTACATTTCAGTAAAATATGATCCAAAACCCCCTCAATGCTGAAAATTTAAATGACAGGTATGATGATAATGGTCTTGTTGGATGGATGCTCCACAGAAGAATACATGGATTTTGTTCCCTGCCTATTATTTTTTCTCCATGAGATGGGCAAGTCAAAGTCCTAGCAATGTAGCTGCATCCCAGAGCTCTCACTCGTCCTCTGATACATATGACAAGTACAGATCAGATATTCTTATCTCATGAGAAAGGATAATTTGTAGACTTTACGTGAGGTCTTCAAGATGGGCATGGTGGATCATTCAGTGTCAAAGACTAGACTACTACACTGAAATATGTGTTCTCAGTTCAGTGAAGTATGGCAAACTCTCAGGTCCCAGGAGCATTTGCCGGGGGACAGAGTGGCTTCAGGCCACAGACAAGGGGGCAAACTGTCTACCAGCAGATCCACGTCCAGCAGCAGTGATGAACCAGCAGCTGCACGATGTACAGAAGGGGACTATTAGGAAGAGCCTGTGTTTTTAACTCATATTTGCTTTGACAGAGTTTTGCTCAAAGTATGGAGTATTTTTTCAATAGTGCCTCCAAGGAGATTGGGGGGGGCGGGGGGGGGGGGAAGAGAAGGAAGAACAAAAACTAGAAAAACAGCAGATGAACTAAATGGAGATGCCCATGACAGGTAAAAGTGCTTCCATAAAAACTGCAACTACCAAAGTCTGCTTTCCTACTCATTTGATATGAATGGTCTCTAAGCACTTTTGAATCTTCCATAAAAGTCCTCCCTTCTCTACCAAGCCATTTATTTTTCACTGAGCTTGTAAGAACATCATCACCTCTGACACTTCATTTGCTCCATCACATTTGAAGTAAGCCAACAGGTCCCCAGAAGGAACAGTATCTTCTTCATTAGGAAGAAGAGACACAGAAAAATGAAACAGCTTTGCAGCTTTTTTTTCAAGGGGAGTGTGGGTTGTGGCATGAGGGAATGACATGCCAAGAATCTTGAGAGGCAGGAGGCACAAACAACATGGACTAGGCATAGAATTTTTTTTCCCAATCCACCTCTCAAGTTTTAATGAACTGTCATCATAGTGGTTTTGAATACTAAGTACCTGAGCATGAAGCATTTTTAGATCTCCTTTCGGAGTTCCCATATTTAGAACAGCACTGCCTGAAAAAAAATCAGGAAGTTTCTGCTCAAAAGTTCTTTTGTCAAAATGCAAAGCTGAGTGGAAACACCTATTTATAACAAATTCAGTTTAAAAAGCCACACACTAGGTTTAGTCGATATTACTCCAAAACCCCTTTAGAAAAAAAGGCTGGGAGAAGATGGGAAATAATGTTTTTTACAAAACTCTGCATTATTTGCAGAAACTTCCACATAAAATATTTTTTTGTCTGAAAACTCTCATAGAAAGAGAAAAAAAAAAGTATTTCCTGTCCAGTTTTGGCATCTTGCCTTTCAGTGACCAGTAATAACAGCCCAGTAAAAAAAAAGAGCACAACACACAGGATCCAAGTGTTTCCTCCAGATGCACCTGCAGATGTTCCTTTGCCTCAAATACAAGAGTCCTCTGTCTACTCAATCTCATCTTTGCAGGACGACAATTTGAAATAAATACATTTAGTTACATCAACAGGATCTGATTTTATCAACATTTTTGTTTCCTTCTATAAGTTATTCCACACAGAAGAGCATTCTGTGTGGAATAAAAGACAAGAAAATAGTGGTTTAGCCACAGCTTGTGTGTGATTGAAGGTAAGCCTAAAAAGTGACACTTCTGAAACTGAAATTTAAAACAAGGATAAAAATGAGAAAGGCAAACTAACCTTTTAAAGGACCTGCATTTTCTGTTAAGCATGCAACACTATTATACTGCTACATTTCACTGTCACTGAGAATGCCTTTGGCTAACACAGCACACATTGCAACGTGCTGATAAACAATTTTATTACGTTTAACCACGGCGATCCTTCCTGCAGATGCACAGGGAAAGGTGTCAGTCAAACTGCACTAGAACATCTTGCACTGGACTTACAATAATGGTTTTGCAGAGAGCCAAGAGGAAGCGTGCAGCTTTCAGCTGCATGGCTGCTCAGCTAGGGCTCCTCCCATTCCTGATTCCTGGTTTGCAGAATACTGGGAAACAACAGAAGCAAAAACATGAATGGTTTGTTTAAAGTAAAACATCCTCCAGCAAGAAACTCCACTGGGTTATTAGGCTCAACAAGCAGCTGGGCACTGAGTGCTATTGCGTATGAAAGGATAAGACAGAAAGGCTAAGACAGAAAGGCTCTTGGACAAACACAAGAGGGGTGTACAGCACCAAGAAACTACTGCAGTACAGAGAATCCTCATCTTCCACAAGCACAAACTGTGAAATGTTCTTAAACCAATGGCCGATACAAAGTTTGGGTGCATACTTTGTGTTCTGCCCTATTGCTGCACAGCTGTTTCTGTATAGCTGTCCAGAGAGGTGTCTAAAAAAGCAGCAGCACCAAATAACATGAAATGTAGACCCTGAAGTGAGCCCATATGCTGCATTCCTAGTTACCCTAACAGGTTTAGATAAAGCTCCCATCTAGGGGCTCATGGATTGTATTAGCCTATTCTTAACCATATCCAAGATAAATTAAGCAATAGCTTAACAGAAATAATGGAATTCTATTATTTAATACAGGATGCATGTTTTTTACATAATTGTTTTCAAAGTCACTATAGAAACACATAAGCAAAATGAAATGTGCATTCTGCGGTTTCTTAAAGGACATGTGCCATACTGGAAGGAGAAAATTACAGACTTATCTCCAGATACCACTAATAAACAATCACAGCTTCTCTATTTATATTTATATGCAGTTGGCTAAAATCTAATGGCACAGTGCATAGGAATTTTAAAGTATCTCACCAAGAAGCTAATTAATTTATTTGGCTGTCATCAACCAGTATGTGGATTTCCTCAGTGATACCCGACAGCAGACAGTCTCCGAGTGGATTCTCTGCCTCACTAGCTCCTTTTCCTTTGACTGACAGAGAGGAACACTCTGAACTACAAAAAAAAAAAATCTTATACACAGAATTAAAAATCATGTGAGATTTGCTAATTGTTAGTTTAACCAGTAAGGGCTAAGGAAAGAAATTCTGAAAGATTTAAGTATATTGCACGCCAACAGTTAAAACACAAAGAAATTATATTTCAAGGGATTTAGTCAGTATCTAAATGAAACTCTTTATGGCTTCCTGTACTTAATCAAAAATGAGTGAACAGTAGATGGAGGTCCCTTCTTAAACTATCTGTATTCTGGTTATGAAATCCAGTAACAAAACACAGAAAACCCAATTTTCCCCTACCACTATGGACAGTGTTTTAAGAGAAGTGGAAACTAAAGGTCACAGAGGATTTCATTCCTCCACGGCTCATTTTTTGTTCCATGCTGAATGTATCAGCAAGGGTGTTGTTTATAATGAAAGGGTTTTTAAAAATTGTTTGGTTTTGATGCATCCATGAGGAATTAGACCACCAACTAATTTCAGAGAGGCCACCCAAGTATTATTCCCTCAATACCAAAAGCAGAGATTATTTTTTAAAACTTTAAAATTTTGCTTTTGTCTACAGTGCTGATTGCAATTTAACACCACCAGAGATACAAGAATTTTGCTGTAAATCAGAGCAGACCTGCCCTGCATAAAAGCAAGGACTATTTAAAGACAAAACACAGAGCCATGATGGAATCCATGCATTCCATACAATGTTGACATCATGGTACAGTACACCCCAGAGTCCATTTTCCATGCCCCAGGCACACGCTCAACTGCCTTTTATCAGCACTATTAGTCATTAGCATGACAGCAATACAGGATGAAATCAGCATCCCTTACATCGTGTAGTTACCTTAAATGTCATCCAGCCACTGAAACACAGATGCCTGGAAAATTACTTGGAGCAATATTGAACTTTTGCTTGTGCTAGTGCATTTTTCAATTGATGGAAATGCATTAAGACAGTTAATCAATTACAAATCAAAATCCATTCCCTCTACTATTACTGGATGCAACTTTGCTCAGGTAAAAGCGTTATGGTTGAAATACTTTGAACTGAACATCAAGTGTATAAATTCTGAGTAACAAGAGCAAAACAAATTCCTCCAAAGAGTTCACCTATTTCAGACATAAACCTCTGTAGCTTTAAAAGATGTTTCAGCTATTTTCATAACCAATTGCTCTCTTCTTCCAGGAGTTTCCAGGTAGTGTACTATGAAAATGTGACTGTCCATATTTTCCATTACGGTGATAAGCATATGGATAAAAGACTTGTCCAATCAGAGCTCATTTAATGCACTACACTAAAACCATAATGTGGAGTATTTTATTAAAAAATTCAAATTTGCGCCCTTTAATTAAGCTGCTGCTTTTTCCTTATTTCTGTCACACAGGTGAGACACAGGATAAAGTATTTGATTTGCAACCCGTACATCAGCAATCCCCACTTGCCCTGCATGAATGAGGATCACAGCGCTCAATCCTGAAAAGTGGTTCAGTCATAATTTAATAGTTTTAAAATTAATCTCTTTCATGTCAATATTATTGCATGGCTTTATTACCCAGACTTGATTTTCTTCTCAAGGAGGTCATAGGTGAAGCACACTGTGGGTTCCACTGCATCTCTGAAGTGACCAAGTGCTAACAGAAACACCAAAAAGACTGCCTAGGGCTGATCCCGTGGGAAAACCTGTGCTGCAGATCGTTGTCGTGGCCTTCAAGCAGCAGCTGACAGGTTAGGCAAGCAGAGCAAATCAGAATCTGCACCAGCAGCTTTTCCTCTAAACTGACAGAGCAATTTGATATATTTCCTTCATCTGTGTGAGAAAATTAAAAATTTGCATTTTAAAATTATTGTAGTCTAGTTTGATATTATTCAGGGGTTTTGATTTGAGAGAACAGCTGATAGCCCTCCCTTAGAGAACTGAACCCAACCGCCAGTACCCAGCTCCCAAAAAAACAATTCTGGCTCATAATGTGCCATAGTTCGATTGCCTAAGGCAAAAAAAATAAAGAACTTGCTACTAGCTGGAAGCTCTGAAGTACTGCAATGAAAAAAAGATAAATAGAAATACCAACATTTCTAACTATATTTTCCTCCAGAATCAGAAAAGCTGTTTCTTGTTAACAAGAAGGATTTAAAAGGCTTCTGTCATATAGTATCTGACACAGATGTATCCATTAGTTTTATGTCATCTTTCTCTTGCTGACTGTCCAAGTTCAGGTTCCTACTATGGGCATCATGACAATCTCTACTCCAACATGCTCCAGACTCTGTGCAGCCGTAGCCGCTTGATTAATTTTCCATATATTTTATCCCTGTGGCAGTCCTATTTAATAACAATGCTCACATACAAACAGAATTGAGATGTGGGATAAATTGATGACGTGTCCAAAGTCACAAATACTTTTTTGCTGATGAAGCTTCCCGAGTTCTGTATTCACTGACCAGCCCACTAGCCTATAATCCTCCCAGCCTGGCAGCATCTCTGAACACATAAAACCAGATTTTCAAAACATGTAAAGCTCAAGCAATATATAAAGTGTACCATGATGATAAGAAATACCATATAAATGCAATTATTGCCATGCAGAGGAAACCTTGGCTGCTTTCCATATAAATGACATCAACAATAACAGCAGAAGGAATAGGCCATGGTATCAAGATTATAATTCATATAACATATTAATTCTAAATTACATAACCTCTTGCTCTGCAACTTGTTTGTAACACCATTTTTTTGATACCTCAAATAAGAGATGATAAACTAAAAACATCTTACATTATGTTTTGCTGCATAGTCAAGCGGCTGCTTAAATCTTAGTAATATTTTCATGCTCCTTACTTGCAGAAACAGTTAAAAACTTGCTTTGATTTTTTTATTTAGTTTTCAAATAAGTATTTTTGTGCTTTTGCCACATTGAACATAATTACTACTGGGCCATAAGCAGAAATAGGAAGCAAAAGGAAGTTACAAAACAGTCTTATTCTTTGGCAAGGTATTTAAATATTTTGATGCATCCGTCTCAAGACTGTCAATATTCAATAAAGGAAGCACTCATTTTGGATGTTTGTCACCAGCTGTGATGTAAATGCATGATGGACATAAGTTGCTTAGTTTTGTTTTTTTTTTTTTTTTTTCATTCAGAACAAGATTAATGTGGTGGGGGAAAGTAGGTGCAAAGTGAGGTTCTGGGATGTGTACTGATATTTAGGTGAGACCACCTGAAGCCAACCTAATTCGTCATTAGATATTTCACATGCTCTACTTAAGTGGTAAAATTTATTCTACCTAGGAATATTCCAGACAGGCAAAATGATAATCTAGACTAAAACTGCAGGTAACTCTGTCATTTGAACATAAAAGGAAGGTATGTTTAAACAGTGCTAATAAATATAGTAATACTGTGGTAACCATTATCAACTATTAACATGCTTGATAAAACCATAACAGGACTCCTCCTTTTTCTGATGCAATGTATCAAACACTAACATTTTCCTTGTATTCATGAGAAGTTTTTCAGTCATAAATTATTTCTTTAAATAACAAAAATACATCTATACGCACGTGTATACATGCACACTTTTTTTGAATGATGACAACAGCTTAGTCTAAATTTTCTTCATATTTACAAAGATGAATTCTGTTTTCTTAATTAGTGGTCTTTAAACAACAGTATCTCCTATTTAGCGTGTTTTTCCTATGGATTCTGTTTATGTTCTCAAAAGCAAAATGTGCAAGTGGCGTTTTGGATTGGCAGTCCCATGCATCACTATTTCTACATAAAGGCAAATTTATCCCTAGAATCTGTAATAAAATACAAACATTACAATTTGCAGTGGTTTTCTTTCCTGCTAAGGGTCAACTCCAAATAATAGACATCCACAGTCTCTCTGCCACAGTAAAGTCATGACTTCTCCCCAGAGCAGTTATATATTTCAGTGGTCTTTCCAAAACAAACCAGAGGAAAATCCATTCCGCTGTTCAACTGATTCTGTCTTCTATGTACGTACTTTTACTTATCCTAACTATAGCAAACTTTAAAAAGCCCAGCAAGGAAGGATTTACAGGAAATTACAGCTCCAAATCCTGATATCCAAGTGAGAATCAGTTTTGTCAGGGCAGGCACTTCAGATTTTGGCCTGCCTGCGCTTCTGGAGGCAAAGCTGGCAGGAAGTGGAAGGGGAAGCAACGCACTTGGGGCCAGGATAAGCTGCTCAGCAGGAAGCTAGGGAAGACAGCTACAAGCCAGTCAGCAAGATAATGAACACAATCCAACCTCCCAGTAACACGGAGAAAAAGAAGTTGGACTTTGATTTTTAGCTCCGAATTCAAACAATGCGATTAATGGTAGTCTGCTGTTTTCCTCCCATTGTAACAAGGCATAAAACAAGCTTTGTTTGGTTTAGCAAGAGAAGACACCACTTGTATGCACTGGTACCGAGAGCTGTGCATAATCGAGCCCCACACGAAGAAGCACAGGACAGATCAAGGTTTAGTGCCTACAGAGAAGAGAACAGGTGTGATTTCCGTAAATGAGTTAGGTGGTCATAGCTCAGGTAAATTAAGGAACATAAGGAGAACAAGCTCTATATTCACACTGATTTCTGTGGATAGGT
The DNA here is from genome assembly GCF_963662255.1 of Cinclus cinclus. NCBI lineage: Eukaryota > Metazoa > Chordata > Aves > Passeriformes > Cinclidae > Cinclus > Cinclus cinclus. The sequence continues at coordinate 85,958,247 of NC_085048.1, forward strand.
GCTTGCTTCAAGAGATTATTTGCTTAACTGCTCCAACTTTTCCATTGGCATAACTGGAAGGAGCTACCAACAATAGCAACCACATGAAAAATGAATACAAAAAGTCTTTAAAAATAATAAAAAAGTTTTTCTTCACAATTACTGAGGTATTGTTCCACTTTCTTAGAAAACTACCTTCTGAAATGCTCCTGCTTGCACAGCTATGCAAAAGTAGCAGCAAATTTCCAAAAAGAGGACACTACAAGGATCCTTTTAAACTGGAAAAACATAATTTTTAACAGCACATTGATCTTTAACAGCTCATCTGTGATTAATCTACACCAACTGAAGTCCATCCTCAGTTGTTATTTGAGGAAGGACTACATGGGAAGAGAAAGAAAATATTTAGTTGGGTGCTATAAAAATAGGAAACTAGCAATAAGATTCAGATCCTACTGAATTTAACAATACCATTATTTAACTTTATTCTGAATCCTTAACAGAAACTTCCATTTTTTAACTAATTAAAAACCCCAACCATGTGTCTCCCAGAAACAGAGAAAAGAAGAATGAATAAAAGAAAACCCAACATCAATACCATAAAACTGAAGAAAGAGATTCCAGATGTTTAAAAGGCAGATTATTTTCTAAGTTTCTCTAAAGTAGGTAAGAAATTGAAAGGTTGGATTCTTTCCACATTGTCTTCCAACTATCTTACTGATGTAGAATTGTTTCAGTGGAACTGGGTTGCCTTCATTACAGGAGAAATACTGCATGCCTGATGCTGTCTAAACTGTTCAGACCAGAAATGCTACAACAATTTCAGTCTCAACTGTGCTATAGCAAATCCAACACTCTTTTAGTGTTTCATGCAGTCCTTCAATATCAGTAATTTTGGCAGTAGCAGCATTGTTAGAAGGAATCAGTATGAAACTATCACGTAAATACAACTGAGTGATGGTAGCTGTGACTGAACAGCATCTGGTGTTCGTGACTCAAAAAAGAATTTGGTAACATGATAGATCCATTTGAATACTGTATATGGTTAAAAGAGTTTGGGCAAAGAAATTAAGAAGATGCAAGTTCTCAGATACAACATTTATAGCCTGAGTGTCTGCCATATACACAGCAAAGGAAAACTGCTTTGACTACTCTTACTATGTAGGAATCAGGAGTTTTTTTCCCTAGTGAAAAAAAAAATATCACTGCAGAGAAACTGTGTAGAATGTATTGGACAGCTTTTCACAAGATTATTTGTAAATTACTTTCCTCCAAAGGCAGAAGAACTGAAATTAAATACTTTCCAATGCCTTCCATAATTCTTTCTAAATAGCTAAATAGGCATAGAAGAAAGATGTTTGTATTCCCTACCCTAAATTTCAGAGTTCCTATTCTCAGTTTGTCAGAACACACTGCGCCTGACAACTAAAGTGATCTGTCCTGTCAGTGGCAAGAGTTCCAATGATGCCTGCTGAGACACAGGAGAAAAACCACAGAAACATGGGCTCGTGCTATTTCACAGCTCATAGCCCAAGTCAGCCTTTCTGGAGCAATACAGAATTACAAAGCTGTAAATAACGAAGCAAAGAAACAGAAACATGGAAAGCTGGACCACATCCTAATGTGGCAAATGGCTTGGCTATCCTGCTGGAAACTCTGTGAGTTCCTTCAGAGAAGACAACAACTAAGATATTACTGCATGTGTAAAATCTCCCTCCCCTTTTCCCAGTTAAAAAAAAGTAGGAAAAGTACTTGAACAACATAGGATTTTCTTGCATAACTTAGTCAAACACTGAAGCACAAATAAGGGAAATGCTTAATCTACCTAAGGGGAGCTAAATAACTTTTAGTGAGCTATACATTCCTCTGAAATGACACTGCCAAACCCTCCAAAGCAGCATCTTAAGAAAACAAGAGATGTAATTTCTGGTACCGATTGTATCCCACAAAGACTACATGAGTAAGTCAAATCATGTAGAGTTTATTTATGCTCTCTAACAATAAAGACCCGGAATTAAAATTATTCTTTTAAAAAAAGCAAATCCAAACAGAAACAAACAAAACCAAGAAGGCAACAAACCCCAAACAAACTATAATTAAAGAATTTTAATCTTCAAGTGCTGAAATCATTAGTTAGTAGCGTCCTCATAAAATCATCTAGATTGGAAAAGACTTTTCAGATGTTGCATCCAATCACTAATCCGGCATTGCCAAGTCCACCACTAAACTTTGTCCCTAAGTGCTATATCTCCAGGGGTGGTGATTCAATCACTTTCCTGGACAGCATAGTTTGATGTACAAATTTTTCCCGATATCCAACTTAACCCCCCCCCCCCCCCCACCTCCCAGCACAACTTGAGTCAGCTTCCGTTTTGCTTTAATTTTGATAATTTAAAATCAGATTTGAAATCTAGTACACCACCACACATCGGGGGAAAAACCCCCAAAAGCTATTTTCTATTAATGGTGAATTTGCCACAGTGAAATGTAGAAGCTGAACTACTGACTAATAATTCCTGCATTTGTACACAGAGTATTATATTCAGTAAAATGCTCCAAGACAGGACTTTGAAAAAGGACCTGACTATAATTTAGTAACTACAGCCAGCAAAAAAAAAAACAAAAACAACAACAACAACAAAAAAAAAAACAGTAATGAACTCTTAAAACACATAACCCCTCCCCCAATCCAAAAATTTATTTAGCATTCTAAAACAGGGATAAATGCATTTTATTAAGTTCATTATATCACAAGAGTACTTTCTAGTCTTTCAGTGAAGAGTGCACAGTTAACTAAAGAGAAGATACAAATCCAAATCTCAAGTGCTTTTTCAGTCTTTATAAAGCTCTTTCTTTTAAGGAATGCTTCAACTTATATTAGCCTTGCAGCACAATAGACAGATATACTCCAGTTTTCCAGAGAAGTTTGCTAATGCACTGAAGAACTTGGCCCTAAGTCAGGATGGCAGATATACAAATCACTGCAGTTAACCAGACAGTCCCAGACTCAGAAACATTATAAAATAGGTTCATAATTTTTATTAATATTTAGCATTAATCTTACTTTGCCTGAAGTGCTGGATTTGCACAAGCCAGTGTATTTAATATAACAACTAAATATTTCTGTTCACTCCAAAAACTGAGCACACAAAACCTACATGCTCTAAAACAAGTATCTGTCATTGTGGATATTCACAAAATCTGCTACAATTATGGAGTGCATACAAATGAATTATAGAAAAAACCTCTTAGAATTGTTTATAAACTATAACTCTACTTTTCTTCAAAAACACTTCAAAGCATTTAAAAGTAAATCAAAATTTTACTCCACAAGCTGTTCTAAAAACAAAGTATATCCGATATTGAAACTCAAGTTGCTGTAGTTGGAAAAATAAAATAATTCCCCACTATTTAAATTTTATTTCCTGCCTTTGCAATCAATGAGTCCTTTTTACTCCTCTTTTTTTTTCTCTGATCAGCAGGTATGATGTGTTATTCTCGTGCTGACATTAATGAAGCACTGAAATATTTGTGAACTCTGCTTCTGAATATATTAAATATAATGCTAACTGAACATGTGGCAGTGCATTGCTGGTTTACTTATTCAACTTAAATGCAAAGGACTGTTTTTGTAAAATTAAGACCTCACCACTTGAGGCAAAGCATCAAGCCTGATCCTAAAATTTTGACCTCTGCCTGTGGACCTCTCTTCAGATGAGAGGAGAGTTCCACAGGAGATATCTGATTTTTACCAAACCCCAAATGAAGTCCTGACACAGGATTACCAGGAGAACTGGACTGTTAGATGGGCACTCCTTCAAACAGAACACAGGATGGTTTCGGATCTTTATCACATTACAGTTAACTATTACATCTATTACAGCTATTAAATCTAGGATTTGAAGAACCCTGACTGGAGTCTGAACGTGATTATACATGCACAGTTTCATTTTTCTGAAGTCTAAATAGGAAAAGTTCTTTTGTCCTTTCTCGCCTTACGATATTGCAGTGCAAATGCAAACAATTACATTGCTCTGAAAGGGAGAAGCACAGCTGCTTCCAGTATTTTAGGCAGAGATGAACAAATACCCTGGGTCACTTTTATCTACTACAGAATGCTCATGAACTGCAGTGGAAGAGGTTTCCTTTAAATAGCACCATTTGCAGCGCAGCAGACTTCCATGATGAAGTCAAACACTGCATGGAAGATTTTTTTGAAACACTGCATCTAATAAAGAAAAGCACATGCTTCAAAATTCACTGGAAAGATCTAGTTTCCAGGTACTGATCTAGGAATTATAATAAAGCAGTAAAATAAAAAAAGAGTATTTCTCAGTGTTCCTTTAATATAAATAAGATTTTTTTTTAAATCTCTTCTGTCTTGGAAGAAGGAGCCCTGCTGGTGCAAACTGGAGTTATTAAAACTCCTCAGGTTTATTCGGGTTAAGTATTTAGACCTAGATGTAATATTTGATCATTTATAAATGCTTAAGCTTAGTGTGTGCATGTACATTACAGAAGTATGATTTCTTAGAAATATACCTCATCCTTACTATACAAGAATTCAAGGATCTACACAGTATGTGATAGCTGCAAGACTAAAGTATCAAGCAGTTTGCTTGCTAAAGCTGCTAGTGCACATTAAAATTTATATTTTATGTTATTCCTGATATCTAGCATATATAATTCACTTTTTTGATAAATACATGGAAGAAATAGCGCAGAAATAATGAAAGCAAACTAAAGAATACAATGAAAAAAAAAGAGAAAGTAGCAGGCAGGGCTTGGAGTATGTATCTCAGCTTGCAATATTGCCCTTAGTACAGCACTTCTAAAAATTCAGAGAAATTATGAAAGGGCT